>NC_139225.1:96756810-97244310 GCF_055691185.1 Crinia signifera | reverse complement strand
GGATCTCAGCGGAGAAGATGATGTGCGCCGTTGCTGTACCACCCCCCCCCCCTCCCCGGCAGACGGTCCCTGCGGCGTGCGGCGTATGGAGTGTCAGTGGCGGGGGTCCCTCTGGCGCATGGGAACTAGTACTAGTTCCTATGCGCTGGAGGGACCGCCGATACTGACACTCCATACGCCGCAGGGACCGGCTGCCGGATGCGGGGGGGGGGGGGGGGTGATACAGCAGCGGCGCACATCATCTTCTCCGCTGAGATCCGACCGCAGGCAGGACAGGTACCCCCAGCACCCCCGTACCCCCAGCACAGCAGGCTGACAGGTACCCCCCTCTCCTCAGCAGCCGCAGGGACCCCCCTCCTCCCGCAGCAGCTGGGAACATCTTCCCCAGCGCTGCACGCTGTGGACCCGCTGCGGGTGCCTGCACCCGCAGCGGGACCATTTACACCGACATTTACACGGGTCCTATCCGTGTTCTACCCAGGTCAGGACCTGGGTAGAGGACCCGTGTAAATGGAAACGGATACCCCCCATTTACACCGCCGCGGATCCGGGTCTGACCCGCCGCTGACCCGGATTTTTCGGCGGTGTAAAAGGGGTATAAGACACTGTAACGGTATCTGCTGCGCTATATAAGACACTGTAACGGAATCTTCTGCACTATATAAGACGCTGTAACGGAATCTGCTGCGCTATATAAGACGCTGTAACGGAATCTGTTGCTCTATATAAGACACTATAATGGTATCTGCTGCGCTATATAAGACACTGTAACGGAATCTTCTGCACTATATGAGACACTGGGGGTATTCAGAGATGTCCGATAAGTGTATAAAATGTGATGTGTTTTATTTTTCGGGTAATTCGCGATGTGAATTGATTTCACTTATGAAAAGTTTTCGTGTATTCAGACTTGAAAAGTGAAAAGCTTTTCACCCGTGAAATTTGACCAACAAGGTGAAAAGAGGTGAAGGTGAAAAGAGGCATTTCTGCCCTACGCAGTCTATATAAGTTTTCGCTCCTCGTGATTAGACGCCATTTTCCGAAGAGGGAGCAGTACTTCGTGCACGGACTGCGGACTGCAATCCTTTCGATAGATATCAGCAGACTGCACGATGCTGTGAACTCCCTGAAGTCTCAAACAGGAGTGTCTAAACAAGGGAAGAACTGCATTCTGGGTTTAAAAATGGATCACATGTCAGAACAGAGCATCATGGGAGAAAAATAATATTACTTTAAAATTAAATATATATTCAGTAACATACATTCTGGTAAAAATAATGGGAAAAATTAAACAAATACATTTAAAGGAACCAACGAATATAACAAATATAAACAAATAAAGAGGAGAATGCTAATGCAACATGGTAGCGCGGCAGAAAAAAAGCGCAAACAGAATCCCGTAAATACACCGAAAAAAGTGTGAAAACAAGTTCGTTTAAAAAGTGTGAATAAGAGAAAACATTCAAAAGTGAAAAGGACATTGATATTACGAAAAAGTGAAATGTGGAAAAATGTGAAAAAAAAAAGTTTTCACATAAATAAGGTCGAAAGAAACGAAACTTTCACAAACATCGCAAACAACGACTTTGTGAAAAAAATCAAAGTTTGAATACCCGATGAGAGTTCGCATTCGAAAAAATAAGAAAAAGTGAACAGATTACGCTTAAAACTACCTAACGCAAAAGTCTGAATACCCCCCAACGGAATCTGCTGCGCTATATAAGACGCTGTAATGGAATCGAAGGGGTATTCAATCCCCGAAACGTCAGACACCTTAAATTTGTGGCATGCCGCTGATTGCCTTGCAATTTTTTGTATATATATATATATATATATACTCCTTTATAAGGTAAGCACCTTGCAGTTGTTTTTTGTTCTCACTAGCACCTTGACAAAGGGGTATATACCCCGAAACGTTGGTCTCTTTTGCACAGCTAAATACAGCACGTTTTACAAGTCTCCTGAGTGCCATCCGTTATTTCTACTATACCCATCCCTCTGTGGAAGGGCACCGGGGCAGCTGACCAGACAGCGGAGTGCCGGGCCGCAAACTCCCTATATATATATATATATATACATACACATATACGCACACACACACACACACACACATACATACATACATACATATAATATCGTCACACAGACAGACCCCTGACACCACTTGTTAATCATAGAATATTAGAATACAGTGGACAGTGTTTACTTCAAAACTTACACTGGCTGGCTGCAATCATAAACTGGGGCACTGATGATGGTGGGCCAGGGCTGGTGGATGCTGGAGAGGGAGGCAGTGTTGTTGCACCATTACAGTAGTAAGGAGTTGCTGCTTGCGTGGCTCTGATGCAGTGCCCCTTCTCCCCTACTCCCAGCACGCGCCACGGCGGCTGGAGTGGGACAGTCAGGCAAGGGATGTCTCTGCTGCGAGCACTGCCGCCCGCGTCACCGTCCGCGTCACGTAGGGTCCGCCGGGCGGAAGTAAATTACAGTCTGACAGTGCCGGGGGGGAGGGAGAGGGAAGCGGCGTCCACGTCCAGGTCTGTACGGCGGGCAGGGCAGCCCCCGGCGCAGGCTGCCCTGCGTGTGTGAATGAAATTATTTATTGCAGGGCAGCAGGACTCATTTGCGGAGGATGGGAGGCGCCCTGCGCCCCAACTGCGCCCGGAGCGTGTGCTCCGGTGGCTCCGCCCTCCCTACGCCTCTGGGTGTACCTAGATAATCGTGGGCCCCATAGCAAAATTTTGTAAGGGCCCCCTATTTAGCAACTGATGGTGATAAATGTATGTAAAACATATACTTAGACAGCAAAGATGGGCAGCTGCTCTGGGCCCCATAGCAGCTGCACCCCTTGCACCTATGGTAGTTACGCCTTTGACATGCATAAAGTGCTAGTATATATAAAAAATTGCCTCGTCTATTTTGTAATAAAAACTTGATTTTTGACAGTGGTAAACAATATTGCACCACAAACAGAAAACACTGTGAAAGAAAAACCATGTAACAAAAGTGACCAAAATATATATACTGGGCCAAATGTAATAGGGTGAGAGTTTCAGAAAGTGAGAGATTTTGGGAGAGTTTTCCCATGTTTTTTAAAGCAGCAATCAATTGCACTGCAAAACCAGGTTGATTTTGCCATGTAATTGATTGCTGCTTTAAAAAAACATGGGAAAACTCTCCCAAAATCTCTCACTTTCTGAAACTCTCACCCTATTACATTTGGCCCACTGTATGTTTTCAAAACACCTTTTTCTACACACCACTGTAACTACAGCCCAGAAATATAAGTGTGTAACAGATGAACTATTAATTTCATTAATTAACTCTCATGAACTCTCATGTTCACCCATGGACTTGCACGTAGAGTATGCTAACTATAACGAACAAAAAGCAGTAAATGCTTGTAGATCAAGATAAACAATATTTGGGTTAGGTTTAGGCACTACTATATGGCAATGACTAGGCTGAGAGGGGTAGGGGCAGGGCCGGCTCTACCATTAGGCAGCTTTAGGCAGCTGAATTAGAGTAGATGTCTAAAGAAAGACGTAGGAAGAACACTAAGGTTTTTTGGGGCACACTTTAGTAATAATCAAATCAGTGAAAGAATGTGAGAAATGGGTGAAATAAAATCTAACCTTTATTTCTTAATATTTAAAATATATACATAGATATACACGTCACACAAAAAATAAGTTGCAAAGAGAATAATCACCATTAATATTGGTCATAATATTGCATCAATTAGGATATATATAGGACAACAGAGTTCTAAAGTGTATTGCACAACGTCATTCAGATAGGCGAAAATGTTTGCAGGGAGTTTCCCAGTCTCAAATGATTTAATAATATTATGATCAAGACAAAATATATAATGACATAGGCATCCAGTGCACCAATTCAAATATTTAAAATGATTCTTGATCCGGACCCTGGAGTATATGATATACTGTACTGCAAAGTACTAGGAGTGTTATTGACAGGAAATGTCTTCAATGCGATGTCAGTCACAGATTAGGTGGTTATAGAGATGTAACAAAGTTTTTAGGATAGGGGAATGCTCGTTGTAAGCATTTGCTGCTTCTGCTGTCTGGATGCGAATACAGCACTGGATATTCCCTGGTGGTCTCCCAAGAGGTACTGATCCAGCCAGTCACTGCTTAGCTGCTGAGTTCGGACGGGATCAGGCGGCACAGCGATGTATGGCAGTATATATCAACAGATGAGAGAGCCTCAGAATGTTACTAGGAGACAGATGTCACTTCTGCTTTTCCCCTGGTGTCACCCAGGTGAATGAGAGAGTGAGCGAGTCCAGTTGATAGATGGTAGTTAGGTAGGAACGAGTAAAGGATGGAGCTATGGTACACAGGAGAAAGATATATATGTGCCCATTGCTTGGGTATTAGCGGATTGTAACCACTGTGCCAGTAATGGAAAATACTGTGCACCGTAGTACATGCAGGGGTGAGTAGGATCTTTATGATCAGTGGATTAATGTGTATGCTCAATGATTATATAATCGGTATTGGCATCACATATATCAAATCCAAGACAACACAGCAGAGAGATTTAACCAAAACAGCATCGGAAGAAAAAGGTTATACATAAACCCAGGGGTGGATTGGGCCACCGGGATACCGGGAGAAATCCCGCTGGGCCGGCCCAATTTACCCTCTGTCGGGCCGGCTGGTCATGACTGCCGGCCGGCCTGGTTACTGAGAGGTCGTCAGTCCGGCCGGCAGCAGTGCTTATGGCCAGCTCACTAAGCTGCCAGCACTGCGCTGCCGCACCGCACACCCTTCACAGGCACAGCTGGATTATTTCTGCTGTGCCGTGCGGACTGTCTGACAGAAGGCGCAGCATTAATAGAGAGAGAGACGCCGCGGGAGAGGACTGTGGGCGTGGCTTCATTACCCACGCCAGTGACGCCACGCACCATGTCCACAGCCTGGCCCTGCCGCCCCCAAGAGATCACAGCAGGGAGCCGCCGAGCCATATATCTTGGAGGCGAACAGAATGTGAGACATGTGCGGGTATTATTTTTCAGGGGGAGGGAGGAGAAAGATGTTCATATGCAGTGTGTATGTGTGTGTGTAGGGGGGTTCATATACATTATGTGTGGGGGGGTATATGTGTGCATATACAGTATATGTGTGTGTGTGGGGGGGGATGTGTACATATTTACACAGTGTGTGTAGGGGGGGTTCATATACAGTATATGTGTGTGTGTGTGTGTGGGGGGGGTATATGTGTGCATATACAGTATATGTGTGTGTGGGGTGTTCATATGCAGTGTGTGTGCGGGGGGATGTGTGCATATACAGTGTATGTGTGTGTGTGTGCTCATATACAGTATATATGTGTATATAGTATGTGTGTGTGTGGGGGATGTATGCGTATACAGTGTGTGTGTGTGTATGGGTGTTCATATACAGTATATATGTGTGTATATAGTATGTGAGTGTGGGGGATGTGTGCATTTACAGTATGTGTGTGGGAGGGATGTGTGCGTATACAGTGTGTGTGTGATCATATACAGTATATGTGTGGGAGGGATGTGTGCATAAACATATTTGTGGGGGGATGTGCGTGTGTGTATATAGTATGTGTGTGTTGGATGGGGGGGGGGTTGTGTGATGTGTAGCAAGCATTACGGTGTAAATTTTTGATGTGCATCTTCGACGCGCACTATCCCTGTTGTCCTTAGTTTAAAAAAATTGTTGAGCCCTGGCATAACTCGTAATGGGCATCATGGCCTCTGGTACGCACTGTCACTGTTGTCCTTCTTTTATGAAAAATTGTTGAGCCCTGGCATAATGTGTAATAGGCACTATGGCATGTGGTATAATATGGATGTGTGACGTGTAATAGGCATTATGGGGCAAATTTTTGGTGCGCGTCTTTGGCGTAACATGTAATGGGCATCATGGTGTGTGCCATAATGTATAATGGGCATCAGTGTGTGGCATAACGTGTAATGGGCATTACAGTGTGTGACGTAACGTGTATGTGGTATTACCGTGTGCGAAATCAAGAATAGATTTGAAGCAAATGTAAAAAATAAAATAAAAAATAAGGATGTTCAAGGGGCGGGTCAATGGGTGGGGTGTGGGTGAGCTACTAGCCATGCCCCCACAGCGGCAAAAATGGGGAGTGACCTCGTTGAAATAGACCACACCCCCATATCACTAGGCCAAAAGGTATCGCTCCCCCCTGGGGCTGCTTCAAATTATTTCCCGGGCTGCTTTTAATCCCCAATCCGCCCCTGCATAAACCAAAATGAATCCTTTAATAGTTTAATAAAGCAGTGGCAAAAAGTGTATGAGCAGGAAATTTAAGTCCGTTGTAATGTTTAAACTCAGGCATAAAACACTATGTTGATAAATCTAAATGTTGCCAATAACTCGCAACACAGTGTCACCATGTGTGTGCCTGTAATTAAATAAATAAATGTGTATCTCTCAGTGGTGTAAGCGCTACACCTCCACAATATGTATGTGGTGTGGGGAGATGGTTAAAAGCAGAGACACAGATTAACCTACACACATATAGCGATAAATCCTGACAAATTGGCAAATTGTACATGAGCCTGTGATTAAATGGACAGATGTATTTCTCTCAAAGGTGAGCACGCTAAAGCTCCACAATGTGTGCGTGATGTGGGGAGATAGTTTAATGCAGTGACACCTACACAAATACAGCACTAAATCCCGACAGATTGTCAACATGTGTAGGGACCTATGATCAGGGCTGCCAAGAGAAATCCTGGGCCCCGGTACAATAGCATCACGGGGCCCCCCTGGAGTGGCAAGCAACAGAAAAGAGGTGTGGCCATTAAAGGATATAGGGGTGTGTAACACACCATATACCCTTTATGCAACACAATAGTAGACCCCTTATACTTGCCCCTTACACATTATGCTACACAGAATGAGCCAAAATTCAAATCGATTACTTGCCGCCCCGTTCGTATGCAGCAGTGTGGACAGAAGCGTGGGGTGGTGGATATGGGTTGCGCCCATGGGAGTAAGGGGTCGTGGCCACGGATGGGCAGATAGCGGCAGGGTCCCTGCGGACGATGGGAACTAGGTAATAGCTCCCATCCTCCGCAAGGACCCCACTGCTGTCTGCCCATCCGTCACAGGGACCCTCTGCCCCCCTGCGCTGCCCAGACCCCTATGCCATACAGCAGGGGTGGCCAGCCCACGGCTCCTCTCTCCAAGATCTGTGGCTGGCACGATCATCCCCATTTGAAGCGCCGCCTCTGGAGTATAAGGATCCCAAGCTCACACACGCAGTAGGGAAAGCGGCAACAGTTCTTTCAACCTGCTGGCAAGAAGCAGCAGATGCCACTACTTGCAGTATCGCCGAGCTGAGCTGCCGGTATCTGCTGTGTCCCCCAAAGCTACAGATCCGGCGCCAAGAGCAGATGCATTGTGATGGCCAGCGGTATGTGCACCTGGAGGGAGAGGGGGATTGTGTCCATGAAACCTCTTTAATCTCATGTGATCCTGGGTAGTATGGTCCCACCCAGATCGCATTCCATATATGATCCGTCATAAATGGGCCCCATGTAGCCTGTTCCCTTCACACACATTGGAGGTCATTCTGATTGACCGCAAAGCTGCAAAATTTGCAGCTTTGCGGGTCATCTAAATACCTCAGATTTCACGCATGCGAACAGATGTTTTACATAATCATCGATTTGCAGCTTGTGTGCTGGGCAGTGCGGTCGCCGACCATCAAATGATTTCTCAAGTGCTCGCAGATCTAAGTCAGTCTCTGCTGTCTTAGATCTGTGGCGCTCCTGTACGAGAAGAGGGTGGGCAGCTGACATCCGGTGACATCAGCTGCCCTCCCCCGGCACCCACGTCATGGAAGTTCCCATCGGCGCAACCCATATCCACCACCCCACGCTTCCGTCCACACTGCTGCATGCGATCGGGGCGGCAAATAATCGGTTTGCCGCACCCGCTCACACAAAGTGGCTGCACATGCACAACATCGCTCCCCTGTGTGAGCGTGCGGGGGAGTGAACCAACCTGAATGAGGGCCATAGCCTGTTACACACACACATAGCCTGTTCCTTCACACATACAGTACATAGCCTGTCTCACACACACACACACACACACACATATACATACATAGCCTGTTACACACACATATACATACATAGCCTGTTACACACATACACACATATATACATACATACAAAGCCTGTTACACACACACGCACACACACACATATATATATACAAAGCCTGTTACACACACACATATACATACATAGCCTGTTACACAAACACATATACATACATAGCCTGTTACACACACACACACACACACACACACACACACATAGCCTGTTACACACACACACACATAGCCTGTTACACACACACACACACACACACACACATATATACATACACAGCCTGTTCCTTCACACATACAGAACATAGCCTGTAACACACACACACACACACACACACACACATATATACAAAGCCTGTTACACACACACACACACACACACACACATAGCCTGTTACACACACACATATAGACATACATACATAGCCTGTTACACACACACACACACACACACACACACACATAGCCTGTTACACACACACACACACACACACACACACACACACATATATATACATACATACACAGCCTGCTACACACACACATATACATACATAGCCTTTTACACACACACACACACACATACATAGCCTGTTACACACACACACACACATAGCCTTTCACACACACATATACATACCCTCCAACATTTGAAGATAGGAAATCGGTACACATTCAGAAAGAGGGCATGGCCATTAACAAGGGGGCGTGGTCATGGTAAAAAAAAAAACGGTGCAGCCACGTCCCCTTTCTGAATGTGAACTGTGCACAAACTACTACACCCCAACCCCATGCATGTATATGTACCCACTACCCAGGTTACCTCTGCTGATGGTGTCACTGGTCCTGTTGCTTGTGAACCTCCCCTTTCAGCCAGCATCGGATGTGATATTCTACAGTTCCCCATCTGCTGACAGCACCACTATAGTGGATCCCCAGCTCCAAGTGGCCAGCAGTGCAGTTCATCTGCCTTCTCCTCCTCCCCCCGCACGCCCGGGACCGGTGCGAGCTTCAGCCGCCGCGCGTGTGCTACGTCGCTTGCTTTGCCAGTGCAGGAAGGGAAGTGCCGCTCACGCTCAGTCAGTCGTCTTCACTGCAGCCAGCCACTCTTCTCCCTGTGCTGCCGTGTGCACAGGCAGCACAGGGAGAAGAGTGGCTGGCTGCAGTGAAGGATCATTTCCACGACGAGAAACTAACCGATACACCCACACATGTAGTTGTACCGAAAGCACTATTATACTGACTGAGCGGCGTTTCCCTTCCTGCACTGGCCTGGGTGTCATTCAGAGCAAGCGACGTAGCACACGCACAGCGGCTGAAGCTCGCATCGGTCCCGGGCGTGCGGGGGGAGGAGGAGAAGGCGGCAACACTGAAGCAGCAGGAGTTACCGTTCTGTGGCCCAGCTTGTTTGTTGTGCCAGTGCCCACCCGACCCGCAATGGCGATACAGCGCCAGTGCCCACCCGACCGCACTGACACCAGCACGGGATCCCAAAATCCGGTACATTCGGTACACTATGATTTAGCCGGTACAGACAATTTAAAAACGGTACTGTACCGGCTAAATCGGTACAGTTGGAGGGTATGCATATATACATACATACACAGCCTGTTACACACACACACACACACACACATATACAAAGCCTGTTACACACACACACACAGACACATACCCTGTTACACACACACACACACATATATAAAAAGCCTGTTACACACACACACACACACACACACACACACACACACATAGCCTGTTACACACACATATATCCATACATACACAGCCTGTTACACACACACGCACACACACACACACACTTTTTGTCTATTCCCCCTGTCCATAGCCATACATTGCAGGCGGCATTACCTTTTGAACCAGGAACTTGGAGCAGGAGCAGGATAGCCATCGCTGACCGGGCTTAGGCAAATTCGGGGGCGTGGCCTAATCGCGGACCCGTGACCACGCCCCCTTTTTAAAAAATTTTTTTCGTGTGTGTGTGTCGGGACCCGGGCCCCCCTGGCAGGCCCGGGCCCAGGTAAAATGTACCCGCCCCCCTGCCTCTCGGCGGCCCTGAGCAGGAGCAGGATAGCCATCGCTGACCGGGCTTAGGCAAATTCGGGGGCGTGGCCTAATCGCGGACCCGTGACCACGCCCCCTTTTAATGACCATTCCCATTTAAAATTTAGTAATTACATACTGTTAATTCAACTATTCACTACTTTATTAAATCACCAACTTCCTAGGCTATGCACTGCCATAAATTATTTTTGCATTCGCCAATTGTATGGGACCTAATTAATACAAAGGTATTTACCATTTCCAGCCAACATCAATTCACCCATATAATACAAGTATCGCTTGCCCATATATTTTTTAGCTATGACCAGTTATCGGTCCAACCTTAATTAATTCTCTCCTTTCACAATCAAGGAAATTAGCCTTATCCATCAGGTGTGTCCATTACCTCATTAGTAGGACTCAGCCTTATCTGTATTAACAGATCCTTCGGCTCATTGGACTACTAACATGTCTATCATGCCTCTAACATGCCGATTGGCCAGCCTCCTTCTTTTATTCAATCAGGGAATCACCACTCAGTCACATCACGGTGAACAAGCCAAATTGCGGCGAAACACGATCGCTTCTCGGCCTTTTGGCTAAGATCAAGTGTAGTATCTGTTCTTATCAGTGGGTATGGACTGGCCTCTGGCAGAGAATAGAGAAAGGCTGGACTGAGTAGCTGCTCTGATGGGCGGAGGGACCTTTTTTGCCTGGGAGTGGTGAAAAGTCTGGCTGAGTACCTTCACCTCTGCCTTTGGTAGGAGGTGTTGTTTCCGTAAATCCACTGGTAAGAGGGGGGGAGAAACACTGGGCCTAGTAGTTTGACTCTCTTGACGGGGTTCGTAGCCCCCGAAGGATGAGACAGCGAAAGGCTCAGTCTAGTATCCATTCCCAGGGAGCGGAGAAAGGCTGGGACTGAGTAGATGGCTCCTGTTCCAGAGGTTCGTAGCCTCTGATGGGGAGACCGCGAAAGGCCCAGCTTAGTACCTTAACCTTGGGATCAGAGAAACACTGAGACTTAGTAGATTGCTCTTCCGAGGGGGTCGCAGCCCCTAAGGGAGTCAGTCGAAAAGCCCAGTGGAGTACCCATTCCCATGCCAGGGGCTGGAAAATGCCCTACGATGGGAACAGAAAAACCTTGGTCGGACGCTGATCGGTCAGTTGCTTGGAGTCCGAGGCTGCACTGTGCCCCCGGGGAAACTCGGGGGTGCCGAACATGCACGGGTGATCCCAAAATCACCATGCACTAGTAAGCACTTGCACTGCGCACTTCCCTTCAGGTAGCGCTGCACGTCCTTACCTCATCCTTTTGGATGGGGTAGGACAATTTTTCACACCCCCACCCTGGCCTTCTGGCTAGGGTATCTTTATTATTTCTTTCTCTTCCCCCTCACGTTCGTCACTTTTCACATTCCTTGTTTTTTGTAGTTTTGTCACGTTTTTTTGCGTAGTGTGGTCGACCCTTACGGGCCTTCCATTTCCCCAATGTGCCAAAGCTCTCGCCTTTTGGGGAGAGCTGAGGTCCCCCCGAGGACGACCCCGAGCCGCAAGGTGGAGGGAAGTCCACTGAGGGTCTCTCCAAACCTTCGGGTGTGGAGGACCCACTGTCCTAACCCTTCCGGGGGTTGGGGAAAGAGGGTCTCGCTAAGCTTCGGCGAAGAGGACCCACCATTCCCTATTTTCCCCTCTTCGGCCTTATGGTTGAGAGGGGTTAGGGGAAAAACGGGGCCCGTCTCCATCGGGAGATCGCACGGCAACCTTTGCACGTGTTTAGGCACAGCACTGGTGGTAGGGAGCACACCTCGGGCTCCTGAGTTTTTTTCAAACGTGTCTTTTTGGACGTCAGGGCAACCCAGCCATACGGACCCGTCATCTATCACCAATCAGTCACCCTCCTGTAAGCCTGCTCAATCCCTGGCGGCAGAACCCAACACGCACAGACTCTGCATATACACGCATCGGGCTCTATGCCTGCACTCCGGCTGAGAGACTGGCACTGAGCATTAGTACTCAGATTTTGCGCTATCTCCCGCGCCATTGACATCTTCTCTAAAGGTCAGCAATTATTTATATATCTGTACACTTGCAGGTTATTCTTCATTCTCTCTCTGCACCACACACATATTGTGTAGGTGTAGCGTGCTCACCATTGAGAGAAATGCATCTGTCCATTTAATCATAGGTCCCTACACATGTTGACAATCTGTCGGGATTTAGTGCTGTATTTGTGTAGGTTAACCTGTGTCACTGCATTAAACTATCTCCCCACATCACGCACACATTGTGGAGCTTTAGCGTGCTCACCTTGGAGAGAAATACATCTGTCCATTTAATCACAGGCTCATGTACAATCTGTGTCTCCGCTTTTAACCATCTCCCCACACCACATACATATTGTGGAGGTGTAGCGCTTACACCACTGAGAGATACACATTTATTTATTTAATTACAGGCACACACATGGTGACACTGTGTTGCGAGTTATTGGCAACCATTTAGATTTATCAACATAGTGTTTTATGCCTGAGTTTAAACCCTACAACGGACTTAAATATCCTGCTCATACACTTTTTGCCACTGCTTTATTAAACTATTAAAGGATTCATTTTGGTTTATGTATAACCTTTTCCTTCCGATGCTGTTTTGGTTAAATCTCTCTGCTGTGTTGTCTTGGATTTGATATATGTGATGCCAATACCGATTATATAATCATTGAGCATACACATTAATCCACTGATCATAAAGATCCTACTCACCCTTGCATGTACTACGGTGCACAGTATTTTCCATTACTGGCACAGTGGTTACAATCCACTAATACCCAAGCAGTGGGCACATATATATCTTTCTCCTGTGTACCATAGCTCCATCCTTTA
The DNA here is from genome assembly GCF_055691185.1 of Crinia signifera. NCBI lineage: Eukaryota > Metazoa > Chordata > Amphibia > Anura > Myobatrachidae > Crinia > Crinia signifera. The sequence goes on along the minus strand of NC_139225.1, from coordinate 97,231,213 downwards.
CTCGTTCCAACCTTCTACCATCTATCAACTGGACTCGCTCACTCTCTCATTCACCTGGGTGACACCAGGGGAAAGCAGTGACATATGGCTCCTAGTAACATTCTGAGGCTCTCTCATCTGTTGATATATACTGCCATACATCGCTGTGCCACCTGATCCCATCCGAACTCAGCAGCTAAGCAGTGACTGGCTTATTCAGTACCTCTTGGGAGACCACCAGGGAATATCCAGTGCTGTATTCGCATCTAGACAGCAGAAGCAGCAAATGCTTACAACGAGCATTCCCCTATCCTAAAAACTTTGTTACATCTCTATAACCACCCAATCTGTGACTGACATCGCATTGAAGACATTTCCTGTCAATAACACTCCTAGTACTTTGCAGTACAGTATATCATATACTCCAGGGTCCGGATCAAGAATCATTTTAAATATTTGAATTGGTGCACTGGATGCCTATGTCATTATATATTTTGTCTTGATCATAATATTATTAAATCATTTGACACTGGGAAACTCCCTGCAAACATTTTCGCCTATCTGAATGATGTTGTGCAATACACTTTAGAACTCTGTTGTCCTATATATATCCTAATTGATGCAATATTATGACCAATATTAATGGTGATTATTCTCTTTGCAACTTATTTTTTGTGACGTGTATATCTATGTATATATTTTAAATATTAAGAAATAAAGGTTAGATTTTATTTCACCCATTTCTCACATTTTTTCACTGATTTGATTATTACTAAAGTGTGCCCCAAAAAGCCTTAGTGTTCTTCCTACGTCTTTCTTTAGACATCCACTCTAATTCAGTTACTTTGCTGAACTATTTTGGGAGCACCACCAACCAAGTACCCTATACGAATCTTTTCAGATTATGAGGTGTTATGTTGGTTTTCTCTAATTTATAACCTATATCCAACTTCCAAAACATTTTGCCTGTGACACTCCTTTTAGTTATAGTAAATAGCTTTAGGCAGCTGCCTAGGGCGCCAGGATCTGGGGGGGGGATGGGGGGGGGGGGGCGCGCCACCAAGTCTACCTATCAAAAAAATCAAGGATGTCTATGAGGATCCTTGTTGTACTTAGTGCAGATGTCTGCTGTGGAACCTCTAAAGGGCCCTACAAACGCAGAGATGTGTGCCAGAGATACATAACGGGAGATTCAGCTCAAGAGATTTCACTCTTGTGGCTCATTTCAGACAATGAGCCACATACAGAGAGATTTGTGTCAGAGATTCAAATTGGGAGATTCAGCACGGGAGATTTCAAATCTGTCACAGAAAGTGAAGTACTTCATCATAAAATTTTTATTATTACTGAACATTACTTATTACTCTTTAATAAGTATTCTTTCACCTCCCCCTAATATTGCCCCCCCCCCCCCCAAAAAAGTTAATCATTGGTGGCTAGTGGTTCCTTCTGCACCGACCGACCCCCCCATATGCAAACTTTTAAACATTGGTGGTACAGTGGGAACGGACATAAAAAAAAAAATACTTACCAAGTCCGGGGTCCAGCGTCTCGTCCTGTCATACAGACAATCATTTTGTAAAATAAAAAAAATGGCATGGGGTCCCCCCCAGGCATGACCAGCCCTGGGCTTTTTGAGTGGTCCTGGTTCCCAAAATCCAGAGGACAAAAGTGCGTGGGGTCCCCTGGATTTTGGGGACCAGCACCAGGCTCTTGAGCTGGCCCTGGTTTCCAAAATACAGGGGACAAAATAAATAGGGGTCCCCTGTATTTTGGAGACCAGCACCAGGCTCCACTAGCAGGGGGTGTAATGCCATAGCCAGGGGACACGCTTGATGGTGTCCCCTGGCCAAAGCATTACCCACCCTAACTAGTCAGCCCAGGCCGGGAGTTTTTGGGGAGGTGGGGACCCCCCAAATAAGGGGGTCCCCCCTCTCCAGGGCACCCCAGGCCTGGGCTGCAGCCTGGGGCTATCCCCTGCACCCCTGGGCGGTGGGTGCAGGGTTGATAGCTTGTTTAACAGTAATATTGTCTTTTACAGTAGGACTACAGGTCCCAGCAAGCCTGCCCCACATGCTGGTACTTGGGAGAACCACAGGTACCAGCATGTGGGGCATTAAAGGCCCGCCGGTACCTATAGCCCCCCTGTAAAGGAAATATTAAAATAAAACACACAAACACTGGTTTTAAAGTATTTTATTAATCTGATTCTTCTTTTTTCACCCAGGGGAGCTCAGCCCCCCAGGGCTTCTGCGGCATCTTCACCTGGGGGCGGCAGCCGCCTAAGCTCTTTTGCATGGCTGCCGCCTCCTAGGGCTTCTGCCTCTTCATCTGTGTTCTTCACCTGGGGGCGGCGGCCTTTTAAGCTCTTTTGCATTGGCCGCGCCTCCCAGGACTTCAGGAGCTCTTCTCTCCTTCTCCGCCGTCGGACTGACTGCCCCTACCCCGTCTCGAGCTGGCTAATATAGCCAGCTCTAGGGGGCGGGGCAATGACGCGGCGAGCCGTGATTGGCTGGCCGCGGCCATTTTGAAATTTAAATTTTTTTTTTTATACATTTCCGCCGCGCTGCCGCCCCGCTGCCGCCGAGAGGAGAGGTGAGGTGGGGGTGGCGATGGGTGCTACTGCTGGTGGGGGAGGGGGGTCAGGGGTGGCGGCGGCGGGTTCTGCGGCGCGGGGTGCGGCGGGTCTGCGGCGTCCGCAGTCGCTCGGCCCTGCTCATCTGCCCGCAGCCACACATGCGGGAGATGAGCAGGAGCTTTCTGAGCGACTGCTCTGAATTGTACAGCCCGTCCGTTCTGAATCTTGGACAGATTCAGAACGGCGGGTGCGCGCATGTAAATCGCTGTGTGGGCTATATACACAGCAATTTACATGCATCTTCAGGCATTTTCTGAGCAATTTGTTAGAATCGCTCAGAAAATGCCTGAATATCGTGCTGTATGTGGGGGCCTTAAGACCTCACCTCCATACTTTCCCTTGAGGCATACTTCCCAACCAGTGGTGTGCGGTGGGGTGAGGCAGGTCAGGCACAGCCTTTCCTGTCATACAAGCGTATATGCCAGCATTTTGAATTGATAAAGTATGTAAAAAATACAAAGAATATATTTAAAAAATCTTATTTTTATTATTTTAATAATTTTTCATAGTCAAAACTCTGGAGTAAAAAGTCTATGGCAGGTGAGGCAGTGCCTCACCTGGCTACCTTTCCTGCACATCTCTTATCAAAACTCAGTGAATCTCCAGCAGTATATACTGCTGCACATGCAGGGGCGGATTGGCCCACCGGGAAACCGGGCCGTTTCCCGGTGGGCCGCCACCTTTTAAGTCAGAATGGGCCGCCTACCTCACTGGGCTGCCGCGGCATCTACGTTCTGGGCCGCGGCACTGTGCCCTCAATGAAGATGGCTGCGTGTGCTTCGTTCCGTCCGGCTCCCTCCTCCCTGCTGCTGCTGCTGCAATGAGCTGCAGATACAGCCGCTGGCAGCCAGGGGGAGCACCTCTCAGACTGATGACGTCAGCCTGAGAGGGAAGAGAGACGAGGAGCAGCAGCGCTGTGGCCGGGCTTCTCATCTTCCAGAAAGAATTATAATGTGAGTCACACTGTGGGCTCTGGGGACACTGGTTGGCAACCTTGTTAGGGAATGAGGGGGGAAGGGGGGGGGGGTGTAAGGGGAGAGAGAGACACTCACCTCTGTCGCTGAGTGTGAGGGACATGGGGAATAAATCTCCCTGCATGTGCCAGTTACAGTGTAGGCTTTGGTGGAGGGGAATCTGTGTGTGTGACATTCCTGCACATGAGGGGGAAGGGGGTCTGTGACATTAGGGCAGACAGACTCACTGTGACAACTCAGATCCCCCTCCAGCTCAGCCCCCCCATAGGCAGACATGTGACATTCAGATCCCCCCCCACCCATGTCTGTCTATAGGGGCTGTGCTGGAGGGGTATGTAACATGTCTGCCTATGGGGGGGCTGTTCTGGAGGGCCTGGGGCATGGGAATATGTGACAAGTCTGCCTATTTGTTGGGGGGACTGGGGGCTGTGCTGGAGGGGGATCTGATTACGTGACATGTCTGCCTATGGGGGTGGGGGATGTACTCAGGCCTGGCAACAGGGAGGGTGAAAGGGTACAGCTGACCCGGGCCCCGGCGTTCTCAGGGGCCCCAAAGCATGGCTGCGGCGATGATGCACTCAGCCGCCTACACAGCACCCTACTCAGCCGACCGCCCACTCAACCCTCCTGCCGTGCAAGTTCCTTCACCCACAACCCAGCCACACTGTGGGCATTACATGTATAGGCGTCATTACAACTGCGGGCATTATGTGTAAAAGTATCGTTACTACTGTGGGCATTATGTGTATAAGTATTGTTACAACTGCGGGCATTATGTGTATAAGTATCGTTACTACTGTGGGCATTATGTGGATAAGTGTTGTTACTACTGTGGGCATTATGTGTATAAGTATTGTTACTACTGTGGGCGTTACATGTATAAACATCGATACTACTGTGGGCATTACATGTATAGGTGTCATTACTACTGCGGGCATTATGTGTAAAAGTATCGTTACTACTGTGGGCATCATTTATATAAGTGTTGTTACTACTGTGGGCATTACATGTATAGGTGTCATTACTACTGTGGGCATCATGTGTATAAGTGTTGTTACTACTGTGGGCATCATGTGTATAAGTGTTGTTACTACTGTGGGCATTACATGTATAGGTGTCATTACTACTGCGGGCGTTATGTGTATAAGTGTTGTTACTACTGTGGGCATCATGTGTATAAGTGTTGTTACTACTGTGGGCATTACGTGTACAAGCGTTGTTACTACTGCTGGCGTTATGTGTATAAGTATTGTTACTACTGCTGGCGTTGTGTATAAGTATCGTTACTACTGCGGGCATTACATGTATAAGCATTGTTACTACTGTGGGCATTATGTGTATAAGCGTTGTTAATACTGTGGGCATCATGTGTATAAGTGTTACTACTGTGGGCATTATGTGTATATGTATCGTTATTACTGCTGACGTTACAGTATGTGTATAAGTATCGTTACTACTGCGGGCATTACATGTATAAGCATTGTTATTACTGTAGGCATTACGTGTACAAGCGTTGTTACTACTTCTGGCGTTATGTGTATAAGCATTGTTACTACTGTGGGCATTAAGTGTATAAGTATTGTTACTACCGTGGGTGTTATGTGTATAAGTATCGTTACTACTGCTGGCGTTATGTGTATAAGTATCAGGGTTCGCAAATACGTGCTATTTACCATAAAATGGTCACCGGGGACTCCGTTTTTCAAACTGAAGGGGTCCCCGAGGACGCACTGAGCAGCGCCTGTGAGCCGCTGTAAGCCAATCACTGCAGCGGCCGCCGGGACCCAATCATTGTGCAGTGGCCGCCCGGCAGCCAGTCACTGCAAGTGCGCGCCCTGCCAATCACTAAAGCCGTGCGCCCTGCCTTTTGTTTTGAGAGCAGGTTCACAGTCACCGTGTCTGTGGGTCTGTGGGTCTGTGCATCTTTCTGCCACCCCCCGCCATGTAAGTCCATTCTGCTGCTAAGGGCGTGGGAAGGGATGCTATATGGCTGCAACAACGGACAGCCACTCTCAGCATAAGAGGTTGGCGGGCTGTCAGCGCAGTGGGGGACTGGATGTGGCTGGAAGAGCTGACACGCTGCTCAACTCAAAGCAGCGTTTCAGCTGTTCCAGCCACATCCAGTCCCCCACCTCGCAGACAGCCCGCTCACCTACTCTGGTGAGCGGTGTATCAATGGCATATGTATAATGGGCATCACGGTGCGTGACATATGTATAATAGAGCCTCACGGTGTGTGACATATGTATAATGGGCATCATGTGTGTGACATATGTATAATGAACATCACGGTGTGTGGCATATGTATAATGGAGCATCACGGTGTGTGGCATATGTATAATGGAGCATCATGGTGTGTGGCATATGTATAATGGGCATCATGTGTGTGGCATATGTATAATGGAGCATCATGGTGTGTAACATATGTATAATGGGCATCACGGTGTGTCGCATATGTATAATGGGCATCACGGTGTGCGGTATATGTATAATGGCATCACGGTGTGTGGCATATGTATAATGGAGCATCACGGTGTGTCGCATATGTATAATGGACATCACGGTGTGGCATATGTATAATGGGCATCACGGTGTGTGACATATGTATAATGGGCATCACGGTGTGCGGCATATGTATAATGGGCATCACGGTGTGCGACATATGTATAATGGGCATCACGGTGTGCGGCATATGTATAATGGGCATCACGGTGTGTGGCATATGTATAATGGAGCATCATGGTGTGTGGCATATGAATAATGGGCATCATGTGTGTGGCATATGTATAATGGAGCATCATGGTGTGTAACATATGTATAATGGGCATCACGGTGTGTCGCATATGTATAATGGGCATCACGGTGTGCGGTATATGTATAATGGCATCACAGTGTGTGGCATATGTATAATGGAGCATCACGGTGTGTCGCATATGTATAATGGACATCACGGTGTGGCATATGTATAATGGGCATCACGGAGTGCGGCATATGTATAATGGAGCATCACGGTGTGCGACATATGTATAATGGGCATCACGGAGTGCGGCATATGTATAATGGAGCATCACGGTGTGCGACATATGTATAATGGAGCATCACGGTGTGGCATATGTATAATGGAGCATCACGGTGTGGCATATGTATAATGGGCATCACGGTGTGCGACATATGTATAATGGAGCATCACGGTGTGGCATATGTATAATGGAGCATCACGGTGTGGCATATGTATAATAGGCATCACGGTGTGCGGCATATGTATAATGGGCATCACGGTGTGCGACATATGTATAATGGGCATCACGGTGTGCGACATATGTATAATGGGCATCACGGTGTGCGGCATATGTATAATGGGCATCACGGTGTGCGGCATATGTATAATGGAGCATCACGGTGTGCGGCATATGTATAATGGGCATCACGGTGTGCGGCATATGTATAATGGGCATCACGGTGTGCGGCATATGTATAATGGGCATCACGGTGTGCGGCATATGTATAATGGAGCATCACGGTGTGCGGCATATGTATAATGGAGCATCACGGTGTGTGACATATGTATAATGAGCATCCAGGTGTGGGGCATATGTATAATGGAGCATCACGGTGTGCGGCATATGTATAATGGAGCATCACGGTGTGTGGCATATGTATAATGGGCATCACGGTGTGCGGCATATGTATAATGGAGCATCACGGTGTGTGGCATATGTATAATGAGCATCCAGGTGTGGGGCATATGTATAATGGGCATCACGGTGTGCGGCATATGTATAATGGAGCATCACGGTGTGGGGCATATGTATAATAAGCATCACGGTGTGCAGCATATGTATAATGGAGCATCACGGTGTGCGGCATATGTATAATGGAGCATCCAGGTGTGGGGCATATGTATAATGGGCATCACTGTGTGCGGCATATGTATAATGGAGCATCACGGTGTGCGACATATGTATAATGGAGCATCACTGTGTGCGACATATGTATAATGGGCATCACTGTGTGCGGCATATGTATAATGGGCATCACTGTGTGCGGCATATGTATAATGGGCATCACGGTGTGCGACATATGTATAATGGGCATCACGGTGTGTGACATATGTATAATGGGCATCACGGTGTGTGACATATGTATAATGGGCATCACGGTGTGTGACATATGTATAATGGGCATCACGGTGTGTGGCATATGTATAATGTATATACGCCACCCTGCTTCCCCCTGCCTACCTGAATCCTCCGCAAACCCACATCCTATGCCACTCTGTGTCTCCCCTCTGTCACCCTACATCCAACGCCACCCTGCGTCCCCCCTCCCTGTATCCTCTGCCACCATGCAACCAACGCCACTGTATCCTCTACCACTTTGCGACTCCCCTCCCTGCATTCTCTGTCACTCTGCATTCCCCCTCCTACACTGCATCCTGTGCCACCATGCCCCCTCACAATCTGCGTCCACCTATGCAGTGGCGTCACTAGGCAGGTGCGGGGGGCGACCCGCACAGGGTGTCACCAGTAAGTGGGGTGACACCAGTGGTGCAAGTATGGCAGTATGGCGTACCGGTAAAAGATATACTGCCGGTACCCCGTACCCCCATAACTAATTCCCCTAAAACTTGTAAATGCGCATGCGCGCATATGTAAGTGGCAGGGGCGTGGCCTCCGCCGCCCCGCCACTGCTGATAGCGTTCGGAGGGGAGCGCATCACGCGTCTCTCCTTCCCCTCCCTGTGTCACTGTGACACAGACACCAATCAGAGCTCGCGGGCTGGCAGCCAGTCAGGAGCCAGCCCACGAGATAGAAGACGGAGGGGCAGGAGAGACAGAAGATGCGCTCCCCTCCCCAGGGAAGAAGCAAGCAGCGGCGGCAGGGGACAACAGTAAGTTACACTGTGGGGGCATATCTGGCACTGGGGGCATATCTGGCACCGGGGCATATGTGTTGCACTGTGGGGGCATATCTGGCACTGGGACATATGTGTTGCACTGTGGGGGGCATATCTGGCACTACGACATATGTGTTGCACTGTGGGGGGCATATCTGGCACTGGGGGCATATGTGTTGCACTGTGGGGGCATATCTAGCACTGGGGCATATGTGTTGCACTGTGGGAGCATATCTGGCACTGGGACATATGTGTTGCACTGTGGGGGGCATATCTGGCACTGGGGGCATATGTGTTGCACTGTGGGGGCATATCTAGCACTGGGGCATATGTGTTGCACTGTGGGGGCATATGTGGCACTGGGACATATGTGTTGCACTGTGGGGGCATATCTGGCACCGGGGCATATGTGTTGCACTGTGGGGGCATATGTGTTGCACTGTGGGGGCATATCTGGCACTGGGGCATATGTGTTGCACTGTGGGGGCATATGTGGCACTGGGACATATGTGTTGCACTGTGGGGGCATATCTGGCACTGGGGGCATATGTGTTGCACTGTGGGGGCATATGTGTTGCACTGTGGGGGCATATGTGTTGCACTGGGGCATATGTGTTGCACTGTGGGGGCATATCTGGCACTGGGGCATATGTGTTGCACTGTGGGGGCATATCTGGCACTGGGGCATATGTGTTGCACTGTGGGGGCATATCTGGCACTGGGGCATATGTGTTGCACTGTGGGGGCATATCTGGCACTGAGGCATATGTGTTGCACTGTGGGGGCATATCTGGCACTGGGGCATATGTGTTGCACTGTGGGGGCATATCTGGCACTGGGGCATATGTGTTGCACTGTGGGGGCATATCTGGCACTGGGGCATATGTGTTGCACTGTGGGGGCTAGGGATGCCAATCCCGGGGCATTTTTTCAATCCCGGATTCCGGGATTGAAAAATGCTCAATCCCGGGATTCTCGGGATCCCGGGATTGGCATCCCTAAAAGAAAAACACACCCTGTCCACCCCTATATGGGCGGGCAGGTGTGTGGCAGCCGGGAGCATGGCAGAGCAGCGTTGCGGGGGTGCAGATTTACTTACAGGCTGGCGAGAGCGGGGCAGACAGCGGCGCTGCGGTGATGCTTGCCTGCCTCCGGGCAGGTAGCGGCGGCACCAGGAGGGGAGGCTAGGAGTCGGCCGGGAGCGGTCCTCTGTAGCAGGACGCTGGCCTGCGCAGCGTGACGGTCAGAGGTCACGCTGCGCAGGCCGCACGCCGGGGTCGGGAACAGCCGGGCAGCTTCTGAGCGGGTGCTCAGAAGCTGACAGGCATTAGACTGCGCATGCGCAGTCTAATCCCAAAATCCCGGGATTGGATACTCCAATCCCGGGATTGAAATCCCGGACATTTTGGGGCCAAATCCCGGGATCCCGCCGATCCCGATCCCGGGATTGGCCACCCTAGTGGGGGCACATCTGGCACTGGGGCATATGTGTTGCACTGTGGGGGCATATGATATCTGGCACTGTGGGGGCATATGTGTGGCGCATATGATATCTGGCACTGTGGGGGCATATCTGGCACTGTGGGGGCATATGTGTATCTGGCACTGTGGGGGCATATGTTTAATGGACATCACATTGTGCAGTGTAATGGGCATTACGGTGTGGGGAGCATTGGGTAATTGCCATCACAGTGTGGGGTGTAATGGGTATCAAGGTGTGCGGCATAATGTGTAATTAGCATCACAGAATGCAGTGTATCGTGTAATTAGCATTGCGGTGTGGGGCGTAATGTGTAACTGGCATCACGTGTGCCGCATTATGTGTAATTGGCATTACGTCATGTGTAATGGGTATAGTTTGCTAAAATGTGTAATCTGCAGGTACACAGTACAATCATGGTACAGACCACGCCCCCTTCTGATAGGCCACACCCCCAATTTTTTGGCACGCCTCCGGCGCGTACAAGCATCCATTCTCTGTCTTCCAGAAAGTTGGCGGGGGGGGAGGGGTGACACCATGAGTTCCTACACCGGGTGACACCAACCCTAGTGACGCCACTGGTCCTATGCCACCCGGCATACGTCCTCCCTCCCTTCGTCCTCAGCCACCCTGCATCTCCCCTCCCATCATTCTACACCACCCTGCGTCCCCCCTCCCATGCACCTATTCTGTAGCCTGAGGGGCTGGGGACACAGCAAGCAGCTCGGAGAGCAACTAGCCATGCCCCCACAGCAGCAAAAATGGGGTGTGGCCTCGTTGAAATAGGCCACACCCCCACAATGCTACACACACCCCCATTAGGGCTGCTTCAAGATATTTCCCGGGCTGGTTTTAATTCCCAATCCGCCCCTGTGCACATGTGTATAATGCCGGCATGTACCCCATGGCTCATATATTGTGTGCAAATCTGGCTCTGGTACTTGCCAGGGACTCTTTAGCCATTTACCTCACCACACGTCCCTGTTCCCTACTTTGCTGCCCCCTCCTCCTTCTATTACTCTATTGTGGATTTCAAAGGGGGGCCTCCAGGGGACTTGGCCACTTTCCCGGGGTGCTGGGTGGACCACCCATTTTTTGGGTGCCTCCCTGCTATTCTGGAATGTTAGGCAAGTATGCCTTAAGTGGTTGGTATTGGTGGCAGTATTGAGGTGGGGGCGCAGTAGGTTGAAGTTTTGCCTAGGGTGCTGAGAAGCCTTACACCGGCCCTGGGTAGGGGGGAGAGTGTTATGTTACTCACGGAGACCCTGTCTGGATTTTCCATTCCGGAATTCCAGGGTCGGTATCTCTTATATATTTGGCTACATCTGTCACTCAAAGTGGGTGTCTGTGTCTATAACGCTCTGTTCCTGGACTTTCCTCTTAATGTGTGATTGCCTTCATCTGTGCTGAACACCTTTCTGAGAAATTAACCTGTTTAAAACAGGTGATGGCAATCATACATTAAGGGGAAGTCTAGAAACAGAGCATTGTGTCCCTCCTGGAGAGGGTCATGTTGGGAGGTATGTGACAGAGAACCAGCCCAGTGAGCCCACAGACAGTGCCAGACACCCACTGCCTTCCCATGTTGCCCAGCACTGCTACTCCACAGCCACCAGGTGAGCGCCCCCCTCCCGCGATTTGCGGCAAAACCTCCCCCCCCCGCGCGCCTCCCGCGATTCGCGGCAAAAACACCCGCTCATCCGCGACCCCCCCTACCGCGGTTCGCAGCAAAAACACCCCCCGCGACCCCCCCTCCCGCGATTCGCTGCAAAAAGAACTCCCCCACGACCCCTCCCGCAATTCGGGGCGGCACTCCCCCTGCGACCCCCCTCCTGCGATTCGCGGCACCCCCCCCCCCCCCGCAATTCGCAGCAGCCCCAGGATTAAATGGCACATGCAAAACACTGACATGGCTATGGTCGACAATGAAAAAGGTTGACATGAGTTTTTGAAGATTTATTTTAAATTTTTAAAATTTTTTCATATTCATTGTCATGTGTCGACATGGACACCAATGAAGTGGCACACTTATGTCAACATTTACATGTGTTGACCTTTCTGTGTTGATTTTTTCTTGTGGCGATTCGCGTCACACCCCCCGCAACCCCCCCTCCCGCGATTCGCGGCAACCCCCGTGACCCCACACCTCCTGCAATTCGCGGCAACCCCCCACCGGAACCCCTGTGAACCCCGCCCTCCCGCGATTCGCGGCACCCACCCCCGCGACCCCCCCTCCCGCAATTCGCGGCACCCCCCCGTGATTCGCGGCAGCTCCAGAATTAAATTGCACATGGAAAACACTGACATGGCTATGGTCGACAATGAAAAAGGTTGACATGAGTTTTTGAAGTTTTTTTTTTCATTTTTTGAATATTTTCATATTCATTCTCATGTGTCGACATGGATACCAATGAAGTGCCACACTTATGTCAACATTTACATGTGTTGACCTTTCTGTGTTGATTTTTTCTTGTGGCGATTTGCGTCACATCCCCCCCCCCCACCCCCACTCCCGCGATTCATGGCACACACACACACACCTCCCCCGCGATTCTCGGCACCCCACCCCGTGACCCCCCCTCCCGTGATTCACGGCACACCCCCGCGACCCCCCCTCCCATGATTCGCCGCAACCCCCGCCCCGTAACCCCCCCTCCCGCGATTCGCGGCACCCACCCCCGCGACCCCCCCTACCGCAATTCGCGGCACCCCCCCCCCCGCGATTCGCGGCAGCTCCAGAATTAAATTGCACATGGAAAACACTGACATGGCTATGGTCGACAATGAAAAAGGTTGACATGAGTTTTTGAAGTTTTTTTTTTCATTTTTTGAATGTTTTTATATTCATTCTCATGTGTCGACATGGACACCAATGAAGTGCCACACTTTGTCAACATTTACATGTGTTGACCTTTCTGTGTTGATTTTTTCTTGTGGCGATTCGCGTCACACCCCCCCTGAACCCCCACTCCCGCGATTCACGGCACACACACCCCCCCGCGATTCTCGGCACCCCACCCCGTGACCCCCCCTCCCGTGATTCACGGCACACCCCCCCTACCATGATTCGCCGCAACCCCCGCCCCCGTAACCCCCCTCCCGCGATTCTCTGCAATCCCTCCCCTCCCGCGATTCGCAGCATCCACCCCCCCCACAACCCCCCCTCCTGCAATTCACGGCACCCCCCGCGACCCCCCCTCCTGCAATTCGCGGCACCCTCCACGACCCCCCCTCCCGCGATTAGCGGACACCTAAGTTGCAATACAGGGCATCTTTCATACAATTCTAACCATATTTCTCATATACAAACGTTCACAAATTAAGGGGGCGCAGCCCCTTACGACGGTGTGAAGAGCGCCCGTAGGGCGCGATGAATCACCTAGTATATATATATATATATATATATATTTTTGGAAACCCCCCTCTAAAAATCCTGCATTTGCCCCTGGCCCTGACACTTTTTCACTGATTCCATAACCACATTGCATCACACAAACAGTGTGATATAAAAAGTTAAGCCAACAGGTGGCACAGTTGTAAAACAAGAGCAAAGTTTATGCACTGTGTGGAATTATAAATGAAGAGCCATCAAATGGTTAGGACAATAAAGTGTGTCCATAAATAGCAGCCATAAAAAAAAACAAATGAAATGACTGGAAAATAATTCACAATAGTAATCGGGGTATTTGTTTTTGTCACCAGCGCTTAATTGTGGAGAGGTTAATCTGTAATTCAGCAGCCACCGGGATGGGGGATTGCCTGCCCCCCAGGGCCGGATTAAGGGGGGCAAAGTGGGTCAGTACCCCTGGGCCCCCTTCTAGCTAGGTCGGCATGTTTTATTTTTTTTTTTGCTGCAGCTTCACCTATCTGCCAATGTGACAATGATTAATGGTGCTGAGCATCGGGTGCCAAGGCACACTGACTGCACAAGTGTGCAGTGTATTATTGGGAGTTAACTTAAAGAATATATGTTACCTGTAGCCATCTAAGTAACACACTAGTCGCAGCAGACCACAAGAGTGAATAAATAAGTGCCTTACGAGGCCGTCTCAGATTAAAATCTTTGAATAAAGAAAAGCTAACCACGGAGTGTTTCTGACATCTCCGTACGTATTTCCCGTAACTATGGATACACATCAACAGAATCCAACACTGAGGCTTGAATAAGCCAGCACCAAAACGAGGCTTGGCCCGCTGTGACGCACGTACATGGAGACGCGCCGTACACGGAGACGCGCCCGACACCAAAATAGAGGTCCAATAATATACAGCCGGATATGACTTTGCGGCAACAGACCTGAAATCGAGGCGCTACCCGCTAAGATGTACGCATGCACCAAATGCAAAATAGCGGAAGTGACGGCTATAAAAAAACGTGGATGTAACTAAAGGCTACACACCTCCTGAGGAAGCCGCTGACAGTCCAAGGCGGAGAAACGCGTAGAGGATAAGGATTGGGGAGAGAGGCTGCCACCCTACAGAGCCACCATACCATCCCAGCAAGAACCGCACCAAACATTCAGCGGTCGGAGAGGTTTGGTTGGAGACTGCAGACCGGACCCCGTTTGCCCATCTGGATACAAACTTAAGTATTGACTCTAATGATTGTGCACTTTCATAAACAAATACCGGCAATTAATCAAGAGGCTAATACCACTAACTTTTAAAACAATACTAACCCCTATTGATTATAACCAAGTTGCATGCTGCTAACCATTGACTGAGTTCAAAGGATCTTCTATATATTTCTTTGAGGGGAGAGTCCACTTTATGTTTGTAAGTCTTGTTTGTCCCAATGTTGGCCACATTGATTTAACTAATATTGTGAAATTATTTTAATAAAAATTTGAATTTAATATTGAACACAGCGCTGTACCATTCTCCTATTTTATTATTGGGAGTTGACTAAGTCCCATGACACTTTGAACAGGAGGGCAGAGGCAGAGCGGTTTGTGCTGAACTCTGATTGGTGGAGCTCATTACATGCTTCCTAGGCCATGGAGGACAGCAGCAGCAGCCTCATCATGGCATGGTTTTTAATCAAAGGAAGCAATATGCCTGTGAGGTCTCCTACAGTCCTACGTGGTACAGAGGGACAAACACAGGCTTTTCATGTGGTATGTATATGTATATTAATACCCGCCACCCCTGCAGTTACCCATTGACTAAGTTTATACTGCCTTTACTCTGTGTTTTGACAGTGTAATATCACCTCTCGGCCTTTTGGCTAAGATCAAGTCTAGTATCTGTTCTTATCAGTGGGTCTGGACCATCCCCTGGCAGAAGAATAGAGAAAGGTTGGACTAAGCACCTTGCTACTAAGCTGAGGAACCGGAAACCTCATGCTCTGGGCAGGTACAAGGTCTGGCTGAGTATCTCCACCCTGAATACCATTATTTCCACTGGTAGGGAGAGGAGAAGCATCGGGCTGAGTAGTTGGGGCGCTTGTTCAGGGGTCTATAGCCTCTGAGGGAGAATCACTTGAAAAGCCCGGTCTAGTATCTAATCCCAGGAAGCCAGGAAAAGCTGGGACCGAGTAGATTGCTCTCTGTTCCAGGGGTATGCAAGTCATCATCGGACAGAGAGACAGCGAAAAGCCCAGCCTAGTACTCAATCCCTGGGATGGGAGAAATGTTGGGACTGAGTAGGTGTTTTCTTCTCCTTCAGTTGGTCTATTCGGCCTCTGCGGGGGAGACTCTTCGAAAACCCTGGTGGAGTATCAATTACCATGCGGAAAGGGCCTGCTGGTGAAGCAGAGAAACACTTGTTCGTACGCTGATTGGCTGGCTGTCTGGAGCCCGAGGCTGCACTGTACCCCCGAGGAAACTCGGGGGTGCCTGAACTCTGCACTGGTGGTCCTCACGATGCACTAGTATGGCACTTGCACTGCACACTCTCCCTTTAGGTTAGCGCTTCACATCCTTAGCCTGGGCCTTTTGCCTGGGGTTGGACAATTTTTCACACCCCCACCCAGCCTTCTGGCTGGGGTCGCTATTATTTATTTATCTTCTCTCAGGTTCGTTCACTTTTCAGCAAAAATAAGAGGACATCGCCAAATAGGGAGCCTTATCCACCAAGGCAAGGACATTCTGGAGTCACCCTTCCTGGATCATTCTTATATCCAGACTAACACCAACAAGAATGGTAACAATATTTCTTATTATGGAGTCCTAGACTTTTCATTGTGTATCACTGCTATACACCCAAAAAACCTACAGCATTGCTAATCCACAGCTCCAAGTGAATCTCTTGTTTTATCATTCCCCTTTTTAGTATTGATGTATGCATACATAGTTGTGTTTTATATATAATATGTTTAGATTAATATGGTAAAATAAAATTTATACCTTTTCAAAAACGTTGAGTATACTTTATTGAAGCAGACAGCGCCGGCACACTCCCCCTTTTTTCGTTCACTTTTCACGTTTTCTGTATGGTGCGTAACTTTTTTTTTTGGGCTGTGTGTATGACCCTTATGGGCCATCCACTCCCCAATTTACCAAAGCTATCATCTTTTTGGGCAGAGCTGCGGTACCCCGAGGGCGACCCTGAGCCATAAGGCAGAGGTAAGCCTACGGTAGGTCTCTCCAAACTTTGGTGCGGAGGACCCACTGTCCTAACCCTTCCGGGGTTTGCGGAAAGAGGGTCTTTCTTAGCTTCGACTGGGAGGACTCACCGATCCTTTTTTCCCTTCTTCGGCCTTATGCAGTAGCAGCAGCCTGAGCATCGGCACACAGCCCGCACACCTGCCAGAAATGTTTTATAGGGGGTGGCCACGCCCCCTCCATTGACCATGCCCATTTTGTTTACCTGGGCCCGGCGGTGCTTTCAGTAGCCCTGGTTGTATTCAGAAAGTCATAAACTTTCCAATGACATATCACAATGTATGAAAACAGAAATAACATGGACCCTTATGACAGTACGGATGGTGTAATGGTTAGCATTACTGCCTCAGAGCACTGAGGTCATGGGTTCGATTCCGACCATGGCCCTAACTGTGCGAGTTTGTATATTCTCCCCGTACTTGCGTGGGTTTCCTCCAGGTTCTCCAGTTTCCTCCCACAATCCAAAAATATATTAGTAGGCCAATTGGCTCCCAACAAAATTAACCCTAGAATGTCTGTGTGTGCATGTACATGTGGTAGGGAATATCTATTGTAAGCTGCACTGGAGCAGGAACTCATGTGAATGTTCAAATCATCTCTGTAAAGCACTGCAGAATATGTATACGCTATATAGGAAACTGTTAATAAATAAATAAAATCACAGTACCCTTAAGTGGTCGTCCAATTAAACCCATCTTTGAACCTTAAGATTAGATTGTCCCTTAAGATTATAAGGTAATGTGCAAAGTTTAAAGACTATTAGTTAAAGCATTTGAGCGTAATTGAGGAAAATCCATACACATATTCAATTATACTTATGTAGATACAACTTCTATCTTCTGAGAGCTATTTTGATTAAACTTGACTAACAGGTGGGATGTTCAGACCCTGGATTGACTTTGTACTTGATGCTATCCTATTTACAGGCACAATTATTTTTGTTCTCTCTTTTTTTTTTTTTTTGGACACTCTAGGTTTGTACCCAGCGGGATACACATGGATGACCAGCAGTCAGAATACGGATGCAGACATCCCTCTCACAGCGCTGGACCTTTGGGTACAGAGTAAACTAGATCCGTGGTTCCCAACCCTGGTCCTCAAGTACCCCCAACAGTGCATGTTTTGCAGGTCTCCACACAAAATCGCAAGTGCTATAATTCGCTCCACCTGTGGATCTTTTCAAATGTGCCTGAATAATGAGTGCACCTGCTGGGTGACCTGGAAAATGTGCACTGTTGGGGGTACTTGAGGACCAGGGTTGGGAACCACTGAACTAGATGTTTAGATACGGATATCGCTGAGGAATACATATAAAGTAGCATAATCCACTTCTTTTTTTTTTAAATCCCCCCCCCCCCCCCCAAAAAAATGTTGTATCCAGAAATATCATGAAAAACTCCACATAAAAAATGGCTTCCACATACAATAAAAGACAAAATAATTCTTATTTACAAGCAAATGTCACTGTACCATCAAAAGACAGGGAAACTTAGATGTAATGAACAAGACCTTTTCTGGTTATCTCCTCTCTATATCAGAAGGATAAGATAATATCTCAAGGATAAGATGTATTCCCTGGTAATCCTATTCAGTTATAGGTTGAAGTGACCTTTTCCAAGGCCTGAGCCATATAGAAGATTAAAAGAAAGCACTCTCACCCTTCCGCTATGGTTACTGGTCAGGATTTTAAATCCTTTGGGCTGGGGATGACACGCTGCCACTGTAATGTTGTGTGCTCCCTTTTGCTCCAGATATTGTCCTTTTTAGGAGAGTGATGTTATCCTCAGTGGCCGCACTGCCACTGCAGCCACTGATCTCTCCTATCTCCCAGTCCCTCTGACCGCTCAGGCATTTACCCTGCAGTGATCTTTCAGTCGGGGCAGTGCAGGAGCGAAGATCGCGCACTCCAGCCAGAGACAGTGCCGGCAGTCTCTTGGCTCCTGCACTGCCCTGACTGAAAGATCACAGCAGGGTAAACGCCTGAGCAGTCAGGGGGACTGGGAGATAGGAGAGACCAGTGGCTGCAGTTGCAGTGCGGCCACTGAGGAGAACATCATTCTCCTAAAAAAGACAATATCCGGAGCAAAATGGAGCACAAAAGATTACAGTGGCAGTGTGTCGACGCATGTCATCCCCAGCCCATAGGATATAAAATCCTGACCAGTAACCACAGAGGAAGGGTGAGTGTGCTTTCTTTTAATCTTCTATATGGCTCAGGCCTGGTTCGTTACATCTAAGTTTCCCTGTTTTTTTGATGGTACAGTGACATTTGCTTGTAAGGAAGAATTATTTTGTCTTTTATTGTATGTTGAAGCCATTTTTTATGTTGAGTTTTTCATGATATTTCTGAATAAAAAAAATTGGGGGGGATTTTTTTTTTTTTTTAAATAAGGAGTGGATTATGCTACTTTGAATACGGATATCGCTGAGGAATACATATAAACATCTAGTTTGCTCTGAACCCAAGTGTCCAGCGCTGTGAGGGGTCTTTAACTTTTTTTCTATGTCTTTTTGGATAGTTTACAGTTGAACTATTGTTTGGAGACAAGCAGAAGCAGGACATTATTGAGCGCCCATGGAGTTACTTTGTCCATTTGCTTGAAAGTGCATAAACCTAACGTGCCCTGTATATTATTTGGGAATGTGGCCATGATTTAGCACATACATTGATGATTTTCTTAATAAAATCAAATCCCTTGTTATTTTGAAGTTCCCTTATATGTTTAGTTTGTAGAGTGATTTTCTTGATGGGCTTCACCATTGTGAATAATTGTGACCTCATCCAACTACATAAAATTTGTGGGAGCAGATAATCATTTGTATTTGCAAAGTAGAGATCAATACCGCCCTTGGATTAAAAACTATACTTAAGAACCCTGAAGGCAAAATTTGTTAGAGAAATGAAGACTTAGGCCCGTAATCGCCATTTGGGTTACAAATTCAGCTTTAGTCGCAAAGCAGAATACTGGCTATAACAAAGGCTATTGCCTTTGTGCTATATGTTAAAGCAGGGCTGACAACAGTATGACAGATTAAAACAGAGTTTAAAAAATTAGGTATTTATCATCCATAAGCATCTCATTTGAATTGGAAATAGACTGCTCTTCTTTCAATCATAATATAAAAGACAAAATTAATATTGAAGACGTGGATCTATGTTGAAATTTTTTTTTTGATGATAAAAACAATTATCAAACATTTATGCACCGAAAAAAATCCATTCAACCAATAAACAGTTTCCCTTTAAATGAGGAGATGCCCGGTCTCCAAATGAACCAAGTCTTTAATGAGCAGCACTGTATCACAGAACCAACACGCCTTTACTAAATGTTCCTAGGATTGTTCAGGCTACCTTAAGGATATTACCTCTCCCAGGGCTAGAGCTCCTTAATAATGCTGCTTTCAGACTGAAAACCCGGCTTTGACCCGGTATTTTAAAGGTTTTTAAAAATGGGTCTGCCAGCTAAAAACCCTTTCACACCGCATATCTTTAAACAGTATTTCAATGCCGTTTTTGTCCCTTCACAACATTGACCCCGTTCAAACCCATAGAAAACAGTGGATGAAAAAAACTGGCTCTGAAATGGGTGGTACCCTGCTTTATTACTTTTTAGAAATACCAGTTCAATAAAACCGGTAAAATCACTCTGCACAAATGACCGTTTTGAAACAGTAAAAAAAAACTGCAAAATACTGGGTAAAAAATGCGGTCTGAAAGGGGCATAAATGTGTGCTGCTGTCAGATGTGCTGGACTGTGCTGGACTGTATGGCTGTTGTAACCAGCCAATAGTCCACGCCTACATGCTGATGTTTCATGCTGATGTTTCCAAACAAGGACAAAGGAAGATTCCAAATTATGAGGAAAGTAAACAGGTAGCCAGGATAAGGACCCCATTATGCAGGAATCATTTAGCAGCAGTTTGATCCACGCACTACCCCCCCCCCCCCAACCATTTAATGATGTAAGGTGCCCAACATAAGTAGCAAATGTAAATGCGCCATTGCAGATGGATATTTTTTTATCTGGCAAAGAGCACATCAAATAAAAATTAAAAAAACACCTCTGATCGCGGATATAAAGTAAATGGGAGATCTGGGGTATATACAAGTTTTTTACAGAACACTTACAGAGTCTATCTTGCTGACTGTATAAATACTCTGTGCATAGTGTTGCGATGTCTACCTATCAGGTGCAAGTTTTGGGGTGGTGCTAGTGCTCATGCCTTGATAAAGCCTTTTAGCTAATAAATGTGTGCTTGTATTTAAGCACTAGTCCACAGTTATCTTCATTTATCCGCCCCTCCTGCCATCTGACTGCCACACACGGAACAATCCAGGCAAGGAGTGCATGCTGATTCAACAGAACTCAAGGGTTAAGCTGGGTACACATCTATACAATACCTATTTCTTGCAACCGTTCGGCTGACCGTACTCCCGTCGGACCGTCCACAAACAACAGCCGACACGCGCGTACACACCTGTACAATTTGACTTGCGACATCCGATGTACTCCCGTCCAAACAGTCGCAATAAAAAGATTGTACCACCGTACACACTGTCTCGATTTGGGCTATTGACACGTCACATGTGACCAAAATTATCATTACGGGCTGGGTTAGGGCATAATTATAGCAGTCACCCTTTTACCTCTTAAAAAAAGAAACGGCGTGGGGTCCCCCCCACTGCCGTAACCAGCACCAGGCTGAAAGAGCCGGGGCTGGTATTAAAAAATAAATAAATAAATCAGGAAACCCGACAAATAGGGCTTCGCTGATTTTTTTAAACCAGCCCCAGGCTCCAGGTCCGGGGCTGGTTCCCAAAATACGGGGGACAAAATGACATGGGGTCCCCCGTATTTTAAGAACCAGCCCCAGGCCAAACCAGCCAGCAGGGTAATGCCACAGCCAGGGGACACTTATTATATAAGGTCCCGCGGCCAAAGCATTCAGCCCTCTGACCGGTCAACCTGGCCAGGGGTCCTGGGGAAGTGGGGACCCCCCCCAATAAAGGGGTCCCCCCCCTCCAGGACTTACCTGACCAGGCTGAAGCCTGGTGCTGTCCCCGGTGGCCCTGTGCGGTGGCCACCGGGCTGATTCAGTGTAAAAAAAAAAATAGAATTAAAAACTATTGTCTTTTCCTGTGGAACTAGGAGTCCCAGCAAGCCTCCCCTGCATGCTGGGACTTTGAGAACCATAAGTCCCAGCATGTGGGGCATTAAAGGGCCCGCTGGTACTTGTAGTTCCACAGGAAAAAAAAAGTTAAATAAATACACACTGACACATTAGAAAAATGAAAGTTTAATACATACATTACACAAACACACTGATACTTACCTATCTTGAGCCCGTCAGTAGGTTCCAGGGTCCGGTCCGGTGGCTTGGTTCCGGGGCCTTGGTTCTGGGGCTCCAGGGCTGAAGAGTTCGGGGTCCTGGATCCGTAGTAATCCAAAGGGGTACCTGGGGAAGGAAATCCTACTCACCTGCTCCTGTGGCGACCACCCCGGCATCTGCTGTTGAATTCGCGCTGCTCCCAGGGGCGGATTTAGGGATGAGGGCGCCCCTAGGCACAACAATAATGTTTACTAAGTAGGACAGTTTATAGGGGCAGTATCTGCATGTCCTATCCATTTACACTCTATTTAAGATGGAATATAGTACAGTACAGTGGATATTTTGCAGTTATTGGTACATTTTGGGCTGACAGTACTATCACAGGCATCCAAGTGCCGCCCCCTAACATGTGCCGCCCCTAGGCACGTGCCTAATGGGAAATTTGGCTCTGGCTGCTCCCGGCTGCAGTGGTACCCGCTCCGCTGTACACTAGAGACGCAGAGATCCTTCTTCCTCTGCGTCTCTACTCAGAATGAATTCTGGCCAATCAGGAGCCGACTTTCTCGGTTCACCCTTTTACTCATTGGCGTTCCAGCTTTGGCAGTATAGTCGCAAGGACGGCAGCATATTGGTCGAACGTGCGTACACACTGCACTTTTGTACCGATATGGGGACGTTCTGTCGGATGAAAATTAAACAGCAAAGAACCGTCGACCGACCGAGTATGGACGGTCAAGACAGTTTTTTGCAGTTTATCGCTCGTACGGGACAGTGTACACACATATACAATTGAACGGCCGTCCGACCCAGAACGGAAGAACGGCCCGACAATTGTATATATGTGTACCCAGCTTAAGTCACTACAGCAGCATCTGCATTTAAAATTGACTTATTCTGACACATCCCTTTGCATCTGAGGTATCGACACCACAGCCCAGAAGCAAGAGACCCACATTCTCAGAACTCCCAGCCACAAGTCCCCCTGATTTAAAACTTCTCTCTTCGTGGGACAGGTCAACAGATTAAACCGGTCGCTTTTCACAACACCCAGCCTACAGTTTTTGCCCACTGCCAAAGATCACATCATCAGTGACTACAGACACCACCTATCCTTCACGGCAACACCGGAGTGCTAGCACCACCCCGAAACTCGTACATGATCTAACCAGGGGGGGGGGGGGGAGGGGGGCAGGACTCCCCCCTACAGGTGCGAGCTGCTAAGGGTTCAGCCCCCTCCGAGCGCTGTGCAAACACCATCTACCCACATCTGATTATTCAATCAGCCCTTGTATATCCATGATCAATAAATTGCTATTAAAATATCCATTTCATTATTTTGCACATTAAGATGGTCACATTAAGTTATTTTATAATGTACTGGCCTAGCCTCTCTGGTACAGGGTGGAAGACGAAAGGGCAGATACACTGTAGCTGCCACCTCTACTGTAAGTTACCATCTATACCTAACTTATCTATGTCCACACTTCTATATTTTGTGTATGTTGTAAACTTAAGTAGATTTAGTGGTCCAGCGCTTTGTTGGTTAAGCAGCTCTTATCATTTTGGTTCATTAAGGGTTAAAGTTAAATGGAGTAGTATGACATAAAGAGCACTAGGATTAAAGGGTATAATTTATGCAATATAAGTTATAAAATAATTTTATAACTTATATTGCATTAATTATACCCTTTAATCAAAGTGCTCTTTATGTCATACTACCCCATTTAACTTTATTCAAAAATTTTAGCGCTCTTCCTTTAACCTTTTATGTCAGTGATTTTCAACCTTTTTACCTTGCGGCACACAAAAAAAAAAGGATTCTAAAATTGCCAAGGCACACCATTAGACTCCCACAAGACAAAACAAATTGGCCCCCACAGGGAAAAAACAAATCTATTGGCCCCCATATAAAAAACAATCACACTGGTCCCCACAGGTAACACAAATAAAATACATGGGCCCTTTACATAATCAGAAGAGACCAGTAAATAACAGTTGAACTGGTGGTGGCTGTAAAATGGTTTGGGCAACTCTAGATCTGGGGGCACACTTGAGAACAGCTGAAGGCACACTAGTGTGCCACGGCACAGTGGTTGAAAAACACTGCTTTATGTCATAAACTTGCAGCTAATTGTATCTGCTTGCGTGTGTGAGAAATATATATATATATATATATATATATATATATATATATATATATATATATATATATATATATATATATATATATATTTTTATTATTATTATTTATAGCCAAGAAAACCACACACCCATTTAAAGGCCATCGGTGCACAGAACACTTGAATTCCCCCCATAGAGGCAAGGAGAAGAGTTAGCTGTATTAAATAGAACATGGATCTATTGAAAAAAAATGATGTAACAGTACTATTGGGATACATTTATTTACATAATTTATCAATACAAATCATGATATGTACAATATTTAATATTTTAACATTTTACAGATACACATTTGCTGGATTACAAGAAAATTAATTTAAAAAGCATTTACCTATTAACACATTTCTGTTCACATTTAATTAAATGAGGTTACTGCATTAAAAGGACATTAAAAATAAAGTGCTGCTTTTTTCTTTACATTATACAAGGTGTGTAGTCAAGCACAAAAAAGATGATTGGGGGATATAAAATATTTAACCGGTCACGTAGGTAACCTATTCTGTTTGTTATAAATTTCCATAGATGTAATTGTATATATTGAATATTTTATACTATTCCATAATGGGTCATCACTAACCTAACCTTTGTTGCTTATCAGCAACGATCTACAAAGACGTATTCCAATTTCACAAAGTGTTACCCATGTTATTGCCAAAAACTTAACTAGAGATCCATTGGTATAAGCAGGAGTGAATAATTACAATATTTGCTTTGAGGCAATACCAATTAGTCTTTAAACACCTGACAAAAGGTACACTGGATTTAACACAGCATTGTGTAGGTGTCACACTTTGGGAAGTATTTCAATCATCCCATTAAATGTGTTTCAGTGAGGTCCTAGCATAACTTCAAGCAGAACATTATTAGAAGGGTTATTTGGTGTCATATGTAGGGAACAAGAAGGAAGGTGGTTAAAGAATACCAAAAAGTGAAATGTGCAACAACAACTAAAAAAAAATAATAATAAAACACCTCAACCTAAGAATGCACAAATTTTAAATTGCAGTGAATTACAAAAAAAAGTGATTAAGAGTGGATCACAATTTACCTTTGTTCTTCACAACCATATTGGGTCAAATGTAATAGCTTCCGTGTTGTGTGGGTGTGCGGGATGCCGAGTAAACAGAGTTTTTTTTAAAGGGGCAGTCATTTACAGGGCATGGTTTTGCCTTGCAAATGATAACCCCTTTAAAAAAATAAAAAAAACGTCCTAGCTTGTCGGGCATCCCGCACGGCCACCAAACTATCTGGCCAATTATTGCTTATTTGCTCAATTGAAGGACATTGGTTGTAGCTTTTTGTGATTATTAAAGCAATTGTCCAATCTTTTTTTGGAGATCGGATAAAAGCGACACAAAAGCCTTTTACTTTGCTTGGCCCAAGGAGATGGGTCCTTCAAGATAGAAGCTGGTGCCCAACTGCACTTAGCATGCTGCAGCAGTCTAGAGGACCCTTCTGTTACCAGATGAATTAGACATTGGCATTTAGATGGGATACTTAAGCTAGGACACCAAAATAGGGGCAGTGTAACTACTGTAGTAACAAGCAGAACAGGTGTAAAATCTAAAATCAGTCACCAAATCTAAACCTTTAATACTTCCAGGAACTGGTCAGAACTTTTGGTCCGAAGAAACACACGTTCTATTAATGTTCGATTAATAATTAAAATGAAGAGACTATTTTTTTTTTTATATATTTACAATGGCCATTTTATTATTATATATAGGTGAAGTTGAAAATGGGCTCTATTTAATTATTTATATTTTTATACTATACTTTTATAGATCAAATTGGAGTATTGATGGCTAAGGCTTTGTGAAATTGTGTATACAGATGGAATAAGAGAATGTTCACAAAACAAAAGTTAAGCTGTTGCCCATGGCTACCAGATTCTATAAAATTTCTCTATTGCATTGTAGAAAATTATATACAGGATCTGATAGGTCTCTATGGACAACACCAACACTTCGTTTTTGAAGCTTTAGTAAATGTCCCCAAGTCTACAGTGTCCTTCCATCATCTGGTTAAAAGAACGTTAGGATTGCAGTTCCCAACTATGGTCCTCAAGGCCCACTAACAGTTCAAGTTTTAAGGATAGCCATACTTAAGTACAGGTTGATTTATTTTGATTTTATCATCACTGTTCAAGCATGGATACCCCTGAAACCAGGCCTCTTCGCGCACCTTGAGGCCTGATGTTGGGAAACATTGTTAGGACCTGAAAGGCCACAAATGGAGAGCCACATATAGCCGATTCACAGTTTGGGGAAATAAGGCGGAATATCCCATTTTCCAACAGTTGTCAGACACTGCAAACTTCATCTTGTGACAATGACAAACGTCACCGACGCCTAACACGATAAATATAGCACATTTCATAAAACAGATTTCGTGAGGTATCTAGAAATTGAAAAATTACACACTTTTTTAGTTTGTTATAAAACTTAGGTGAGTAAAATACAATATATACATATATTGTTAATGCAAACCTTAAAATAAAAACAAAACAAAAAAAAATGTATTTAATAAAATAATATGTTCAATAAGGAGTAAGAAATAGCCCAGTTATCAACACAGGCTCTGGTAGAATGCCTAAGATTTCCACTGTATCTTTGTTTGAGATACTTATTGACAATGAAATTAAAACCATTTCTCACATACAATTTCTCTTGATTTAACAAAGGAGTAAATAAAGGAGACTAAAACATTGCGAGCGGCTGGAGTGGAAGGTGCCAGATCTCTGTGGTCCTATATAGGAGGAGCTCATGATTTCACATTATGAATATGGGAGGAGTCCTCATGTTCAAAGGTTGGATTGTCCAGGTGAGGAAGAACTTCAATTGTGGCTGAGGTGTCATTGTTTACCAATTCCACAGTCTCATCTATAAAAGATGAAGAGTTTAAGTTAAATCAGTTAAAAAAGATTAGTTTAAAAATAGATAAAAAAAAATCACCAGAATATATTATTTCACAGCAGATCATAAAAAGGTATATTTGGCACAAATATAATATATAGATATATAGATATATCTTGTCCAGGTAGATTCCCTCGGATCCTACTGTATATCCCTTGCTTTAATGATGCAAAGGTACCAAAATGTATACCAAATGGGACTTGACTGAATGTTTTTTGGATACGGATGTCTAGGGCTAAATTTTTTCAATATTTGGCTCCCCTATATAAATGCCCTGCCGGATCATACTAGAGAACATATTACAAAATGTGTTTGTATAAACATGGAAGCGTTATGTAATGGTGCCCAACCTTTTTAGAACACTAATATTTTGCTTGTTGAGTTTATATACAGTATCTGATCTGTAAGTTTTTCTTTTTATACTGTGGATGTAGATGATGTTTTTACTATGTTCTATGCCATGTAACGATGATTTGATTTTACTCTACTTTTTATTTCATGCATTTCAAATAAAAAAAAGGATTTATAAAAAAAAGATAAAAAGTTATGGTAAATCAAATAGAATACATACATTAAAATGTATTTTTGATAACCAATGTAAAAATCAGGAGCGTAACATATTCTATTTGCCTCATTCTTTATAAAACGGCCACATTGATAATTAGAATTCAAAATTCTATTGTTCCAATAATACTGTGCTCTGTTAATCTTCTTGAATATTGTATATAATTAGTTCTCCCCATTAAGTTCTGGAAGTTTAGAAGGATTGATCTGTGGGAGTATTCATATCTTGTACAGAGTTATGCAATGGGCACGCGGTAGTGTCTGTGAGCGATGTTATACAGGATTAACATGTTTATATCAGGTTCACTTTATGGTATTTACTGGTCATATTTTGAGGAGCCGGTTCCGGAACCGGAAGTGCGGTTCATGTGCGTTCCAGGGCACAGGTATACCAGGTGAGGTGATTAGAAAGGTGAGAACGGTTTGGCCGATTTTGGCGCCATCTGGGCCTTTATATATGGCTAGCAAGTCAGTTATGCTTATACCCTTCAGGAAGGTGGTCGCACCACCGAAACAGGCTGTCGGGTATTCATGCTTTGGAGCTGGTGACAGGTTCCCCTGTAACACTATACTGCTGTGATGGGTTTTGGATAAGTAACCTGCACCTTACTTTTTGTCTTTTGATTCCAATGCAATGCCATTTGTCTTTTGATTCCAATGCAATGCCATGTGCTTCACCTTTTTTATGACATAAAAAATGTTTTGTCTTTAAACTGGTGTGCAGACCACTCTCTGTCAAGGAGATATATATATATATATCACACACTTATCTAGGTAATGTACAAATATGGGGTGCTCCCCTAAGGAAGTCAAATTCCAAATATAGCAACTAGTTCCAGGTTTTTAAGCCAGGGAGGGCACTCCCCACCATAGCAGGTAATAATGCTATTTATTCATAGAAGATCACATCACATAGTCAACGTTTCAACCCCGGAGGGCCTTTGTCAAGACAGGTACAGAGCTTTCCAATGTGTCACCAGCGCCAGCCAGGCCCGTGCCTGGGGGTAAGTGTGTGTAATGAGATAGATAGAGATTTCTTTTTTTTTTTTTTTTTTACTTTTTTTTTTAAACTATATTGCCAAAACTAGGATTTTTTTTTCCCTCCCACTACATACTTTATCAAAGTATATTAAATGGTATTCAAACACAGAACCTCCAATGTTTTTCCATATAAAACTGTAAAGGGATTACGGCATAGCATTTCAACAGTAATGGCAACGTTTCATTAATTTGGCCATTACACCTCTGACTGAATGATTAGCAAGTGAAATGTATGTATGGATGAATGGCAGACTGGAAAACTCACATGTACTTTCAGGTTCTTCTGTGGGTTCATCAGCACCTCTTACTGAGGCATATCCAGAAGATGCAGTCTCACTACGGGTCTCTTCCTCTACCCGTACTGTGTTATGCTGAAGCTCATTGGACACTGTGGCTATTGCCAGGCTGGTATCTGGCTCTTCATCATCCTCAGCCTTAAAAACATTCAAAAATAAAAAAATTCATAGTTAAATCAGAGCACAAAAAATATATATATAATAATATATAACAGAAAGCGGAAGATGGACGGTTGATGCAATGATAAATGATATCATCCTTGGTCGGTCTCAACTATACTCATCAGAAATAAGAAAATAAGCTAGGGCTCTATACACTTAGTTGCTGGTGTGCTTAGCCTTAGAGTTGAGAAATAAAGTACCAGCCAATCGGGTCCTGTCTTTTTGCAAACAAAGTGGAAAGAGATAAAAGTACCAGCCAATCGGCTTATAACTGCCATGTTTGGAAAAGGACAGGACCCAATTGGCTGGCACTTTGCCTCTTCCCATTTACTTCTTTACCACTCTCTAAGGCAGGCATGTCCAAACTGTGGACCTCCAGCTGTTGTAAAACTACACATCCCAGTATGCCTTGCCATAGTTTTAGCATTCCCTAAGAGCAAAACTGTAGCAAGGCATGATGGGACTTGTAGTTTCACAACATCTGGAGGGCCATAGTTTGGACATGCCTGCTCTAAGGCTTAGTGCAGGCCGGACAAACATGTGGCTCTCCAGCTGTTGCAAAACTATGTACCAGCATGTATTGCCATCGTTTTGATATTAGGGTATAGTAACCGTGGCAAAGAATGCTGGGATATGTAGTGTCACAACAGCTGGAGTGCCAAAGGTTGGCCAGGCCTAGCTAAGTGCATCTGTACCCTAGCATTGAAAGAAACCTGTCAACATAAACAAATGATAGCTCACCAACCACAAAAGTGGAATACTAAACGTTCAGATGGAGTATACACTGATTAATTGTACCAGCATTGAAACATAAGCACAGTGGCTTAACAATTGCCCCGCAGACCCCGCAGTTGCGGGGAGGCACTGTATATAATGCCGCTGTTGAGAGCTCACCTGTGGTCGGAGCCCGGGACCCGCAGAAGATTTTTCTGTGGTCCCCTCCTGGATTCTGCTTGTAATCTAAATGGACTATCACAAAATGTCCGCCCCCTATACAGCAGAAAACTGTCTGCTGTATGGGGGCGGACATTTTGTGATGGTAAGTTTTCATTAGACACTGGACATAGGACGGAGTGGACAGAGGAGCCGGGACCACAGACAAATCTTCAGTGGGTCCCAGGCTCAAACCACAGGTAAACTCCTGGCAGGGGCAACAGCACATTTTTAGTTACGCCACTGGATAAGCGGTCAACACGTCCATTTATAAACTGCACTATATGTTAAGCTGAGATATATAAAACGTCAAAGTAATAAAAGAGAAGTTCAGAAAAATCATTACATGCAAACGGAGAACCTACAGTATCCTACACGTCTGGTTTTAGACATTAATGCTCATAGAAGATTTGTAATACTATAAGAAGGGTTCTAATTACACCAATTTTCAGGTAATAGCTTGTTATTAGTGATGGCTTAAGCGGTGCTCATCTTTTACATATAGAGAAATGATGGTGAGGGCTTAACCAGTATTTATAAGATAACATCTTGTCCATTCACTAGGTACTCGTGACCTCATTTGTTTGACTCAAGTTTTTAAAAAAACTAATGAAACTATGGAAAAATTTCTTCCATAAAATTGTATTAGATATAATGTGCTGTATAATTAGAGTACAAGGTTGATTATTTCAAAATATTATGGGTCTATTTTGATAGCAAATCCTAGAGGTGTAGCTATGATTGACATATCAAGCAGTGTAAAGAGTGGAGTAGTGGACCTGTGTTAAAGTTGCTCATAGCAACCAATTAGTTCAAGATAGAGTTTATGAAGTACCTCTTATAAAAGTTATAGGTACAGTAGAAGCTTCTTCATAAAGTAACCCCTATGGGACAAATGTACTAAGCCTTGAGAGAGATAAAGTGGAGATAGATAAAGCACCGATGATCAGCTCCTGCCATGTTGTAGGTTGAGTTTGAAAATGGACAAGAGCCGATTGGCTTAGATTTTCAAAGGCTTAGTACATGTCCCCCTTTATCACATAGCCCAGCTAACACTATAAAATGCACCTTATGGAAAACGTAGCATATACTCTCTAGCACCTGGATGGCTAACCTTGCCACTCCAGTTGTTGAACTACACATCCCAGCAAGCTCTGCTTCAGTTTTGCTATTTGGCCATGCTAAATCTGATGCAGAGCATACTGGGATGTGTAGTTAACAACATCTGTGTCAAGGTTCGCCATCAAGGCTCTAGCGAATAGTAGCCATCATGTAAAACACACTTCCTGTTTAAAGACCAAACTATACAGGCCATCAGTAGAGGGACAGACATCCAGCAGGTGACTTACCACAATGCCTAATGATTTCAGAATGTCACACTTGCACATTGGGCATGTTCGGTGTTCAAGCAACCAGGGATCAATGCAGTTCTTATGGAAGAAGTGACTATGGAAACAGATTATAGAATATTAAACTATAAATAGAAAAACTAGCCATTGAAAACGTATAGTATTAGCCATCATTTCATAAGTAGGACACTTTTCCCCCTATCAGGACAATGTATACTTGTTTGTGTTGTGAATATTGGGGGTGCTGTGACATGAGCTTGCTCCAGTTTGCCATGGCTCCACATTATGTCCCCCAGTATATACAGACATGAGTGGGCGCTGTAATACTATTAAAAAGTTTGGTACTGCTTTCCTAGCACGGCGCCTGTCTCGTTTAAGATACCTAAGGCATACAATCAACGCGATGGACCCGATTTTTTAATCTCATGAATCTTATGCATGCATAAGATGCATGAGATCCAAAAATCGTGAGCGCCCAATAACCATTGTTAACGCCACCAGCACTATCAACGCCAACCCGAAGCATGGCGACGGTACGCGTCCTCCGACCTTTTCATACCCCCACTATCCACGTCGGCGTGGAGTTGATTTTATATAGGTGTGGCGAGCGCAGCGAGCCCGAAGCGTGGCGAGCGGACGCGGACTACTTTACATGTATAAAATCAACTCCACGCCGACGTGGATAAGGGGGTTTGAAAAGGTCGGAGGACGCATACCGCCGCCGCTCGCCACGCTTCGGGTTGGCAATTAAATTTGGGGTTTTGGGGCCTTTTTACATTGCTTCCAATGTAAAAATCTCGTCGAATACATCATCTCCTGCATCTTATGCCACACAAACACATGAGATGCTTGCAATGTAAAAATCTCGTCAATCGCGTCGATTGCGTCATCTTATGCCGCACAAACACATAAGATGCATGAGATGCTTGAGATATCAGCCCCACACATACAATCTAGATCGTGGGCGCTGTGCTAGGAAAGCAGTACCAAAAGTTTGTCTCACAATACTAGATCTGAAAGAAACAGATTCACTTGCTTTGTGATTTTAGCAGTTACAATATGGATACATTTTGGCATGACTGTTTTATCTGTACTGGGAGTGATGCTTTAAAAACAATTTTTTTGTCCTACAACATAGTCCAAATACTTCTGACTGATAAAAATCAGGAATTGGTCAGAGACAGAACCCCGTCTCCCACACATTAAAGAAGAGCTGCCTACTCTCCTGATTTTTTCAGGTAGTCCTCAACCTCCAGAAGTACAGGTATAGCTGGTTTTTCCAAATCCTGCCTGCTTCCTAGTAAAGTGTGCAGGAAGAGAGACTCACAGGAATCCTGGTCCTCTTGAGGGGCATTCCTAAATGATGCATTGCATAATTTTGGCCCCTCCATGCAGATCATTGCATTTACCAGTCTTCCTTGCAGATCGTTGCATTTACCAGTAATGATGGCAGGTTCTGACATAGCTCAGCCCTGCTCCCCTGAACTGGCATGCAGCAAAATGTTTATATTAATATATTAAGTTATATTTGGAAAGTGGTGGTTGTATGGGGCATGTTTTACTGGGATGCAGTTTAAATCCCGGCGGTCGGG
This sequence comes from Crinia signifera, assembly GCF_055691185.1. Taxonomy (NCBI): domain Eukaryota; kingdom Metazoa; phylum Chordata; class Amphibia; order Anura; family Myobatrachidae; genus Crinia; species Crinia signifera. Next base: position 97,198,277 of record NC_139225.1, on the reverse strand, counting down.
ATCCCGGCGTTCAAAATCCCGACGCCGGAATTCCGAACGCCGAAATCCCGACACTTTCTCCCCCCGTGTGTGTCCACGACAACCTCGGAGGGAGAATAAATTAGTGTGCCGAGCATAGAGAGGCACCGAGCCCACAAGGGGGGGGTGCGATCCACGTCCCCCCTTGTCGGGATTTCGGCGTTCGGGATTCCGGCGTCGGGATTTTGAACGCCGGAATCCCAACCGCCGGCTTTTCATGCCGAATCCGTTTTACCTACTACATTTTACTAAGTGGAAAAAGCTTTCTGCCTTAAAAGATATTTTTTTTTTTTAAGAAAAACACTTCGTTTTTTGGTACTTGTGTAGTTTTACAACGGCACTGGGATAGCATCACATGCGATTTGCGTGCAATGCGATGGTACTTGTGTAATTGCACAGCGGCACTGTCTGCTGATTAGCACCCCCCCACTATCCATGTCAGCCTGAAGCGTGGCGAGCACACGCAGTATGCGTCCTCCCGACCTGTTCATACCCCCACTATCTACGTTCACGTGGAGTTGATTTTATAAAGCGTGGAAACCCCCGCAGAAAACAAGCCCAATTACTTGAAGTGTATTCCGCATGCGCTCACCACGCTTCAGGCTCGTTTTCTGCGGGGCTCACCACACTTTATAAAATCAACCACACGCTGATGTGAATAGTGGGGGTATGAACAGGTCGGGTGGACGCTTACCGCGTACGCTTGCCACACTTCGGGCTGACGTTGATAGTGGGGGTGTGCTAAATCGCATGCAATGCGATCCCAGTGCCGCCGTGAAACTACACAAGTACCGTTTTTTTCACCACATCAAGAAATGTTGGCACAAACCCCCCACCCCCTCCCTTTCTGTATAGGTGCTCCATTTGGATCATAATTTACAAGTACAACTAAAGTGGAAAAATTATTTACCAAGTGTCCTACTTTCTAATTCCCACGTACACTGTACGCAGCTGACAAAAACAAACAAGTCATTTTAATGCCACGTATTTAATACAGAAATATGATCTTAATCCTCTAACCCAGGTAAACAATTTATTTGATGTTGACCAAGATGAGCATGTCACATAATCCACACTAACACCTGCTTAGTAATCTTAATATGTGCACACCAACTGCACACACAGAGTCAATTGGTTCTTGGATTTGTTTTCTTCTAGCCAAAAGTATACATCTATATAATCAGGATTCAACTGTCCATAATCAAAATGTGTTGTTCAGACTCCTGCTCAGATATAGTCCTAAAGATGAATATTGTTAATTGATATACTGTACATGTATTTGATCATTAAAAGCATTCTGCATTTTTCAAAACTTTATCTTAAACCAGCAACATATATTTTAATGGTTCACAGGAGAATAGGGTATGTTGCCCATTACACAGACTGTAGCTTTAATTTTGGTTGTTTAGAATAAACAAATAAATTAAGCATTCGATTTGTTGCTGGAAAGGGAACCTTACACTTTTCCTGCACATCAGTTTCTTTCATTGTACCTAATAATGTGACTCAGACCTAAGCAAAAGTGGTTAATGTTAGCAGAAACACATACTTGCAAGTTAAAATGCGTACAACATCATTTGCTTTGTAGCTTTCAATACACACGGCACAGCTATCGCCATCCGGACCAAGCACCTAGGGAATAAACAGATAAAACCATGAGACAATTAAAAAAAGATTACATTATAAAAACAGATTAAAGATGAGGTTTTAAAAATGGTACCAAAAACGTGTTGCTATAGAGGATTGGTGTCCACAAGAAAGCATACACTTGCAACTATTTCAAGCATATAAATATGTATCAAACTATAAACTAAAAATATATTAAACCGCAATTTGACCTACTTAAGCCAAAAGGTAATGAGAGGAAAAGGGTTTATACAATGCAAACATTCGCTTATAGTAAATTGAAGAGCATGGCCGCACTGTTTAGAAGTGTCCATGGTGTTGGGCACATTGACTAAAGTCAGTTTAAAAAAAAAATGCTGTGGACCTCAGTTGGAATTTTGGGCAAGCATTCTTGTTTTGCCATCTGTGGCTCCTACAAAAAAAACTATGGTTGAGAGAGTTCGGATAAGGGGAATCCAGACACCCCCTAACTGCTTTCCTAGCCTGTTCAAAATATCCCACCCAGGCTCGGAGCATGGGTCTCGGGATCTCGAGATCCAAACCCTATATAAATGCGGGTGGGCATCACCATTTCCTCACTCCAGCTTAGGAGAGAAAGTGTGCTGTCCACTGATACTGTTGCAGTTAATGTCCAGTCCAGTGATCGTGCTGCAGTGTTCAGTCCATTGATAGTGTTACATCTGAGTCCAGCCCCGTGGTATTGCCATTAAAGTCCAGTCCAATGATACTAGTGCATAATTCCAAACAAAATTTGGAGGATAAGTGGAAGATCAACAATCACTTCCTCCTAGTGCTTAAGCTGCTGCCACTAGTCACGACAGAGGATAAAATTCCATCAACGTTGTCTGCCAAGTCCGATGCCCAATGTCATCATAGAGGGCATGTAAAATCCCAAAAGTTCAGTAGCATGAAGAAAATAAATAAATAAATGTAAATCGTTTGAGGAGAAAACGTATGCTTGCCAATATGCCATAGAGTGGCAAGCAACGGCTTAGGCCCTGGCTTATGTTCAGGACTAATCATTTAGCTTCACATGATGATCTAAGCCCTCCACCTCCCCCTGCTTAAAAAAAATTAGCGTTAAAGTGGTCATCAAAAACACCGCAAACAAATGTGCCTTCTAAAAACATGGGATCACAAATCCCCAAGGAGAATCCAAGTGTGTTGGTAGTTGTGATGCCTGTCCTTCCCATCACTGTACAGGAAGAGGTGGCTCCTTCCACCATTTGCACGTCCTCTACATATGCTGGAAGGAGTACCCACAGTGCAGTATTGACAGGGCCGGCAACAGAAATCTTGGGACCCGATACCAAGATATGTCTGAGGATAGAGAGATAGAAATATCTCTATCTATCTATCAAGGGCTCTGGCACTCACAATCCACTTTTGTCATCCGCTGGGGTGCAAAACATCTCAGGCTGGGATCCCGGGGGTACAGCCACATATAGTAAAAGTCCAAAAATAAGAGCACTCACCAGACTTCCAGCACTTCTGCAGCTAAACGTTTTTTAATACATCACCAAAGGACTAAACAGTCATGTCAATGCTTCGATAACGATTCATATGTCCCGGCGTGTGTTCCATTCAACTGGAACGCACCACCAGATGTCCTGGACGGAGCTATCCACGTCACTGGCATATTGCGCCTCCGGCTGACCAATGAAAGACGCAATATGCCTGTGACGTGGATAGCTCCGTCCAGGAAATCTGGATGTGCGTTCCAGCTGAATGGAATGCACGCCGGGACAATCATTATGGGCGAGTGATACTTGTTTATACTCCGCTTTTTCTATATTGCGGCTGTGGTTGCTGGAGAGCAAATGTGGGGATGATTTATATCCCACTAATGTGTTTAGAAAGTATCTTTTCAATTACAGTTCTGGTACTGACCAGCAATTAAGATAACTTCCTGGCATCAGGGTACTTAAGGGGCACAGCTGATCAGTGTGTTAGATCTTCTGATGCAGTGAGACAGAGAGTGTGGTCTTGATAAAGAGCCTTGTATAGCTCAAAACGTCAACATGACTGTTTAGTCCTTTGGTGATGTATTAAAAAACATTTAACTGCAGAAGTGCTGGAAGTCTGGTGAGTGCTCTTATTTTTGGACTTTTACTATATGTGGCTGTACCCCCCGGATCCCTGCCTGAGATGTTTTGCACCCCAGCGGATGACAAAAGTGGATTGTGAGTGCCAGAGCCCTTGACTAACCTACATAACATTCTGACACTAACAGCTTGAGTCGGATCATTACCCTGATCAGGCTGTTGCAGAAGCAGCTGGAGAAAGTTGAGGAGCTAAGGCATGCAGTGATTCCACAAAGCATGTTGGTCTTGTGGATGAAGCCCTTCATACGCTTTGCCAGGATACGAAGGTGATCAGTCTATTAAAAAGTCAGAGGAATACATTTTGGCCACTGTACTCGAGCCTCTGTTTAAAGCGTATGTTGTGTGTCTGTTTCTGGCGGACACAAGTTTACAGTGGTGTAAAGACCTGCTGGTCGGGAGACAGTCATCTGAAGAGGACTGTGGCAACAGCTCCTTCATTTTCTCCGAAACCTGTGGCTGTGAGGAAACAACTAAGACTTCATACCCGACCCGCTGGTGATGATGCAGGGCAGGCAGGAGCTAGTTTGGACATCTGGTCCAGACAAAAGGACCTGCCAACATGTCTATTGTCGCTGCATAAGATGCAGTAACCATTAAAAAATATGCGAATTATACTCACCGATAATTCCTTTTCTTCCTAGAGATCCCATGGCAGCCATGACAGTGGGATATTCCCCTCCTCCTACCAGATTAGACAGGACTTTTTTCAGGGACCGCCCCCCCGGGTATAACAGCTCACACCTCCCTTTCCTCTGTGTCTTTCGAGTGTCTCCGCACCAACGTCCCTGAAAAAACTTCTAACACAAAGGGTGGGAAATAAGTGGCTGCCATGGGATCTCTAGGAAGAAAAGGAATTATCGGTGAGTATAATTAGCATATTTCTTCTACGATCCCCATGGCAGCCATGACAGTGGGACATACCCAAGCTGTACAATAAACGGGAGGGAGCCAATATGAATGCAATAGTAATTTATTCAAAAGACTTATCTTATGGACAAGGCCTCTTCGATTACAAGATTCCCAAAGTGGGCTGTAGACACATTCAAGGCATAGTGGTTAGTAAAGGTATGGACGGATGACCATGTAGCGGCTTGACAGATCTCCGATACCGACGCCTTGGCCCTTCTAGCCCATGATGTGGCCACTGCCCTGGTTGAATGTGCCTTGATGATTGGAGGCGGTCTCTTATCTTCATTTTTGTAGGCGAATACGATAACTTCTCGTATCCATCTCGAAATGGTTTGTTTCGTGGCACTAGAGCCCTTCTTCGGACCCTCAGGAATAATGAATAAGTGATCAGACTTTCTGATCTCCTTTGTACGGTCCAGATACACTGAAACTGCTCTCACCAGATCCAGCGTATGATAGGCCTTCTGTTCGTCATTAATCGGCTCAGGGAAAAACCTAGGCAAGGATATCTCCTGATTTAAGTGGAACGCTGATATGACTTTCGGCATGAAGTCTGGGTGAGTTCTCAGCACAACCCTATCAGGGAAGATCACTAGGTACGGTTCCTTGATCCAGAGGGCCTGAATCTCGCTGACCCTCCTCGCCGATGTTATAGCTATCAGGAACAGTACCTTCCATGTTAGGTACTTTACCGAAGAGTCTTCCAGGGGTTCAAATGGCTGTAGCATCAGTGCTTTTAGCACCAAATTCAGATCCCAAGGGGCCACTAAAGATTTTCTTGGGGGCCGTATTCCCTTGATTGCTCTGCAGAACTTCTTTACTAGCTTTTCTTCAGCTAATCTTCTGTCCAACAGTACACTGAGAGCAGAAATCTGTGACTTAATGGTGGCTACCGCCAGCCCCAACTCAAACCCTTCATACAGGAATTGCAAGACTTTGGCCGTAGAGATATCGGCAAACTGACCCTCAAACTTCCCCCATGAGATGAACTTCTTCCAGGTTTTGTAATATATGAGCGAGGAACCTTCTTTCCTTGCCTTCAACAACAATTCGGTCACTTGTTCAGACAAGTTATGACGCTTCAGGGTCGCCCGCTCAATCGCCATGCCCTCAGCGAGAAGCTCTCTGGCTCTGGATGACATATTGGTCCCTGTTTTAACAGGTCTGGTATCACCGGCAACACCCAAGGTGGTTGCACCGCCATTCTTAACACTGAAGTAAACCAGGCTCTTCTCGGCCAAAATGGAAGCACTATCAGTACTTCCACTCGGTCCTCTCTGATTTTCTTGAGCACTCTGCTGATCATGGGAAATGGCGGGAAGACATATCCCAGAGTGAACTCCCATTTCACTGAAAACGTGTCCAGTGCCGTGGCTTGTGGGTGAAAGGATTTAGAGCAGAATCTGCTCACCTTCTTGTTGGAGAACGAGGCCATCAGGTCTATCTCGGGTTCGCCAAACCTGGCGACTATTTGACTGAAAACCTTCGAGTCCAACTCCCATTCTCCTGGCAGAATCCTCTTGCGACTTAGAAAGTCTGCCACAGTATTCTCTGGACCCGGAATGTACACGGCCGAGATTGATTGCAGGTTGTTCACTGCCCACGACATGATCTTCTCCAACACTCTCAGTACAGGTAAACTCCTTGTACCCCCTTGGTGGTTTATATGTGCCACTACTGTCATATTGTCTGACATGATCCTCAGGTTGGTATTCCGAAGTTTGTCTTGTAGGCAACAGATTGCTTCCCAAACGGCGAGCAATTCTCTGACATTGGATGACCTTGCACTCTTCTGTGGTCCAAGACCCTTGTACCGAGCTCTTCCCGAGGTGAGCGCCCCAACCTTGAAGACTCGCATCGGTCGTCATCACCACAAATTCTGGGTTTGAGAGACTGGAGCTTCTTGTCCTCAAGCCAGAGCTCCACCACCTTAACGAATTCTTCGTCTTGGCATTCAGGACTATCTGGAACCCCTCGTGGGTTTGGTTCTTCATGAATGGAAGCAACTGCCACTGTAGCTTCCTCATGTACCACTGGGCCCATGGAATGATATGTATACACGATGTCATCATCACTAGAAGCTGTAGCGCCATCTTCAGGGAGCATCTTCCTTCTGTCAATAACAGTTGCGTCAGATTTTGTATTTTCAGACAGCGGTCTACCGACAGGCTCACTGAAAATTTTACTGTGTCTATAAGAACACCCAGGAACTTGATTGTCTGGGATGGCTGCAGCTGACTTTTCTTGGTTGATCACCCAACCATGCTCCTGCAGAAATTCTATTGTAGTTTTGACACTTATCTGGACCTCTTTCACTGATCTTCCTGCCAGCAATAGGTCGTCCAGGTACGGCCAGATTTGGATTCCCTGTTTCCTCAGCTCTGCCACAAGTGTCACCAAGACTTTTGTGAACACTCTCGGCGATGTCCTGAGCCCGAAGGGGAGGCAGGTGAATTGATAATGTTGGTCGAGAAGCGAGAACCTGAGAAACTTTCTGTCCTCTAGTGACACGGGGACGTGATAATAAGCGTCTTTCAGGTCTATGGACGCTAACCAATCTTCTTGTCGGAGACCCATAAGGATAGAACTTATAGTTTCCATCTTGAACTTTAGTTTCTTGATAAAGAGATTCAATCCTCTCAGGTCCAAGATGGTCCTGAAACCACCTGTACTCTTCTCCACTAAAAAAAAGATTCGAATAATACCCCAGACCTACTTGGTCTTTCGGGACATGTTCTATTGCTCCTATTTGTAGAAGCTGTAGAATCTTCAAGGTGAGAGTCTATTTTTCCAGTTTTTTCACTGGAACCCTTGACCTGACAAATTTGTTCTTCCAAGGCCTCCTTAGAAATTCTATTTGGTAGCCCCTTTCCACAATGTTGCTGACCCATCTGTCTGATATCGATGTCTTCCAGACTTCCGAAAACTGAAACAACCGGGCTCCAACTCTCACCATTGAACCACCGTCATAACTTGGAACCTCTCCGATACTGCTGACGAAAGGACTGGCGAGTCATATTCGGATTCCCCCTACGGGAGTACTGGCGACCGGGCCGATAACTTCTTGCCTCTCTATAACTCTGCCTGCTAGACGTAGGGATGGGAAACCTATTCCTCCTGTCTTGGGGTAGTCTCACGGATTTTCCCCCCGAAATTCTCTGGATCATCGAATCCAATTTTGAGCCGAACAAGAACCCGCCTTCAAAGGGTAGTGCCGTTAGACGATTCTTGGAGTTGGCATCCGCACTCCAGGGTTTGAGCCAGAGCGCCCTCCTGGCCGTCACCCCTTGTGCCATCACCTTAGCCGAGAACGACACCGCGTCCAAAGAGGCCTCACACAGGTACTCGATAGACTTCTGTATGGTCTGTAAGCTTCTCAGCAGATATTGCTTGGAAATCTTCTCGGTTATGTCTGTATGGAGCTCCGACGACCATAGCCTCATTGCCCTTGCCACCGAAGCGATAGCCACACTGGATTTAAGCGACAGCGCAGAGGTCTGGTGCAATTTCCTAAGCGAATTTTCGATCTTCCTTTCCATAGCGTCTTTAAACGCCGCCCCATCTTCCAGCGGTATGGTTGTTCTAGACGTCAGCTCTGCCACCGCTGCATCAACCTTGGGCACTAGACACCACTTCAGGAAAACCTCATCTTTGAAAGGATACATCTTATCCACTCTCGCCCATCCAGCCATCCTTTTATCCGTGTTGACCCATTCCTTATTGATCATCTCACGGACTACTTTGTGAACCGGGAATGTTCTTCCTTTCTTCGATCTATCTTCAAAAAGTGGATCTGCTGTGGTGTCTGAAACTTCCGGGTAATTCATGGATTTGTAAATGCTTTTCAACACACTTTCCACCAATTCGAGGTTGAAAGATCTCACATCTTCCTCTATTTCACCTTCCTCAATGTCCTCTGCCTCCAATGGTTCTAACTCCTCCGAAGAACCACCCCCTTCTGTCAGCATTCCAGCCTGCTCCCGAGACATCTTGGGTTTCTGAGACTGCAAGAACTCCTCTTTAGAGACGAATGACTTTTGCATCCAATCCATTAGTTTTTTAAGGACATCCGATTGGTCCGACTTATCCACCTTAGGCTGTGGGATTTTGTCACACTCTTCACACAGAGTCCTCTTATCAGCACTAGCAAATGCCTTGTCACAACTCATGCAGGTGCAGGTAAGGAATTTCTTCTTAGCTGTCCTTTTCTTATGAACAGGTGATTTAGGCACACTGAAAACAAAGCAGAAACCTAACTAGTATCATGCAAAAATAAAATCAACTAATGCCCAAAAACCAAAGGGCTTACCTCAAAGGGGCAATGTCAGGCTGCTGGGAAGAAGGTCCTTGCTGCTGCTGGCTTTCTTCCATGGTTCTGCTGCTTGTACAACACCATAGTAGCTGCACTGCATGTCCGTTTATATTAAGGACAGCTTTAACTCTTCATATGCCAGCAGCGTTTCTGTCTGGCGATTCCAGCGCTTATTTCCGCAAAGCGGAACCAAAAATCAGGTCCCCGATTCCGGGGACAACATTCGGGCGCACACTTGGTGCACCACGCCGGCGAAAGTGACGTTTTATGCGCACTTCCGCCGCACGCGTCTCAGCACCCGGCAGCTCTCAGCGTCGGCTCCCAGCCAGACGCTTACACGCGCTGACAGCCGCGCGACAGTCCTCCCTGCCAGCTCTGTCTCCCAGCGTGTTCCACCGCTCAGACGCCTGAAGGTAATGTCGCCATACACCCACACAGAAACGGGGGTTTTAGTATATGACATGCTGCCAGGATTTAAGCAAGCAACTGGCGCTAAGCACAGTCCTTACCCTTAGCAGCTGCTGGAGGCAGGTATCTCAAAGGCCCCACTCCTCCGCAGCTTTCCTTCTTCCCGGGAAGCCATCCCATAAGTGTAAAGAGGTAGCCCTGTTTAAAAATAAAATAATGCCCTGCCTGTCCTATCTAGACGGAGACAGGAGAAAAAGACACAGAGGAAAGGGAGGTGTGAGCTGTTATACCCAGGGGGGGCGGTCCCTGAAAAAAGTCCTGTCTAATCTGGTAGGAGGAGGGGAATATCCCACTGTCATGGCTGCCATGGGGATCGTAGAAGAAAATGGTGGAGGATTTAATTGGTGACAGGATCCAAGTAGGCATGTCAAACAGTCCGTACATGTACTGGCAGGAAAAGAGTAAATTGAAAGCCCCTATACAAACTGGCTCTATTTTACCTGAGTTGTCCCCCTCCAGTGTGTACTCAATGTTTTTAGTGCAACTGGAAACCTGTTCAGTGAGTGGCGCAGGAGGTTAATTCTGCAAAATGTGGAGAAGATGATCATCAAAATTAATTATCAATTCTACAACGAAGACCAGCCTCCAAAGACTACAGTGGGACTTGTGATTGTGGAGTCCAGCAGGGACAAATTGATAATCTGTGAGGATGTAATGTACACACTGAAGGTTGTGAAAAGACGGAGGATGACGATATCTTGCCTCTGTAGAGGCAGTTTGAACAGGGAGAAATTAAATTGCTTCTTTTTTTGTGGGGGCCAAATAAACCAATCATTTCAGCCAGTCGTGTGGCAGAACCTGTCACTAAAATGATTGGTATGTTAAAGACAGAGCGCAAGTCCTATTTACGCAAGGTCAATTCCATCTTGCACCTCTTTTTTTTGGCATTATGTGCTCTTTGGGGCCTAGTTTTTCAATCTGCCATCCTGTATGCTACTTCAGTGCCACCCATTTGTGTCATTTAGCATATTCATCCAGCTACCTCAGTGCAACCTTTTGTCCTAAAAACATTAAAGTGTTCAGGATAGGCTGGAAATTAATGTTAGTCAATATTAGCGTAGGAGCAAAGAAAAGAAACAAATTCTGCGATTTTAGCAAAAAAAAAAAAAAAAAAGGAAGGATATACAGAGCCAAAACATGAAACACGGAAGGTGGTGTTTTGGAACAGATCTAGACTCAAAACACAAAAAGTATCCCAAAAAAAAAAAAAAAAACCCACATTGGGCAACAGCGATCTGTCCGCACTAGGATGTCAAAAATATAAGTACCATGTTTTAAATACTAAACATATCTGGACAGATATGGAAATAAAGGGCTCTATAAAAAAGGTCCATTATTCGTAGTATCAATATTTGTTACCAAAGTTAAATAAAACTCAGATCCATTACATTTCAATTTAAATAAAGTTTAGCCTACAAAAAGGAAGTTCCTAGAAGTAGTCAGCAGTAGTAGTTCGTAGAAGTAGTCAGCAGTGTACAACAGTACAAGAAACGCGTCGGTGGCTGGTGAGCATGAACCCCCACTGGGTGCAGTCCTCTGTGGCGGCCTTGGGAGAACACTCATAGTGGCGAGAGAAGAAATCCGCATACTTGGCTAAAACCATACATAGGCCAGGAGGTCACTCGGCCCTTGACCTCCATGTGCACCATACAATTACAGATACACCAGTGTGCCTCATCCTTGTAGCGTCACGTGGTTACCAGCTCAGTACAAAAGCAGCATTAAATGTTTTATGCCGTAATATAGCCACACAAAGTGGCCGTGAATTTTTGGCATGAAGTGAGCAGTCATATTATGCTAAGTGGTAAGAGGTCAGTTGATTTAATTTAGCACAGTCCAGTGAATCCTGATATATTAATGTTATAGCAAATACAAATAGAGGCGTTTGCTCCATGAAGATATTCTTGATAAGTTTTGTAGGCTGGAGAAAACAGGTCTAACTAGTCTTGAACAACAAGCTGCCCCTATGTGAATAGAAGATGTGTAAATCTCTAGAGGGATCTGTAGCTGCTGTTATACAGGAGCAAAGGAAAGCAGTTTTCCTGCAGTGACTCATTGCTCTGCTCCCTCTAGAAAAGCTTGGTTGTTTACAAGATAGTAACAAATTCTCACTCAGCAAAAAAAAAACAATTGAAAAAAAAGAAGGAATGTCTCATTACGAGAGGCCAGGCATGATAGAGAACTATGAAACGGGATTATTCAAAAACGAACAGTGTTAGCAATAGTTTAAGGTGGTCATCACTGGTCAGATTTGTACAATTTTTATATATACAGTACTGTGAAAAAAGTGTTAGTCAAATGTGGAAAAATTCTGTTTTGAAGCCAAAAGAAAAGAATAAAATATTCTTATTAAAATACTTTGTTCTTTACATGGTTGAATGTGCCGACAACAAAATCACACCAAAATTATCAGTGGAAATCAAATTTATTAACCCATGGAGGTCTGGATTTGGAGTCACACTCAAAATTAAAGTGGAAAAACACACTACAGGCTGATCAAACTGATATAATGTCCTTATAACAAGTCAAAATGAGGCTCAGTAGTGTATGTGTGGCCTCAACGTGCCTGTATAACCCTCCCTACAATGCCCGGGCATGCTTCTGATGAGGTGGCGGATGGTCTCCTGAGGGATCTCCTCCCAGACCTGGACTAAAGCATCTGCCGACTCCTTGACAGTCTGTGGTGCAACGCACTTCACAAATTAGCTTTTTCAGGGCCTGAAGAAGCTAATTTGCGAAGCACGTGTCGGCTAGCGGAGCGTGGGCAGATTAGCATATTGTGCACTTTGTTATTTTTCATGTAAATGGTTACATTTTGGTTGTTTGTGTGTTACTGGTAGAGTGACCCTGCAGCCCTTATCAGGGTAGCGGGACTCGCTCTGTGCAGCACTGTACATGCCTCACGGCACCAGTGACTGAACAGCAGCTGCAGGTGATATTGTGAGTCAGGCTTCTCCACCTGCCCTGCACTCGCATCCCAGTCTGCCCAGCACAGTGCACGATATTGTGGCACGAGTGACTGATAGGCAGCCGGAGACGCTATCTACAGTCCCGACCGCAAGAACAAGGTACAGTTACCCCTATTACAAACCAACAGATTTTTAATATGTAGTAAAAAAAAGTTATTTTTCTTTATCACTGCATACCAGATCTAAAGTAGTTAAAACATCGCTAATTGCCATTCAAATATTGCACTTTATAATACTGGCTTGGACAGAGAAGGGTAATCTTCCAAATTTGCTGGGCAGTCGCCAAGGGTATGCACACGTGTCACCTGCCTTGCTGTCTTACACACAAAAAAATAAATAAAAAAAAAACAAGACTTGGGGGCACGTGATAGGACGCAATTTTGTAAATTATGCAAATTATTTTAATCCGATTCGTCAACACACACCTGTTTGTTTTGTAAACTAACTTTCAGTGGAAAATTGCAGATTCAGATTACAAAACAAACAAAAAAAAAAAAAACGGTACAGTACTTGTGTACTAGCACTGCGCCCACGATATTTGGTCGCACAACATATAATCGCATGGCATACACCCGATGCGATGAAAAATCGTATAAGCCCCCTACAATGGCTTACAATGTTAAATGCACCCCCACTATGAACGTGAACCTGAAGCGTGGAGAGTGCAGCAAGCCCGCGAGGGGCGGCGGTACGCGTCCTACGACCTTTTGATACCCCCACTATCCACGTCAGCGTGGAGTTGATTTTATATAGTGTGGCGAGCGCAGCGAGCCCGAAGCGTGGCGAGCACATGCGTATTACTTTACATGTATTCTGCGTCCCCTCGCTGCGCTCGCCACACTATATAAAATCAACTCCACGCCGACGTGGATAGTGGGGGGTATCAAAAGGTCGTAGGACGCATACTGCCGCCGCTCACCACGCTTCGGGTTCACGTTCATAGTGGGGGGTGCATTTAACATTGTAAACCCCCATTAGAGTGCTTATACCATTTAAAATCGCATTGTATGACACATACAATGGTATACAATTTTAAATTGTAAACCATCGAGTGCCAATCGCATCGCATGCGATGGGCAGTGGCGTAACTATAGCACCACAGCCCCCGCGGTTGCAAGGGGGCGCTGGGGGTCTGCGGTGCTATAGTAATGCCCCCGCCCCCCATCCCCCGCAGGCTTACCTGTCTGTGTCCCGGCTCCCCTCCTTGCTTCAATCAATTCTATGGAGACAGACCATGATAAAATGGCAGCCCCATAAAGCAGACAGTTCTCTGAAACTGTCTGCGGTATGGGGGCGGCCATTTTATCGTCGTCCGTCTGTATAGAATTAATTGAAGCCAGGAGGGGAGCCTGGACGCGCAGACAGGTAAGCCTGCGGCGATGGGGGGGGGGGGGGGGCACGGGCAGGTGGCCGGCGGGGAGGTGCCCCCCCATTGGGAGTGGCACCCCAAACCAAGCTACGCCACTGCCGATGGGCGCCGTGCTAGTACACAAGTACCAAAAAAGATTCTGCCATCAGCCCCAGCCTGACCATAACTAGTGGGTTGGTAAATTAAACACCTAAGAGTTTGTGAAGCTATTCTGGTTCTCTAGCAATTTGTGAGGCTAGTTCGGTGCATGAGGGGGCTTTGTAGAGGTAATTCAGTTCATTGTAAGATACAAATTGTTCTACTTTTTGCCTTTTGTATCACACAGATCATGCTACAAGAATGCATGTTTTGACACGTACAGTGTGTTATTGACAGTTCACACACATTTGAAAGAGTTTTCCATTGTGTCCTAAAAACATAAGCAGATACAGCCATCTGTATCAAGTATTCAGAATTACCTCCCCCACAATACCTTTTCTTTTCATTTTTTATAATGCTATAAATAGATTTTTTTTTTAAACAAATTAGGTTAATGTCAGAGCAGGACATATGTAAATATCCCCCCCCCATCTACTCTGTAAACGTGGGCGCATGTCCTAAGTAGTACACTCCGAAAGGACAATTCTAAAGTATTCTTTCTATATAAGGGAAGAGTATTTGACTAAAATCTTTATGCTGCCTGGGGCAACGTGGAGAGTAAGGAATTGCTTTATTGTATTTATTTTTTAAACAAATTTCATTTTTGTTTTTTTTAATATTAGAATTAACTTCAAACATGCAATCAGCACACTGCTGCTATTGCAATAAATCCATAAAAGCTTAAGCTGCCCCGGCATTCACCCTCTCCACCACGGGGGGGGGGGGGGGGGGTGTCAGTACTTGAGGAGCAGGGGGTGGGCGTGCAGTGGGCGACGAGTGCAGATATCAGCAGGACGGACAGTGCAGTGGTGGGCATTCGATTTTTAAAATAACCTGTCAAATGACTGGCCGTTCTCTGATTGAGAGCTCTCTCAGCCAATCAGAGAACGGCCAGTCATTTGATTGCACTGCCCGTCCCACTGATGATATCTGCATTCACCGCCCGCAAAGGCGTCCCACAGATGAGGACGACGGCCGCCCGCCCCACTGCTCCCCCAGTCAGGCATGTATACACGGATGTCGGACGTGATCTTATGTGCTGACCGTAAGACCTCCCTGATCCGATGCGCACTGGACCGCGGTTCAGATCAGAGGTCACACACCTGGGATTTTGGGCTGACAACACACACACACTTCTATGCTTAGGAATTAATTCACACAAGAACAAATTGCATTTGGAATTTACTGTATGGGCATCACATTTACCATGTACTGCTGTCTACTGCTCCGAGTTAGAAGAAAAAAATACAGCAAATGTATAGTTGCAAATAAGAAACCCCATATTGCAGACAGCAATGTTAGGATTAACACTGACATTACTTCCCAAAATATATGGTTACTAATATTATATAGAAATAGAACAAGGATTTAAGCATAGATGTGCCATTTGGGCAGAGTGTGACATGCCCCCTGACCAGAACACCGTGCTTCTTGCAGAGCATCATACACTAGTCAGCCAGATTCTAGTTTTCCCAAGTAGGCAAGCATGATATTAGCAAATGTGATCGTAAAATGGGTGATATACAGTAATAATAGCCAGGGTGTTGCCTTACTAGTCCTAGTGAAGTCATGCCAATAGATTGTTTATTGAACAGCTATATATGTGTGTCATATCCTGTATCATATTCCACCACACAAAAGCAGTTTAGTCCCTTTAATTCTTTGCCTGGATGTAGTTTCTGGCGTATCGTATAATGCACTGCACACATAAGTGTACAGGGTTTGTGTGTTCCAAGATTATCTTTTTTGCAGAACTCTTGTTTAGAAATAGGGTTGTGTGTGACCTGTCTTTGAAGGTCGTATCGTAATGTAGTGTCTAAAAAATAAATATTAATTACAATAAGATTTTATTCTGCAGTTTAAATGTTGCAGCACATGGCTGCTTTTGCAAAAGCAATCCTAACTGGCTTCAATGACAGGGCTGCCATGGGGGGGGGGGGGTATCCCTGGCTTCTACCAAAGACACCTTGAGAACTGCACCGGAATTTTTTTTTTTAAAGCCTTCTCTGCACATCGGCCATGTGCGAATTGTACCTGCAGGTCAGCAACATTCCACCTGTGGGTGGTATTAAATGTGGGCTGGGGGTTTGTACGGTGAGGATGGCTGTTCCTCGCCAACATCAGCCATCCTGCCACAAATGCAGCGAATCCGCCGTTCTAATGGAAACGGTCGCTGTTTTCACCTCACCGAATGGAACCAGCGAGGTGGAAACTGCGAGTGAAGGGGAGGGAGTTGAACACTCTGACGGTGAGCTATCAGCACTGCTCACCGTCAGATCGCCGTCCGGTGCATTGAATACCCATCTTGTGATCAATTTTGGTAGTCTCAGGCCTCACAATGTCTGATGGCAGCTCTATTCACGGATTCAGTATGAAATCCCGGCGGTCGGGATCCCGACAACGTTGATCGCCCCCCCTTGCGGGCTCTCTGCGCTCGCCACACAGCGGGCCCAGTGCCTCGCTACACTCGGCACTCTAATTTATTCTCCCTACAGGGGTGTCGTGGACACCCACGGAGGGAGAAACTGTCGGGATTTTGGCGGTCGGGATTCCGGCGTCAGGATTCTGAACGCCGGGACCCCGACCTCCGGGATTTAAACTGCATCACCTATTCACAACCCAAATCTTGTACATGTAAAGTAGAATGTGCCCGATTTTGCCTGTGGGTACAGTAAGTGTGCCAACTCCTATGGGGATATGGTCACAAGGTCGACCTAATAACCCATGTCGATCTAGTTGCTGTTCCAACAATATTTTACATTCAATCGAGGTAGCTTTTAGTTTAATTCCATGCCGTCTTAATCAATATTCAAGACTGGCTATTGCAATGCTTAAAATTAAAAAGACATTTTTATTAATGTGTGTATGATACAATAAATAAGTTGATCCAGTTGTTTCTAATGTGAATATTTGCATTGCACTTTATACAGGGCCATGCTCATTGCCATATTTAGTTCATGGTTACATATCACATTGTATAGGCAACTTATATCACTGGAAAGTAACCAGTGGTGTGTGCGCAGTACCACCAGTCATATCACATATCCAAGTATGTATAGCATCCATAGTGTATGACACCATTGCTGCCCCCCACCCCCAGTGCATCATGAGGATGTTCTAGGCAGCGCAGTTCTTCCTAACAGCTGGCAGGATGGCATACTCGCAGGGGGCATGGCCAGTACAGGGTGCCTTAAGCGGACTCCATGTAACAGTACCAGGGAGGGAGGAAGAGAGTTGCTGTGCCATCAAATGGAAGAGACCTACTGGATCTCTGCCATTAATGACAAAACTGTCAGTGATATAGTTGTTACCAGTCGATGTCCGCTCCTTACCACTGCCTGCTTGCACCCCTGTAGACAGCATCATCAATATTTCACAGTTATGTACATGACATGGGCATAACACATTTTACAATCAGATCCGGTCATTATTTATTCATTCAAAAAGTTAGAAGACGACAACAACAACAACTTACACATGTTGATAGTCATATTACCTTATCTCCTTGTTTAATGGTGCGGAGCTGAAGCTGACCGATGGCCTTCTTTGCTTCATCTTTCAACCGTTTCTGCAACAAAGTAGTAAAGCAAGTCATTTAAATCTGAACATTGCACACTGGCTGGAGAGGTCAGGCAATTTAGGATAGTTTTGAACAGTTCTGTCATAGAGTACACTCCAGCATGTTGCTTAGTAACTAGGTAAACAACATTAGACAAGACTAGCTGAAAAAATTATTATTAAAAGTATAATCTGAAATCTTTTTAAACCAAGCCTAAGGGTGCATGTCATTTATTGTACAAGTTTGTAGACCAGCTACACTAGAGATAAGTATAATAAACGACATGCACCCTTAGGCTTGTCTTTGTTAAAACTATAGCAGCCACATATTGCATTTACAAAGCACTGCATTACTACCACCCTTAAAGAAAAAAAAAATGTTTATTACATTAAAGGTTGGAGTATCCAGTTATCCAAATTAGATAAGAAAACCATAGTTTCCAGAATGAACTTTTTTTTTTTCCCTTTTGCTAAAAACACTACTGGGGACACAATATGTAGCTGGCACTAAATATGTGCAAGAAAAGAATGCTTGCCATTCAAATTCAGTGCCTGAGATAGTCCAAACACTTGGTTTTATTATTTATTTACTTGCCGTTTCTTATATAGTGCAACAGATTCTGTTGCGCTATACAATTGTAGACAGTCATAAAACTGAGTAACAGACAGATTTGGAGGCAAGAGGGCCCTGCTGCAAGCTTACAATCTATAGGGACATAGGAAGGAAACACAAGGACAGGCACCAGTAATAGCATAGCAGTCCCACCAAGGTACAAGTCCAGATGGGAAGCTATAAGATACATAAGGGCCTCAGAAGGTTATGCGTGTGGTATTTACCTATGACAGGCTTGCCTGAAGAGATGAGTTTTCAGGGAACGCTTGAAAGTTTGAAGGCTAGTAGAGAGTCCTAATGTGCGTGGAAGGGCATTCCATAGGGTGAGCAGCCCGATGAAGGTTCCCGTAATAGTGAATGGGAGCTAGTGATCCGTGCAGAAGAGAGACGTGGAGTGGCCGAGATGGGAGATATTATGGTTTTGAAACCTTGTTTCATGTAAAAATAAAATATATTTTTGAAATATAAAATACCTCTTTGAAATATAAAAATATTCCAAAATACAGAATAATCCATTATCAAAAATACTTCTGGTTCTGAGCATTTTGGGTAGGGGATACTCAATCTGTATAAACAACATTTTGTCAATAAAATGCAATTCAATAAAAAGGCTTCCATCATGACAAGCTCCTCTTTACAACTAATTTTAAAAGTAGGAAATTTTCCAATGTGCTGGATTTATTGAAGTACGAAACGATAATTAGATGATCAGGCATAATAATAAAACTATGAATTATTAAAAGGGATTGCTATTGGGCAAGGTGCCAGATTGAAAAGGCTGCATCATTAGCAGTAGCGGATCCGAATGGTTAAACAAAAAAAGCCACCCATTGCTGGCTGCAACAGACACAAAATCAGGTCACCATCATCATAAGAATGCCAAGAATGTCCACCTACCAATCCAGTGAAGCTGGTTGGCCGAGGATCAGAAACTATTAGGGGAAATTTATCAAAGCTTGTTACAGAGCTAAAAAGTACCAAATATGGGTGAGATGTACTAAGCTTTGAAAAGTGATAAAGTGGAGAGTGTTAAATGACCAACCAGCTCCTAGCTGTCATTTTTCAATCCCAGTCTGTGATATGGCAATTAGGGTCCGATTGACTAGTACTTAATAATACTTCAAGTCTTGGTACATCTTGCCCAGTGAGATTGTCCATTCAGCTAATGTGGGGGTTTAAGAGAGTGAAATCTGAAACTTGTGCCACCAATTGGTTATACGGACTACCTCAGCAATCCTCAAAATGGGGAGGTAGATAACTGAGACAGGGAGAGAGGGAGAACCAATCCAATCCGAACTACCATATTACATTATAAAAGGTTAATAGTTAATGTCTCTTTTTTAGTCATAGCCTAAAGCCCCCCATACACTAGGAGACTTTATATATTTATTATGTGGTCCTTGAGCCTTGAATACATCATATGCATTCCCGATCTCTGCCGCCAGGAGGCTGTTAGGCGGAGGTCAGACATATGCAGTACTTCTGATCTCTGACTCCGATCCTCACACATCATGCTATTTGGCCACTTTTCACCTGATTTTTCAGAAGCAGGTGAGCACTAGTCCATTGCCAGCTTAACAGGTAATGAAAAGCTGAATGGACTAATGTGGTGCATAACAGTCTCTGGATTCCAGAGTGCTTTAAGGATCTATCAGGCTCTCCTCTTTTTACAGTTTCAAAATTTCAAACTGCATAAAGTTATAGATGAAACGAACAATTGAAGGAAAACATGTAAATAAGCTTTGGAGAGAAAAAGACCTAACCAAATCAGCTTCAAACTGTCATTCTTCAAAACAGACTAACTTAATTAGGTTGATTGGCTGGTACTGTAACTCCAGAAGCGAAGTTCTATGACAAAGGGATAGCTATACATTCAAAGCATATGCATATAGAGCATGGCATAAGGATTATGGAAAAATCTGAATATAGTCTGATAAAACATGGAACATACTCTACAGACTTATCATGGGCACAATTCCTTGTACTTCATTAGAAAATGTGGTCTTCTTACTGTTCATAGACCATTTGTAGTTGTAATTCAGTTAGTAAAACATATGCAATGCTGACTGCCACTACAAGGAATAATGAAGCAAAAAAATAAAAAAAATATAAGTGAAACCTTACAGACCACAAGGAAACACTATACTTCTAAAAATAAGGTTTCCTTACTTTATATCGGGTTGCCCATGTTTTTAAAAATTGGAATGGGAGCGCTTGGGATTGAAATAAAAATAGTGAATGTACTTGCCTGTAAGGAAAAAGGGGGAAGGGTTATCTGGGTTAAAAAGCTTGATGCTTTAATGTTTACAGTCCTTCCATGAGTGACTTTGTTGGCTATCGGATAAAAGAGGTGAAGCGGCACCGGGGATCACGCAGTAGGACGACAATAAGCTACAGTTTCCCTACAACACCTCCCGTCCTATTTATGGGGTCCGTGTGGTGCTGTCAAAGTTCTTAGTCCATGTCTCCGTCTCCCGCATCTTCTGTCTGGCTTGAAACCGGAAGTTTGGGTAGCGTGCTTTCGGATGTCCGGTTAGCCCTCCCTGCTTCTGCACCCAACGCATTTCGAGTTTGTCACGGTCAAGGATGCCAGGCCTTTGCTGGTACTTCCTTTTTATACTAGGAAAACGTTAGGTACTTGTGTAATTTCAAGGCGCCAGCATGGCGCCGTGCTACTTCCAGGTTTTACACTCAGCAAACTATCTAAAATAAAGTAACTTAACTCCATGCCAACGTGGATAGTTCATACCCCCACTATCCATGTTGGCATGGAGTTGATTTCAGATAGCGTGGTGAGCCACCGAGCCCGCAGTGTGGGCGAGCAAAGCGAGCCCCGCTAGGGGACTCAGATGCACGGCGCCATGCTGGCACCGTGAAACTACACAAGTACCAAGCTCTTAACTTTCATTTTTCAAACACAGCCTATGACATGGCAGATAGGACCTTTGCTGGTGGTTTTGCTGGTGGTTTATCACTCTCCAAGCTTAGAACTGGCTCTATGTGTGGCTAAGCTTTATTTTGATAATGTATAAGTGTTCGGCAAGTCTTCATTTTTATTTTTGTTTGTCTCATATACTGATAACCACGGGGTCACTCCAAGCAGATAGAGGACTCCTGTGGTGTCACAGCTTGTTTGTTCTTTTAAATATATATTTTGTTTATTTATAGAAAATAGGTTTTATTTGTTTTAGTTGCTTTTCTTTTTGTCGTTTCCCCTTTTTCCTTACAGGCAAGCACGTTCATTCTTTATTTTACTCACAAGTGCTCCCATTCCAATTCATAAATACATCCCACTATACAGAGCTGCTCCAGCAGTATTAATACATACAGTACTCTTTAATTGCCAATGTTTTGACCAATGCAATTAGCACTGATTATGGAACTAAGGAAAAAAAATGCTCAGAAAAAAAATAAAAATTAATAATAAAGTTACTTTGTCGCTAGGAGTTATCATATGTAAAATTACGTAGGTTATCTGTAAGAGCATGCAGATTTATAGGTGGTATTTGTACAATAAAAACAAACAGTTTTTATTGTACAATGCAGGGGGTACGGCATGGTACGGAGTACCTGTAAGAAATATGTTGCAGGTACGCAGTACCACTTACCCACTGTCAATTCTATTTTTATTTTAAGTCTAAATATAATGCACCCGCAGCCCGCCCACCCAGCGTTAGGATTGGTCCTGTATGCAGCTACCGGCTACTGCTGATATAGTCACACTGACAGGCATCAGTGGCGCCGACAGCATGAAGAGCAGGCTCCACAATTGTAAGCACAAGCTGCCCGGCTCTCCCCCAAGCAAGAGCCAAAACACCCCCAGTCTTTCCCTGTTTCTCATTCCCTGTCTCCTGATGCCACGCCACTATTGTCATTTAGTCACTCCTCTAGTTTTGTGTGACCACGCCCCCTCATGACACATGGCCACACCCATTTTTGGTGGAGGCTATCAGTACCACCAAGAAAAAAATTCTACTTGCACCACTGGCCCTGACTTAAAGAAAGCATAGCTGCGGAGGATAGGAGACAGACAACATTTTCTACCAATTTACCAATGCTCCATCTCCTCTTTCCAAGGCTGAGCAACTACCAACATTACCTGGTCTACTCTGAACTCAAACTTGCTACAACCTTGCCCTGCTGATATGGATATGTACAGAACAATGAGATTCCATTAGCATAGCAGGATAGAGATAGTCTGTGCCAGTCTCATTTCAGAAAAAAAATAAAAAAATCAATCATCTGTGTTTGTATATTAAACTACCAGATGCAAAGCGGCCACAAACCCCGGCTAGATAACAGGCACTTTTTCAGAGATGGAGTTAAATAGTAATTGTAGGCAGAACTGTCTCCAGCCAGCACCATAAACAGAAAGAGATTGGATATCTAGGTCTCAATTACCTGTGGAGTGAAGAAGATTACACCTGCTTGTAGTGAATGGTAGGGGTTAGAAAAAAAAAAGAGAAGACTGTAAAAGGAAAATAATGAACATTAAGTAGTTGCCATTTCTATGCTGGGACTACAGTAGATTACAAAGAGGGCATTATTTAACATTAAAAAGAAAAAAATGAAAAATGACAAGTCAAACTGGCAGACAAAGCAATATTAAAGGGGAGAACCGTAGCCCTCTCTCATTAGGGCTCCGCCACACAGAACACTTCCGAACAGCCTCCGTGGCCACTAGCCACTGAGCAGAAACACTTAAACTACACATCCCAGTAGAACATGCTGTCTGTCATCAGAATGACTGCAGCAGCTCAGGATGGGAGGAGCGATGCAACAGGTTGGGTCACTGCCTGCGAGGAGGAGAGAAGGAGGACCCAGCAAGAAGATGTGCTGATCCAAAGAGCAGGCTAAGGGCAAAAGGGAAGCCAGGACCACCCTCTCAGCCCCCACCAAGGTGAGTACTTGTCTGCTGTCCCCATCTATTCCTTCTATTTCTCCCTCCATTCACGCCATATTTCCAGCCCCCATTTCTGATGGCAGCCCTGAGCAGAAGCACTTTCTCCCTGTCCAAGATGCCGTTGTGGCATGTATAGTTTGTGGCATTGTGTAAAAAGGGCCATGAAAATGCAGACAGCTCGGTGATTTTTATGCATGAATATTCCATTCCTAGAAAACACAGAACTGCAGGTAATAAATGGTTATGCCATGTCAAAAGGGGTGTCGTAGTACGCAGCAGCAGCACTGTTCTGCATCCTCCTGCGCCTAGTAAATGCATCTTCAACATAAGCACCTAATGTACCATGCTTAAGGGATAGAGACCCAGATTCTGTTGTGCGCAACAGTGTTTCACTATTCATTTCCCTTTTAAAAGAAGGATTTCACAGTAATAGATTAGGAGTTATCTTATCTAATGTGCTAACACTTTGCAGCACAGTACAAAAGGTGAAAGTACAGAGATATATGCACAAAAGGTAAACGTCAAGACAAGACATTAGGCTCTGCCTTTTTGTATAGGTCTTCCCTGCTAGCCAACTGACCCCTTTCAAGAAAGAAAACCGTCACACAGTCATGCTATAGATTATAATCTATTGCCTGATGTCATATGGTAGCTGCGACAAGATGGTTAACAAAAAAGTACTGTAACTATATTGGTAACAAGACTTGCTTCGGAAGTATTTGTGCAATGTAACTGCGTCACTGCCATGCTAATTTGTTCGGTTATGTGCGTTTCATTGTAGAATCTGTCCACCGATAAACAAATATCACGTAGATATCAAGTTCTGCTTATTAAAAAAAAAAATAATAATAATAAAAAAAAAAGTGTTTATTGTTCTCTGTTGATACCACTCAGTTTCTATGAAACTTGTGTTCTATTAATTATTGCATGACAAGGAAGAAGGTTAAAATGACTGCAGTGAATAATCTAAGATTGCCCAATATGCAGATATGCAGATATGCCCAGTTTAGTGGGACAAGTGAATTTGTTAAGGGGGTGTACACACGATGAGATTTTGGCAGGAGATTGACTAGATAGTCAATCTCCTAGGTTAGTCAAAAATAGGAATTTGGTACTCACCGTTAATTCCCTTTCTCCGAATCCGTAGGGGACACTGAAGTCTACGCTGGGGAATAGAGTGGTGTATCGGAGGAGTCGGCACTTTAAGAACTTGAACAGTGGTATGGCTCCTCCCCCTCTATTCCCCCCTCAGACCTCAGTCTTAGTTGACCGTGCCCGAGAGGAGAAAAAAGAGACCAGGGAATCCCCAATAGAGAGAGAGAGACATTAACAAAAAACAAACAACCATACTACTCAGCATGCTATCAACAACACCCAGACGCATGCATAACCAAACATAACTGCATGCGCTAAAAATAAATCCCCCCTTTTAGCCTGCATAGTGCCGGGAGGGCGTTCAGTGTCCCCTACGGATTCGGAGAAAGGGAATTAACGGTGAGTACCAAATTCCTATTTTCTCCTTCATCCTTGGGGACACTGAAGTCTACGCTGGGGACGTCCCAAAGCCATCCCCACGGGTGGGAAGGCACTGAGCATCCTGAAGCACCGCACGGCCGAAACTGGAAGCAGAGGCCGCAAAGGTGTCAAACCTATAAAACTTAACGAAAGTATTAGGGCCCGACCAGGTGGCCGCCCTACAAAGCTGTGTCAGGGAAACTCCCCTGGCAGCGGCCCAGGAAGGCCCCACCGAACGGGTGGAATGGGCCGAAATCCTGACTGGCGGTGACTGTGAAGCATGAAGGTAAGCCTGCTTAATGGTGAGACAAATCCACCTAGCCAGAGTCTGTTTAGACGCTGGCCAACCCCGCTTCGCCGAAGAATAAAGGACAAAAAGTGAATCCGACCTTCTGAGATCCTTTGTCCTATTCACATACACCTGCAAGACCCGGACCACGTTCAGCGAGGCGGAATCTCCCGTAAGAGCTGGAACCACGATTGGCTGATTAAGGTGATAAGAAGAAACCACCTTAGGCAAATAGTCCAACCTCGTCCGAAGCTCAGCCCTGTCCGGATGAAACACCAGGTAGGGAGACCGGCATGAAAGAGCGCTAAGGTCGGACACCCGGCGTGCCGATGCTAACGCGAGCAGTAAAACCGTCTTCCAGGTTAACAACCGCAAATCAATAGAGTCCAAGGGTTCAAACACACTTGACTTAAGATAATCCAAAACTAAAGAAAGATCCCAAGGTTCCTCCGGAGCCCGCACTGGGGGCTGAAGTCGGAGAACCCCGCTCAGAAACGTCTGCACCTCAGGGATGACGGCAAGACGCCGATGAAAGAAAACTGACAATGCAGACACCTGTACCTTAAGGGACCCTAGGCGCAAACCCGCCTTAAACCCGGCTTGCAGAAACTGCAACAACCGAGACAAAGAAAAAACAGCCGTGGGCAAGGTACGGCACTCGCACCACGCTACATAGGCCTTCCAAATACTATAATAATGCCGTGAAGTAACCTCCTTCCTGGCTCTTATCATAGTAGGAATCACTGACTTAGGAATTCCTCGTCTGCTCAACAGTGCGGCCTCAACAGCCATGCCGTCAAACGCAGTTGCCGTAAGCCTTGGTAGGCGAACGGCCCCTGCTGTAGAAGATCGTCCCTTAGAGGTAGCTGCCACGGATGATCTATCAGGAGCCCCTGAAGCTCGGCATACCAAGGACGACGAGGCCAATTCGGTGCCACCAGGATGACCGTGGACCTCTCCCGTTTGATTCTTCTGAGCACCAACTGAATCAAGGGCAACGGAGGGAACAGATATATGAGGGAATAATTCCAACTTGCGGTCAGCGCGTCCGTCGCTACCGCCTCTGGATCCCGCGACCTGGAACAATACCGCGGCACCTTCCGATTGTTCCTGGAGGCCATCATGTCCACCTGAGGCATCCCCCATCGGTGGGCGATCTGGGCAAATTCCTCCGAAAGTAAGGCCCACTCCCCAGGGTGAACATCCTGGCGACTCAGATAGTCCGCCTCCCAGTTGTCCACCCCGGGAATGAAGACCGCCGACAAGGCCAGAGCATGCCGCTCTGCCCATTGCAGAATTGGACGCACCTCCTGCATGGCTCCGCGACTGCGCGTTCCGCCCTGCCGGTTCACATAAGCCACAGCTGTGGCATTGTCCGACTGAATGCGAATCGCCCTCCCCCGGAGGATCCCGTCCGCATTGGACAAGGCCAGACGAATCGCGCGAAGCTCCAAGATGTTTATAGATAGCTTCGCCTCCTGAGACGACCAACGCCCCTGGAAGTGTTGTCCCAACACAACAGCTCCCCAACCCTGGAGGCTGGCATCGGTCGTGACTATCGTCCAATCCCAGATTCCGAAACGTCGGCCCTCCAGCAAATTGGCCGACAGTAGCCACCACTGGAGAGAGAGACGGCTGCAAGGCGATAACACCACCATCTTGAACATGTGCAAGTGGGAGCCCGACCACTTCCTGAGCAGATCTAACTGAAAAGTCCTTGAATGGAACCGGCCGAACTGAAGAGCCTCGAACGAGGCCACCATCTTGCCCAGTAATCGAATACATAAGTGCACCGACACTCTCCGAGGTCGAAGCACCTGCCGAACCAACTCCTGCAGGGACAACATCTTTTCCCGAGGCAGAAAAACGTTTTGAACCTCTGTGTCCAAAATCAATCCCAGGAATACAATCCTTCGCGAAGGATTCAATTGAGATTTTTGGTAGTTGAGAATCCAGCCATGGAGTAATAACGTCTGGCAGGTTACCTGAATCGCCTGCGTCAACTGATCCTTGGATCCGGCCTTGATCAGTAAATTGTCCAAATAAGGAACGATCTTTACTCCCAGAGAATGTAGCAATTCCACCATCACTGCCATTACCTTGGTGAACAGACGTGGTGCCGATGAAAGGCCAAAGGGCAGAGCCCGAAACTGAAAATGGAGATCCTTTAACGCAAAGCGAAGAAACTTCTGATGCGGAACGTAAATGGGAATATGCAAATAAGCATCTTTGACATCCAAAGATGCTAAAAACTCCCCCGGCTCCAGACCTGCAACCACAGAACGCAGAGACTCCATCTTGAATCTGTGGTACGTGATGTATTCGTTTAAAGCTTTTAAATTCAATATTGGTCGAACCGAACCGTCCGGTTTCGGGACCAGGAACAGGGGAGAGTAAAACCCCTCTGTGCGTTGTTCGGAAGGAACAGGCATTATAACTCCTGCGGTCAACAGCTTCTGTACTGCTTGAAGAAGCAACTGGCGGTTCAATTCCACCTGAGGTAAACCCATTGTAAAAAACTGGTGAGGAGGACTACTGGAAAACTCCAGTCTGTATCCCTGCGCAATGACGGACAGAACCCACTTGTCCTTGCAAGACCCCTCCCAGGCCTGCCGGAAGTCCAACAGGCGAGCCCCTACTCTGGGATCCCCCAGGTAGGAGGGCCTGGAGTCATGCTGCGGGCTTTTCTGTTTGCTTAATGTCTGCGCGACGAGCGGCTGGTCCTGAAGAAGTGGTTGCACTCCCAAACCCTCTACCTCTGCCACGAGAAGCGGTAAAGGATCCTCTGGACTTACCCCTGAACTTAGGTGCCCCCCGAAAGGAGCGAAAAGCCGGCCCTTGATAAGGCTTTTTGGGAGGAGGAGCCGCGGAAGGCAGGAACGTTGATTTGCCTCCTGTGGCCAGAGAAATCAACTTGTCTAACTCCGGCCCAAATAAGACCTCTCCCGTAAACGGAAGAGCCTCTACCGCCTTTTTAATGTCCGCCTCAGCTTGCCAGGACTTAAGCCATAATGACCTCCTGGCCGTAATGGACTGAGCAGAAATCCTTGCCACCAGAGCCGCAGAATCCCTTGCAGCTTCTCCAATATACATCGCAGATTCCCGCATCTGTTCTGCTAACTGAATGAACTCCTCAGAAGAACCCTGATCATTCAGACCCTTTGACAAATCCTCCGCCCATTTCTCCATGGCCCTACTGACCCAGGAGATCACAAGAATGGGCCGAAGTGACACACCTGCAGTTGAAAAAATCTGCTTAAGCCCCGCCTCTAGACGCCTATCTGGCGCCTCCTTAAGGGCCACTGCCCCTGGAATGGGAAGTGCCGCTTTCTTGGAAAGCTTTGACACTGAAGCGTCTGCCAACGGCGGAGTCTCCCATTTTGCTCTTGCCTCCGGAGCAAATGGGTATGAAGCCTTAAACCGTTTAGATAACTGAAACTTTTTTTCTGGAGACCTCCAAATATCCAGAAGAGGTTTCTCCAATTCCATAGACTCTGGGAAGGCGATTACTGCCTTAGCAGACCTCCCAAAAATAGAAACCTGCGTCGGCGGCTCCTGCTCGCTAACATTGAGGGTAGATTTAATAGCCTGAATGAGGGCCTCTATACCCTGGGCCTCCTCCTGAGGAACGTCCTCCACCGGATCGATAGGATCCTCCTGAAACATATCTCCTTCCAGAGGGTCCCCCGGTTCGTCCTCTGAAGTATCTCCCTGTAACAATAAAGGAACACCTCTTTTCCTCAGGGGAGGGAGAGCACTTGCGGACCCCGAAGGCACCGTAGTGGCTTGGACCAAAGCCTTCACTGATGTAATAAGCTCTCTGGCCCAGGTAGGCTCCGCAGCCGACATGGAAGCCATTTGCTCATGCAATGACTCCCTGTCCCTGCGAGACGCAGCCATCTCTGATGCCAGAGTGGCTAAAACACTGGTAACTCCCTCAGTGTTCAGAATAGGGACCTGACTCTGCCCAGCATCCCCTTTAAAGCAATCCTTACACAAGGATACACCCTTCACATGCTGCGTAAACTGTTGCTCACACTTAGTGCATACAAACAGCTTTGGAGAAGCTTTTGACTGAGACTTGGTTGCCATACTGCACACACACCTCCCTTACACACACACACACACACACACACACGTGGAAGGAGGTGAAATAAGCTAGACAAAGAGAGCCCCCAACAAGGACCCCACACCAAGAGCAAAAGCACCACACTAATAGGGGGAGAGGAGCGCACCTTCCCCGAATTAGGCCCACCTGAAAATCTCTCCAGCAGGAAAGTCTCACAAGAGAAAATCCCCTCCACTCACCCAGCGCAGCATTCAATAATATCCAGGCTGAAGAGGGAGATAAAACGTCCTGCTGTCCTGTTCCAGAGAACCGTAGAGGCACAGCAAACAAGGGCAGCAGCGTGGCAGGTAGTGGCGTCTGATGCTGAGGACCGCAGCTAGGAAGCGACCACTCACTGGCACGCCCCTTCCGTCCTCATCACAGCGCGCGCTGTATACAGCGGCGCTGATTGGCTGTCTGCTCCCTGCTGGACCAGTGAATTAACCCTGGTCCAGCCGTCACCCAGTGCTATGCGCTCACACGCCCTGCTCTCTCCGGCGGGCGAAGAGGCCGCGGCCCCGTAACACAAGCCGCAGGCGGCTGTGGCAGGACCCTGATGCCGATGCATCAGTGACCGGAGTCAGCAGCGTG
Organism: Crinia signifera; assembly: GCF_055691185.1. Taxonomy (NCBI): domain Eukaryota; kingdom Metazoa; phylum Chordata; class Amphibia; order Anura; family Myobatrachidae; genus Crinia; species Crinia signifera. The sequence goes on along the minus strand of NC_139225.1, from coordinate 97,168,786 downwards.
CGCCGCAGGCGGTGCCGCTCTGACCCCCCCGGAGAGCTATCCCACGACGCAGGCAGCCGGCACGCGCTGGCTGCCTGTTCCACGTTAAAAAAAAAAAAAAACAAAGAGCCCCAAACGGAGCGCCTTGCCCAGGGATCCGACTCCTCCGGGCACTAAACTAAGACTGAGGTCTGAGGGGGGAAGAGAGGGGGAGGAGCCATACCACTGTTCAAGTTCTTAAAGTGCCGACTCCTCCGATACACCACTCTATTCCCCAGCGTAGACTTCAGTGTCCCCAAGGATGAAGGAGAAATCTCAGTTTTCTTCTGTTTAGTCAATATTGTATAGCAAAGATCGCTAAGCATAGATTGACTGTGCAGGAGGCAAGGCAATTTTGACTAGATCATAGACTCATTTGTTAGACAAAATCGCTTAGTCAAAATCTCCAGTGCATCTAGTAAGATTTGCTTAGTCAAAATTGGCTATTAGCCAATATTTCACCATGTGTGCAGGGCTTTAGTTTGTGCCTAGAAATAGAAGGGAGCACGTGTAACTCTTTTCCTTTGGGTGTGCAAATACACATGAACAAGTGGTGAACATTCAGAGTGTATCAGAATTATATTTTTGTAATTAGGACTTCTCAATTTTTTTTTTTTTTTTACTATGGATATAGCACAAGGCAACTACATACTTACATGCATAATATGCATGGTCTCTCTCAATCTCCCTCCTTTCACCTAGCCCACATTACGCAGTTACATGGGAAAAAGGAATGAGAAATAGATACATTTACATTGAATCATCACCATTTCCCAACACTTTACCAAGTACAGTAGCTTATCTACATTTGGATAGAAGTCATTTTAACAGATTCCAAAGACACGCCCTTTGAGTGGAGCATGACACGCCCCCTCAGTGGGGTGCCGTGCAAAATTCTACCACCTGAAACTAGTTTTCAAAAGTAGGCAAGTATGGTGTGATGTGCTTCGAGCATTTTGTACTAGATTGCATCTAGGTCAAAAAGCATGCGATATGCTAAAGCACAGTGAGTTTTGCACTAGATGTAATCTAGTGCAAAGAGTACTGGTTGCACATGATTTGCGCACATCGCATGCCACAAAAAAAAGAAAGAAAAAAACCACCACACACGCACACAGTGTGTGGACAACTTTACAGAGAAAAAGTTTGTAAACACCCATGGCATTAAGGAGTCTTTTCCGGGAGGGCCTTCCCTTCCTGATCACACAATACTATGGAAGAGATACCTTGCTAAGAGAAAAACCTATAAAAAGCAGGCTGTAAAAAAAAAAAATCTCCTTTGCAGAATTGTATCCAATACATGGCTATTTACACATGGGACTCACACTGGGCGCTGCCAAAATCGCTAGGGCTGTGTCAAGATGCAGTTAAGCAATCAGAGAGACAGCTGACTGCATCCTGCCAGCCCCGTGAGCCTTGGCCAAATACACAGTGTAGCAAGAATATCCTTGACTGCAGGGTCATCACGGATGGTGTAATGGTTAGTATTACTGCCTCACAGCGCTGAGGTCATAACTGTGCGGAGTTTGTATATTCTCCCCGTGCATGCGTGGGTTTACTCCGGTTTCCTCCCACAATCCAAAAATATACTGGTAGGTGATTTGGCTTACAACAAAATTAACCCTAGAATGTCTGTGTGTGAGTGTACATGTGGTAAGGAATGCAGATTGTAACGCCATTGGGGCAGGGACTGATGTCAATGTTCAACTACTGTATACGCTAAAGCTCTGCGGAATGTGTGCGCTATATAAGAAACTGAAAAAAAAAAAAAAAGTCTATTTGGCCAGGTGATAAGGCCCCCATACACTATGCGATTTGGGCACAATTTCACCCGATTCGGATGAATCTGCCCAAATCGCACTTGTAGACATCCCGTCCGATCCGATGCATGGTCCCGTGCGCATCGGATCGGGGTCGGACGGGCTGCACATAAGATTTGCTAAATCTTATGTGCAGCCCGGAGCCGTGCAGGGGATGGCAGTGGGCGGGGGATGCCATTGATTGGCTGAGACCTCTCTCAGCCAATTGGCTGAGAGAGGTCTCAGCCAATCAATGGCTTGCTAGTCATCTGTATGAGAGGTTTTTTTTATCTGTTCCTCCCGGCTCCCGCCGTTGCCCGGAAGCCAGGGTCTTCAAGTTCTCCCTGCCCCACGCCCTGCTCCCGCTGTCACCTCACCGCAACAGCTTCCTCCTGCCCGGCATCCCCTACCTGCTGCCGTCCCTCCTGCAGCTCCCCAGGGACTGCATATGATAAATCCATGTGATTTATCATATGCAAACCTTGACACATCAAGGGCCTAATCGTGTGTCCCCCTCCTGGGGAGCTGCAGGGGAAATCAGGTCTGACTCTTCCCTAGGACAAGTCGGACTAATGTATGGGGGCCTATAGTGATGCAACAGGGCCGCACATTGCTATCAGCCACTGTGTACCCACAGGTGATTCGGGTAAACCTACTAAGCGATTTTGACGATAGTGTACACCCCTTAAGCAAAAATTTAGGTAATCCTCTTTAAATAGGGTCAACCACTAGATTTGTAGATAGGTTTTTCCTAGAAACTTGAATTTAAGCTGCATTGGTCCTGCATGCAGCCCAAAAGGACATGGCTAGCATTCTACAGCATGACCCCCACCATCGGCAAGTGTTTACATTAATGTCCACTTCCTGCCGGGGCCTTTTGCTGTCAATATTGACTAGGTACACATTGGCCCTTATTCTAGTTAATTCGCTCGGACACGTGCACACACCCTTGTGAATGAACCCAAACCCCACCTTGCGAATAGTTAGCCCGCACCACTCATTCGCACGTCGAATTAGTTCGAAAGGCTTGTGAATGGATGTTTTACATGAACATCCATTCGCATGCCAGTGGGAACCTCCCCCATCTTTCGATGGTCGCCAACCATCGAATGAAGGTGAAGGAGCACGCATATGTAAGGGTGGCCCAAACCACTTGTACATATGAGCAAAGAAATGCAGGGAATTGGGCAGGCAGCTGAGATCTGGCTATGGTCAGCTGTCCGCCCCCTGCACGTGCGTCACAACCTCATTAGCATATGTACACCCAGTGCTTTAATGGGAACGCCCATGAAACGCAGGGCATACACATATGATCATACCCCAGCCCAGCACCCCACGCCCCCTCCTGCAAGACTGGGAGCGTGCACTTGGCAACCAGTCTTCTCGCAGAGTTCATGCACACCCAGCGTATACACATGCGCAAAACATCCGTCCCTGTGGGAACGAGCGGCTGCTGCGAATGAACCAGAATAAGGCCCACTGTGTACATTGTGAATTCAGCTTTAGAATGAGTGTGGCCAATCCATAAAAAAAAGGGTAATAGTTGCTTCATGCGAAGTGCAGTGAATGTATATATACACACACACTGGGTCAATATAGTGCAATATAGATATAATAAGAACAGTTGCAGCCAAGCAGATCCATCTATCAGCGTTGCCCCAGCTCCACTTTAATTTTCATATATATTACTGCCATTGGAATCAAGATTATAGACTGCTCGGGCCAGAGGGGGTTTTCAGGCAACTAGAAAGACCCTGCATTGGGTTACACCATTCTATACACTATAAGCAAGCTTAGTCTTTGAAAAGCTCAAATTTTATTATATTCCAACCCCAACCATCATCCATCTCACCAAAGAATTACCCTAACCATCCTCCAGATGCCCAACCTTATCCCATGTATGTACGGTTAGGTTCCTGCGGTCAGTATTCATGATCATGACTGCGGGTATCTTGACTGTATCACATACAAAGCGCGGTGGTGCCAAAATCTGAACAGTCAGGATTGTCAGGATTTTCTCACCATTATCCCCAACAACTGAATATGTTCAAGATACCATTAATCCTGTTCAGCCACTTTCTTGCATTACAAGAGAATCCCCTCCCCCATGTCTTACTCTTTCATCATATATAAAATTAGTATTACATAGCATAATATAAGAAGGTCTACAGACTACTGTAAAGGCCCACATACATTAGGCCGACTTGTCCTTTGGACAAGTCAGACCCAATTCTCCTGTGGGCCGCCCGGCAGCTCCCCGGGAGGCTCACATACAATTTGTCACTTGATAAGCCAAATGTTACATGTGATAAATCGCTAGCAATTTACCACATGTAACGGGGAGCTGCAGCGAGCGGTGAGGAGCAGGGGGCAGGCGGTGAGTGGCAGGGGGCGCCGGTGATCCTCATCAGGGGGAGCAGTGGGGCAGGCGGTGGGTCCCTGAGCACTTAGCTGGCCGGGCTGGGGCGCAGGGAGCCACTGCCCTCAGCGATTGTATGGGTATGGGCTCCAGGGAATTCAATGGAAAGCTCATAGTCAATATCATAAATCACTAGATTGTAAACTCCTCAGAGCAGGGCCCTCTTCTCTCTTGTTGCCTTAGCCATATTCTCACAATTCACTTACTACTCTCTCCTACTCAACAACCATCTTTGCCCACATAATCTCCTGCTGGTAAATGCTCATCTCCTGCCTATGGTCGCCAACCCATAGTAGCATGCATTGCCGAATACTCCCTTACTAAATACTGTACATCTAAGCTGTATTGTGGTGCTCTTTTGTTACCTGTCATTTTTATTTACTGTAATGTTAAATCTGTCTCCCTGTACCGTTTCATTGTATGCACTTTGTACGGTGCCTTATAAATAATAAAAAAAAAAAATCTCACCACATGTATGCACTTTAGGACCCTAAGTAACAGATTTCATATCCATTCATGAAGATAAATAGAACACTAAACAGCGTCTGAGTCATTAGGAGTCAGGATTTGTCTAAAGATGCCCATACACGTTGCGATAAACAGCGTGCAATGCGACACGTTATCATGCGTTTTGCATGCGATGCGATCCGCAGCCAGTACAAAAAGTATGTGCAGCACATACTTTTGTACTGTGTGATGCGATGCTTGTGGGAGCACGCATCGCATGCTGTTTTTCGCAACGTGTATGGGCACCTTTAGAATGGGATATTTCTGTCCTTTACCATAAACTACTGCTGGAATCACAGCAAAAACAGTATTTCTATATGCAAATTTTTACTAGATTTTAATGTGTGGTTTAAAGTTCTGACGATCAATATGTGGCCGGACATAAAAGTGAAGTCTGGCACAGTACGTACTGTAGTAGTTTTATTGCAGCTTAATGCTGTAAAACCAGTTATACATACCACAACAACCACCTGTTTTAAATAGCCAATACTAATCTATCATCTGAAAAAAGGTTTTATCAATTGGGTTATAAAAATATAAATCTCTATACTGAATTACCCACATTAAAATAGTTGGGAGCAAGGGCGTAACTACCATAGGTGATGGGGGTGCAGCTGCTATGGGGCCCAGAGCTGAGAGGGGCCCACTTTGCCTGTCAAAGTATCATGTGCTATATACATTTTTAGCATTAGGTGATGAATAGGGCCCCTTACAAACTTTTGCTACACTTTGCACTGATTCGGTGCATTTTGTAGTGTATAGGAGCATATGACAAGCAAAAGTTTGCATCCAAATGTTGGAAAACAGACAATAATGATTGTTCAATCAATTGGTCTGAATGACCATTGTCTGTTATCATATGGGATAACAGACCATTCCCATACAGGTCAGATTTTTTGCTCCCACCAGAAAGCTAAATCTTTACAGAGGCATAGCAGTACTTCGGGTAATACTGGTCTTGGATACTGCTGTTAACCTTTGCAATACCACTTGTGTATCAATAAATCCAGCATCCACCCCTAAGGAAAGGGTCCCTTAAATATGCATTTGAGGATGTGTGTTAACATTAGGTTTACTCAGTGTGGCTAGAGAAAGTATTAAATGGCAAATATTAAATAAAAAGGTAACACAAAAGATAACATGGTTATGGAAAGAAGTTCTGGTGTTAAAAAAAAAAAAAAAAAAAAAAAAAAAAAGGGAGGAAGAAGTGTATACATAACATTCAGAAAGATGGACGATTCATGCCTTGTAAACTTCATGTAACAGTGCCATTTTAATATAAGTCACTGGTTTGTAAAGTACAGCATGCCATGCAAGTTGGCTTTCTATAAATGGGTACTGCATGTGCAGTGCACATGGGTGCGGTGTGGGTTGCTGTGAACCCATGGACCAATGTACTTCGATTTCCAGAGCCCGGGCCAGCACTGCAGCCACGGGAGAGAAAAAATAAAAAATAGATTTCTGGGAAAAAATGTCCACCAGAACATTGTGGATGTCATGTTTCTGAAGACCGTAGCATTATGCCAGTCTATGATTAAACCAACTGTGCTGAAGCCTGGATATCACTAAAACCTGCACTGTTGGTGTGCCTTGAGGACCGTTGTTGGGAATGCCTATGGCGTCTATGGTGTCAGAGAGGGGATACGGTCATTTGGTCTACAGCAAGTTGGTCTACAATAGTTAGGTCTCCACAAGCATTACGTCGACATGTTCTAGGTAGATTTCAGGAAGGTTGACATGGGTTTTCACTTTTGACCCAAATGTCGACATTGACATTGGTTAAAGTGCGCTGCATCCCCTCACATGGTTTGCTACGCTTGCCATGCTTCGGGCCACTATTTTATTCTCCCACCATGCCCTAGTGGATAGTAGGGCTTGAAATACTGCCTGTCGGCTCAAAACAGTGAAAAACCCCATGTGTCAACCTTTTGACTGTTGACCTACACCATGGCGACATAATGCTTGTGTTGACCTAACGATTGTCGACCAAATGACAGTATCTCCTCTGACACCATAGACTCTGGCATAATGTTACCGTCTTCAGAAACATGACATCCAATATGTTCTGGCGGACATTTTTCCCAGAAAAAAAAAAATATTTTTTTTTAAATAATATATATATATATATATATATATATATTTCCGAATAACTATCACAAAATGGCCAAATCAGATGTGGAATATTAGGTCTACAGTATCTTGGTTGACAGTAAAAAGATAGACATGGACAAAAGGTTGACACAAGCAGTAGGACTACATAGAGATGGTCAGGTTTTTCACCTTTTTGTTTCCATACCAACATGGACTCCCCCCCCCCCAAAATTAGGGTAAAGCTTTGCTCACAATGCTTTCAACACTGTAATGACCCATGTGGACTACAATTGAGAACGGTGAAGAATTAACCAGTTATCTGAAAGGAAAAATGAAACCCTACACTCATGTCAACCTTTTGACCAATATTGGTCAACCTAGACCAGTGGTAGCCAACTCCAGTCCTCAAGGAGCTACCAACAGTTCACATTTTTCCAGACAGACAACCTAGCTTCTGCAAAGGTGCATTCGTTACTCACTGACACATTTTAAAAGATCCACAGGTGGAGCTAATTACTTCATTTGTGGTTGTGTGTGGAGATCTGGAAAAGATTAACTGTTGGTAGCTCTGGAGGACTGGAGTTGGCAACCCCAAAGCTAGACACTGTCAACCCTACAACCATAACCAGTTCAAAATGCCTGTTTGTCTGCATTTGTTATACTATAAATGAAGCAAATGAAAGGGGAGTGCAGCAGAAATTCTGACTATTATTTAATGCTTAGGCAACATGTTACATAGTAACAGTTTATATGAGGTTAAAGAAAAAAAAAACACGACTTGAACTGCTGGGAAGGTGGAGTTAGGTTGCGGGAGAGAGGTTTAGGAGGGTTGTTAGGTTTAGGCTGTTGGGTACGAAGGGGGTTAGGGTTTGGCTTCATGGGGGAGTAGGGGAAAGTCAGGGGTTCACTGCATTGAGATGCTGGTGTCTGTATTCTGACCACTGGCATCCACATTGCTGGTCATCTGTATCTTTGCTAAAGAAACATTTTGCTTTCACTGAATTAGTTCACAGTATTTCTGAGATCTCCTAATTTTGAATATTTAGATCATGTTCTGTGGTATACGAACAGCCTTCAATATGACCTGTATTATACAACATAATCTTGTTTCAGTCTTATGAACAGGTTTAGCACCTTAAGCCATTAGCAGATTTAAGTATACGAAGCCAATTAAGCAATTCATCTTTATGGAACCATTATTATAGGCCATAAACCACAAAATGACATTCCTTAGTGAATAACAGATATCTTCATTAACTCCTTATTAGCTTACCTAGGCTGGTCAGAGAAAGGTGTATATTTGGTTGCAAACATTCAGGTCACAGACAAAGACATTGGGAAACCCATCATGATCAATAAAAAGAATGTACATTTGTGATCTGCCACTCTCCCCAGAAATAAACTTTAGTCTGCATATACTAGGTTCACATGTGAGCCAGTTTGGAGAATTTTGCAGTTGCCATTAAGTTTGGGTCCACTCTGAATGGTTTCATAAATATTGTATAAAGAGGCATTTTAATTTAAAGCAGGAAATACTACACCATAGCTCAGGGATGGGGAACCTTTGGCCCTGCAGCTTTTGTTAAACTACACATCCCAGCATTCCACCGCTACAGACAGAGAGAGACAGAGAATTAAAAAAAAAAAAAAAAAAAATTTCAAGGCTCTTAACCTTTTTGGAAGCTTTAGCGCAATAATGTAATTTACCTTAGGGATGCAATAAATCAAATTCTAATCTTTATTAAAAGTATTCTACCAAGCACTGACCTGAACAGATGACAAAGTAATCTATTAGAGGTCATGCTGGAGAAAGACGGGCTTTTAGATTGGATTTTAAAGAGTTGGCTTACCTGTTTCATGTTCTGAGCCCTTGTGTGCCTCCATCGTCGGGCTGAGTAGAAGATAAAGTAGCCAACAGTAGCTGCAGTGACAACGAAGAAAGACACAGAGACGAAGAAGATGGAATAGTGGTTCACCCAAGACCCATGCTTCTTTCCCACATCGATCACCATGGTCACCTGTAGACCGTTCTGAATAAGCCTTACGATCTCCATCCCTTTTAGGTATCCAATCATGATGGCAACAGTGTCTTTTGTGCCTGGAAAACAAGGGAGATGGAGTTTTATTATTATATAGCATTCCAATCTCAAGCGGTAAATTGACAGATTTAAATGTTTATCATCAACACAAAAAAAAAATTAGTGTGGATTACAGCAGCTGCACATAAAAAGTTTGGTACATTAAAAAAAACCTGATATCTAGGTTACAATAGTAAGAGGAGAGACTCTGCCTGTCTTACATGGCCACTGGAAATTCTGGGGCCTATTTATCAACGAGTGATAAAACTTGTTGCTAATAATACAATACATGATGGAGCAGCACCATTTACCAGATAATTTATATACTGGATGACATTTTTAATTGGACATAGTAAATAAAACCCCTAAGATTGGGCAGCACGGATGGTGTAATGGTTAGCGTTACTGCCTTACAGTGCTGATGTCATGGGTTCGATACCCATCATGGCCCTAACTGTGCAGAGTTTGTATATTCTCCCTGTGTTTGTGTGAGTTTACTCCGGTTTTCTCCAACAATCCAGAAATATACTGGTAGGTTAATTGGCTTCCAACAAAAATTAACCCTAGATTGTCTGTGTACATGTGGTAGGGAATATAGATTGTAAATCCACTGGGACAGGGACTGATGTGAATGTTCTCTGTAAAGCGCTGTGGCATATGTATGCGCTATATAGGAAACTGTTAATAAAGATAGAAGTTCGGTGTCAGATTCAGACTGGTTGCCCATAGCAACATCCCATCTATTTTTTTTTAGTACCTTGTAGAAAATAGGAAGAATAGGATTCGTTGCCCATGGCAACATCCCATCTGACACAGAACTCTTTTTTTTTTTTTAGGAAATAAATCCAGAGAGCAAGAAATTCCAAAAAGCAAAGGATTTTCTTCTTAACCCTCTAGTATTGTTGCCATATTATGTGGCACAAACACAGTTGCTTTGTCTGAGACCCAATAGGATTTCTGGGTTTTAGAAATTGTATAGATCATGAATGGAAATACAATCCTCATTAGTCTTCCACAAATTTTTAAAATTACATTAGTTAAAAAGCATTCCTCACACAACTTCTGCATGCTCCATAAAAATATATTATATTTTCACAGTAATAGTGGGCCCCCCCCCCCCTATCCTTTATGTACTGTATCTTCCTTGTTTTTACCTATACAGCTGTGACTACAAGTACTCAAGAGGTACTTCAGTATTGACACTGGGTCTCCCATACCCTGCACAAAAATGGAAGGGGTTTTGCAATAAATTGTGCCTATGAAATAAAATAGTTTTGCTTCAATTGGTCAACTGACAGTAAACCTCATGATACGAAGGTACTGAAAATTATTTTTGCTCCTCCTCAGAAATTCAACCAGATCAAACAAAGATCACAACTGGCTGGGTCTCACAGACTCAGCGCCAGCACTCAAGGGTTAGGCTGCAATATCCAATCACCACCCACACGACTGAAAATTAAAGTACAATTAGAGGTGAATAGTAAAATGAATGCTCTGATTAATGTGCTCAATCACTGGGTGTAATAGGGCTCTTTACACCCTGTGTCGGACCTCACCCTCAGAACAAAATTACATTAAGGAGGAGCAGTACAGGTTGTGAGAAGTCAGGTAGCTAGGACTGGCAAGCACCAGGGTACCATACTGGGAGAATCATTAAAACAAACACACACACACACACACACACACACACACTATGAACCTACTCGACCAGGCTATTTATCAAAAGAGAGTCCGTCCATCTTGAAGTATAAGCTTACATCACAACATAGATTTGAATTTAAAATTCCCGCCTGAGGGGGTGGGGGATACAAAATAAAGTAATCTATTATAAAAAAAAAAATAAAAAAAAAATAAAAGTAGTAACACAGATAGGAGGGCCCTGCTCACAAGTTATAAATTTATATTTTTTTCCAGGCTTCTAAGCTTTTAAAAATAAGTTTTATCGTTAATACTAGAAAATTTATCTACAGAGAATCTGGATAGGTTGGCCATTTATCTCTCTAAGCTTTGGTAACTTTTCACTTGTATTCCATAACTGATATATCAAACATAACAATTTTAAATGTTAAACCACCCTATATGGAGAACAGCCATTTCAGCCAAATTGTAACTGTTGTGCTGCGAATATATATATATATATATATATATATATATATATATATATATATATATATATATATACATACATACATACATACATACATACATACATACATACATATACACACACATATATACACACACACACACCTTAAGGTTTTCAGGTGTTTTAGTACTCCAATACTTTATTCATCCCACTACAGTGGACAGCGCATATTTATGCCATCCATTACACGATCAGTATTCACACATTCATTTGGTAAAAAAAAAAAAAAAAAAAAGAATGACCACCGCTCTTCTCAGCGCAATGCTTCCCTTTCAAACTTGTGCTATTTGTCTGAAAACATCTCCTCTGACTGCACCATACCAACTTACCAAGTCATACTCTGAGTGAGCTATGCCTTTATCCATTGGAGCCCCAGGATACAGAAAGTGCCTCAGCGCAAAAATAAATGAAAATAATATTTGGTGGGCTCCAAAGCTTCAGCCTAGTCTGCCATATGGAAAATAAAGCCCCTGATTGTGGACAGTTCAGGAAGGCAGAGGTAAACTTTTATGTATGTATTTCTATTAGGACTATACTAGATGAACTGAACACAGTGGCGCAACCAACTTGAGCTTTCAGTTTCAGAGAACTGTCTGCTATATGGGGGCGGACATTTTAAGATGGTCCGTCTCCATAGCATCAGAATGAAGCCAGGAGGGGAGCCGGGACAACCGCAGCGAATACAGGTAAAGCTGTGGGTGGGGGGGGGGGGGGGATTACAATAGCCCCGCAGCCCCCTGGCGCCCGCACTTACACAGCGCCTCCCCTCGATCGCTGGGGCGCTATGGTTACGCTACTGTCTGAACACTTTCACAGGACTGTATTTTGTGGTGAAACCAATTACTTTTGAAGGATGATGCAGGGCCGGCTCTACCATAAAGGGATTCCTAACCCTAAGAGGGGGTGGTCCGTTTCATCTGTATTGGGCCCCAGGTTTATGTACTGTATTACCACACTTGTGACAGTTTAGGTATTAAGGGGGGTATGCATTCCTTTCTGCAAGAATGCAAACATTTCCATCGGGGGAAATAGCGGTGGGGCCCTACTTAATGTGGTCTTTACTGACAGTATTGAATAGGCATCACGGCAGAACGAGCTCGGCTTTAAAATCCTTCTACCGATAAATGTAGATTGTTGCAATCACGGCCACATATTTACAATCCACTGCCGCTTATGCGGACATGCCACTTTTGTCGGCAAAATGTCCCGCCTGTCGATTTGCTGTACTTGTTATATTTGTAAGCTAAAAGAGAAAAAAAAGAAAACAAACCCCAACGCGCGCGCGCACACACACACACGAGAAGAAAGGCCCACAATAACTCTAAAACAACCTTATGGCATAGGCCACCTAGAGCAAGCCAACCCGCCACTACTACAAACACAAACATCCACAAAGGAAGCCTACATTGTAAATTTACATTTTGTAATGTGGAACAAAAGCAAAAGTCATTTTATTACTTTAAAAGGTTAGAACGTCAAGAGAATGCAGTTTATAATGAACAAGGATTCATAGCAAAGCAATTACCCACTTTACATTTTTTTCCGCTTATGTGCAATAGATATTTGAGGCTTGCATAAGCAAACATTGACTTAAGTAAATGTGCATGGGAAGAGCAAAAGGCATCATGAGCTTAAAAGGATTCAGAAAGACAACCTTGTAGAACTAGAGATGAACAGAAAGTCATTGTTTATATACAGCATGTTCTTCAGACACAAATGCTGTATGAGGTTTGTATCCTTATTACATTTACTTAATCCAAACCTGGCATCATGTACCAATAGTGCTGAAGCAATAACTATTATTGTGGTGATGTACCAGAATATCATACTTATAGTCCTGCAACAGATCACTACTTACACCAATTCAGCAGCAGCACCAAAAAGTTAAATAACAGTTGCAATCTTGATTTTATTAATACATAAAATAGAATCAATATAATACAACAAAATAAACCAAACCTTTAACAGATGCTACACGGTAGTTGTAAAAGCTCAGTCACATTTTGAAATAAGCCATAAATACAGTGCACAAGGTTTAAAATCGGGACTATTCAGAAGGGAAAACTGATGTTATGTAGGTCATTTATTTGGATTTGAAAAATATGTAGTTAAAACAGCACTCCTCCTAGATGGGTATTTGCAAGTGTTATGTACCGAAAGATGGCGCCCGACAGAAGTCAAGTGTTACTCTGTCGAGGCGCATTACAGTTGCCAGAGCTGATATTAACGTTTATGTTCCATCACTTTGACAACTTGTAACTAGTTTACTTCTGTGCTCATTACTGAATAGACAAAGTTATATATCAAAATGTATGGTGATGATTTTTACAGGTTTGGCAAAAAAAGGGGGTCAGAGGAAGAGATTTTTTTTCTCTCCTCAAATCGTGACGAGAATCTATATGTTTAAACTGCAGGCATGGTCAAGTTGAGCAGACAAGGAGTCAAGGATAAAGTCATGGCTATAAACTCATTAAATAGTATACTACTAAACATTAATGGAACCATAGGCACCGATTCTGTGGGTGCTTAAGGGCCCGAGCAACCACGGACCCGAGTCCCGGTGCTGGGCCGCCATATTAACTTGCTAATTTGTGGCTGCATCGCCAGACCTGCCTGAGTAGCTCAGCAGCGGCCCACTCGGCCATGTCCCACCGCACTCCCCCTCCCACATCGTCGGCACAGCTACTGTGGGGGCATTTATGTACATGCACTATGGGTTACATTTATGTATTTGGCACTGTGGGGGCATTTATTTCTGTGCTAAATAATATAAATTGGTATTATTTTAGACCACGCCCCTTCCCATGAAGCCACTCCCCTATTTGAGCACCCACCAGCAAAAACATAAAATCTGCACCCATGGATGGAACCATGAAATATAATGGAATTGAGCAACAGAATCCAAATTATCCATAATATATCAATTTCCTAGCTTATAACCAGGGCAGCCGAGAGGAGGGGGGGGGGGGGGGGGGGGGAGCAGGTACTAATTACCCGGGCCCAGGCTTGCTGGAGGGGCCCTGGTCTGACCCCTCCCTACCCCCTCCATCCCTCCCGGGTAGCAACAGCAGCACACACTTCTACAGCATGTGCTGTTCTGATAGCAAGCTCAGCATGAGTGTCTCACTGAGAGGTCATGCTGAGCCTGCTGTCAGAACAGCACATGCTGTAGGTGTGTGCTGCTGCTGAGATTACAGTTTTTAGAGTTATCTTTCACCCTCCTCTAAACATTTTAAAGGCATGGCCTAAGTGCAGGAGGTGCCCACACCCCCATACTTAGGCCACGCCCCCCAAATGTTACCGGGGCCCGGCATTCCTCTCGGCTGCCCTGCTTATAACACACCATACATGTTAGGCATTAAGCAGAACGTTGGCTGTATATCTGAACAGCCAACATTTATTTTGCAGTTTGTTGCTGTACGTTTGTTCTATTTTGGGACTAATTAATTTTCCGCAGTGTCTGGCTACAGCCAATCACAGAAAAATAGGATGCGCCAGTCATTCATGCACTCCTAAATCTTGTGCTGTACATATATTGCCCTTGGTGCATCACTCCTTCACACTTTTTTTGCAACCGTACTTCTGCACTGTTGTTGGGACACCTTGGAAGAAGAATTCAGAGACTGTGCCAAGGAAATGCCTTTTGAACTATTCGGTACTTTTCCCTGGCATCCACACGTATGAGGCAATCCAGGAGGCCAGGCGCCTTGTAAATTGTTTTAAAAAGACGCTTTGTGGCTTGCCAGGAATCACCTAAATATTAAGGAGGGAGGGGGAATGTCCATCCAGGACTGCCACAGGCTGATTCACAACCTGCTTAAGAACTATTCCATCACCAATCTTATCAAACAAGGGGGAGAGTGCCAGAAGAAGGGGGTTTAAAACAGTTTTATAAGACTTTGATAAGGACCATGGCCCCTTTCTCAATGTCTGATGTATTATTGATGTTAGTCTATTTAGTCACCTCCTTTATATATGTATATTTTTTCAATAAATCTTCAGGCTTGCGATTCCCGCTTCCTCAACTGTTGTATTTGTTTAATGTTTGAATGCATACATTTTTTTTTTACCCTTTCTATTTGAAGACAAGGGTGTGTGGCTGCAGTCACCCAGTGTAGGAGTTCAAACATGCTGATTGCATAGGCAATGTGGACCCTCTCCAAAAAGAGAAGGGCTCGGTTACTCCCCTAATGGGATTGGTTGGGTCCTCCTTCCAAATCATGGAAAACCCTGGTGGGTTTCCATCTGCCTTTTGGCTCAGGGTTGCCCTGGGGAATGAACGGCCTCAGCGTTTCCCATAATGAGAGAGCCTTGGCACATAGGGAGTGGCACAGCCCATAAAGAATCAGTCTATAGAAAAACAAAACCGTGACAATACAATTAAACCTAGTTAAAGTTTACACATCGTGAGAAATTAAATACAACTCATAGCTAAACAAATGTTATTCAAATGGTTAAAAACTGCATGACTTTAAGGCTTGTGATCCAAGAACTTCAGTCATGGAGATACTGTAACATTTCTTTAATAAACATAAATAATAGTCTTTGAGAAGTCATTTAGAGCAGTGGTTCCCAACCTGGGGTATGTATACCCCTGGGAGTACTCAAAAATTATATTGGTAACGGCGGAAGAGAAAGAAGTCTCAAGTTGCTGTGGAGATTAACCACATTGCATCACTTCTTGTTCTATCTGCAGAGTTTTGTGCTTTTGCACAACCAGCAATCCAAAAACAGCTGCCCAGACCTCAACGTTCCATCTGTGAATCTTCACCTCTAGCATCTGTCAGGGAGTGCAGAGTGCCCAGTGCTACCCGTAAGTGTGGATTCCAGAAGCGCTGTGCCGTGCAACCCCGGGCAATGAGCAGCACTTAGGGGGCATTAAATGTGGAAGAGGCACTATTGGAGGCATAGGCGTGCGCAGCCCATTTTCTTAGGGGGTGCACCATTTGAGGGGAGTGTCCATCACAGCCTACTGAGCATCAATGCAAACTAAATAAAAAGGTGACTTATTTATGTATTGTCACTTCAGAATGAATCATTCCCCCCACAAATACTAGAAACAGGGACAGTGCGTGCCAAAGGCACACTGCAACAATTTACACTGTAATGCCCATTACACCTAATGCCACACAGCATAATGCCCACTCAACAATGCCTATTATATGTAATTCCAAACACCATAATGCCCATCACACATAATGCCACACACCATACTGCCCATTACATGCTGTGCCTCACAATTGTGACGACCATTAAACATTATGCTTCACATTGTTATGCCCATTACATGTTGCACCTCACACTGTGATGCCCATTACGCCTCACACCGTGATGCCCAATAAACATTACACCTCACACCGTGATGCCCATTACACAATATTTGACAAGTGATGGCCATTACACATTATGCCACATGCTGTGATGCCTATTACATATAATACCACACACCATTTCTGACAATTACAGATTGTTAGGTCGTGCTGCAATCGTGGGGGGGGGGGCGCACCCCCCCTTGCGCACACCTATGACTGGAGGGCATTATATATGTGAAAGCAGCACTAGCGGAGGCATTGCAGTGTGTGGCAGCATAATGTGTAACGGCATTACTGTGTGGGGGAGTAATATAGAATGCGCAATCCATTTTTTTGTGGCAGCCAAAACATACCCTAGCACTGGGTGGTACCATGTCACCTAGCTATGCCTCTGCTAATCCTTAATATAGGGGCACACATAAGGATATGCATACCACTCACTTTAAAATTAAAAAAAAGAGAGTACTCAAATGAAAAGCCTAATCAAAAGGGTACAAGAGAGAAAAGAAAAGGGGGGGGGCAGGGATTGGGAACCGCCTTTTGAGAGCATGGAAATTTTTTTCCAGATCTGGAGAAAACCTCATTTAAGCTTAGTCAGATGACGATTTGTATTTGCTTAGAAGTTTGTTTAGAGTCGTGTCTAACATTACTTTTGCACGCAAATAATCTTCACAAGATAAACAATTATATGGAAATTACAACATTCCTAAATAAGTGGTTCTTTTAATTTGACTAGCCTTCAGTATAGGTGTCCCACCAAATTATATATCAAAAATTCAAAGATGTATTTTTTCGGTATATTTATAGTGCAGATTTCAAAATGGACATCAGCAGGTCCCTGCTCTATTAGAGGTTATAGTCTAAATTCACCAACATCAATTTAGTCAGGAGTCAGCTAGTGTAAAGGCCCCCATACACTATACAATTTGGGCACGATTCGGGCCAAATCGCATGTTTTGACATCCCTCCGATCCGATGCGCGGTCCCGTGCACATCGGATCGGAGTCGGGCAGTCGGACCGCCTGTACATAACATTTCCTAAATCTTATGTGCAGCCTCCGGGCGGGGGGAGAGCCGGGCAGAGTCAGCAGATGCTGAGACGGGGGGGGGGGGGGGGGCGCAGGAGAGCCGGGCTGGTGACACAGGCAGCGTGCGGGGGTGGACGCCGGTGAACTGACGAGGGAGCTGGGCGCAGGAGGACCGGCGACAACTCTGCATCTGCAAAGAAAAAAAAAAAAACACACACATACATTACAAATGAATGGGCAGCCAGTGATTGCTCTCAGCCAATCACTGGCTTCCCATTCATTTGTATTGTTTTTTTTTCCTGGCTTGCAGTGCAGAGTGAGTGAGTCCCCGATCCTCCTGCCCAGCTCCCTCGTCTGTTCACCGGCGTCCACCCCCGCAGGCTGCCTGTGTCACCAGCCCGGCTCTCCAACGCCCCCCGCCCGCTGCCTATTTGACAGCTTACTATGGCCGGCCCCTCGCCCGATGATTCTGCCCGGCTCTCCCCCTGCAGCTCCCCGCAGGGGAACCTCCCTGTGTGAAACCTCCCGGGGAGCTGCCGGGGAAATCAGGTCCGACTTGTCCCTAGGACAAGTCGGACTAATGTATGGGGGCCTTAACTCACTAGTACATTCTTGGTTTGAGGAAACCCCTCCTCCCAAGAATGAAAACAGTGTGAACAATACCACCACACAGGTAGTGCCCTGGCTACATTCAAAACAATGTCCCCAGTATGAAGAGTCAGCAGTGCCAATAATTTAAAAAAAACAAAAAAACCCGCATTTGGACTTTTTTTTTTTTTTTTAAAGAGCGAATTCGACTAGCCCTATTCAATCCCCATGCTGTGCAAAAAAAAAAAAAAAATAATAAAAAAAAAAAATAAGTGAAACATTGGCTAAAACCGTGTGGTACTCCAGTTTCCTCCCACAACCCAATCTTATACTGGTAGGTTATATGGCTCCTAACAAAAATTAACCCTAGGGGACTGATGTGCAGGTTCAAATATTCTCTGTAAAGCGCTGCGGAATATGTGTGCGCTATATAAGAAACTGTTAAATAAATATAGCGATACAGTATACGTGCATTATCTGGCTACCCAATTAGAACCTTTTTGTTTGTTTGTTTTTCTCCTGAAAACTGGCTTTGTTTTCCAGCAACAACATATACGACGCAGGATAACATTTTATGCTTAAATAGAACCATCTTGATGCACGAAGTCTCTTGCTGCGGGGTACCAGCCAGGCCAAGTAATAAATAAGCTTTGTTTTTTTCCTTAACACTATACCTCTAGGTCAGTGGTTCCCAACCTTTTTTTTCTCTCCCGTACCCCTTGATTAGGCTTTTCATTGATGAGTACCCCTCCTCTCTAATTAAAATATAGACAGTACTTATGAGTGGAGTGGAAGTGAGCGGATACGCGTGTCCTTATATTAAGGAGTAGCGGACAGGAATCGTGCCCTTCTGTGTCTGGCCGCTGGTTGTGTATTGTCTCCAGGGTTCCCACTTACACCTGTAGGATTAATGCTGCTGCTTCCTCCACCCGTGTCAGTGCAGGGCAGATGATCGCTGATGTCAGAGGGCAGCATGGGAAGCTCCCATTGGATTGCTGGTCAGGCAAAAGCACAATGAGACACTGATGATGCTGAAGACAGAACCATAAGTGACACAACATGGTTCTTCTGCCATCAAAAGACTTTTTTTCATCTTCCACCATTACCAATATTATTTTCAAGTACCCTCAACTGGTCTGCAGAGTACCCCCAGGGTGGGAACCACTGCTCTAGGTTATAGCAATGTGTTTTAAAGGACATGCTTGCTGCATTTATGTGGTTAACAAATAGTCATTGAATTATATACAATAACAAACGTCATGCTCTCCTGATAATAACCACATTGCAACATTTGTTGTATAATCTCTTCCCTAACAACAAAATAACTCCTTATATAAAATGGCAGCAATTTAAAAGGAGTAATAAGTGCACAGTTTATGGACAGGTAGTTTGTACTTTAACCATATCTTATCTGTGATAAGAACATTATCTACTTTTTTCCAACTATTTCCTTAACCAAAAATACCATCACATTTCCACAATGTGTGCAATACAGGAGGCAAGATGGATGAGTGTACTGTACATAGGCGTGACTGCCTGCTACTTAAGTAACATGGGAATATTTGTCACACTCAGTATCCAGGATTAGATGGGTCTATTTACAGTTTCTTATATAGCCAGGACCGGCTTTACCATTAGGCAGCTTTAGCCTAGGGCGCCATGCTCAAGAGGGGTGGGGGAGGGGTGCCACCAAGTCTGCCTATCAAAAAAAAAAAAAAAAAAGTCAAGGATGTCTATGGGGATTTTTGTTGTACTTAATGCAGGTGTCTTTTGTGGAACCTCCAAGACCTCACCTCTATACTTTCCCTTGAGGCATACTGTACTTCCCTACTTTGCTGCCCCTACCTCCTTGTACTCTGTTGTGGGTGGCAAAGGGAGGCCTCCAGGGAAAGCAGGGGACTTGCCCACTTTCCCGGGGTGGGGCTAGGAGGACAGCCCAATTTTTGGGATCCTCCCTGCCATTCCAGAATGTTAGTCAAGTATGCCTTAAGGCAGTCCAAACTGTGGCCCTCCAGCTGTTGTGAAACTACACAACCCAGCATGCCATGCCATAGTTTTAGAATTCCCTAATAGCAAAACTGTGGCATGGCATGATGGGACTTGTAGTTTCACAACAGCTGGAGGGCCAAAGTTTGGACATGCCTGCCTTAAGGTATTGGTGGCAGTATGGGGGGGGGGGGGGGGTGCAGTAGGTTGGGTTGAAGTTTTGCCTAGGGTGCAGAGAAGATCGAGAGATAGATATATTTTTTATCTGCCCTGCCGGGAACATGTGCTGTCATCAGTAGCAGGGAAACAAGAAGACAACCTCAAGAGAGAGACTGATGCCGGGAGGTTTACATGGAATTAGGGAGAGTTAGGGTAAGTCTGTAACCCAGAGAAGCACCGTTTACCTTGTACTGTAAGAACTGGCCACAATCACCAACTTCCAAAAGGAGCTTAAATGTTATTTGGCATTTTAAAATTTTTAAGTGCTCTTCTGAAATGTATTATACAATTACCTTTTATAAAAAAGGAGCTGCTATATTTAGACTCAGATATACAGATAAATAGAGTAGGGTTAAAAACCACACACAAACCAATCAGCACTAGTAAAGATGACACAGATGGCCCCCTAGTGAGAACCTGCCTTATAGAACAACCCAAAAATTATAATTTTCCAGGTCTGTCCCTTATGGACAAAGTCTCCTCACTTCAAATATGGAAGTTCCCAAAAAGCAAATCACTCTTCCTCAAAAAAGATGTAAAAGTAGTAAAGCCCCATATACATTAAATAACTTTACGTCAGAGTTTACTATATCTGCCTCGGTGCCGGTTGTCCAGTGTGTGCAGTGCTTAGCACCTACAGAGGTCACAACAAGCACCAACCACCACCGCATAAAATGTAAAGTATCTAGTGCACAAGACAGGAAATCCACCCAGCCCTTTAAGCAGTGCATTCAAATGAAAAAGGGATAAGTCAAAGCATAGTCTAAAGGCTTTCACATGCAAATACATGCATACAAGTCACTGACTTTTGATATTTCAGAGGGGGCATTTTGTAAGAGAGCAAAGGCAGATGGACCCACAGTATTGGGCAACCAAATTGGCAATGATGCCCCCCCCCCCCCCCCACACACACACAAAGAAAAGAGGGGGGGGGGTATTGGAACAACTCACCCTTTTCTTGTTCCTGCACTGTCAAAGTCCAGATTTTAAAAGTATATTCATGCTTGAGCACATGACCTGATTAAAACCTTGGTCTCCTTGATTTAATCATCTGGGCTCTACCATTAACATCTTAAAACCAGGACTGAAATGGTCGAGGTTAGGATTGTTTTAAGCCATTAATAGCTTAGCAATACTAGACAGGTGCAGTAGTTAGAACACCTGCTGATATTCAGAATGTCCACACCAATAGGAGGCAGCCAGTTCGCAAGCAGAGGCTATGGCACGGCATGATGGGGCACGGGTTCGTAATGTTGAATAGGGGTGGGGGATGAGGCAGAGACTGCATGATCGTGTCACCATAGCCCCGCCTCCGCTACACAATTTGGAGATTACCAGCATTGCAAGTCAGGGGGGCACAATGACTTGATTCAGTGCAAATTGCATCATTGGACCACCCCTGCCGGCCACGTACACTACAGACGAGGAATACCCCAACAGGAGACATTCCCACTCTGCAAGGAGATCCATACCATTTGCTGATCTCCTAGAGTTCCCCCCAAACTGCCCATTTCTCCCAGGTTCAGGACATATCCAGGAGACAATGATGATTTTTAGCAGGTTTGCAAACATCTAATCAAAGTTCTTCACATTTGAAATATTGCAATATCAATATCCACTTGTAAAGATCCTGTGGGTGTCCGTATAGTAAAAGGGAGACTGTTGGAACATGTAAAGACCCGTCTTATCTGCAAGTTACAGAAATGTTTGAACCTGCAATTCCCTCTAGTGAAGTGTATACTATTTCCAAAATACAGTAGTACTAAAACAAAAATAAACAGCTCCTATTGTCTTTTTCTTTATCTGTGAATGAAAAGAACAAAGAAGCGTATCTGGTTACCATAGTAATTTACTGGTCACAAATTGATCCTTTTATAGAATAGGAGGCAGTGAAACTTGCAAACAATCATCTTGACACTTTCTTTAAATCATGAAGGGTGTGTGCTAGATCAGATTAGCTGCACTTTCATCTATTAATAGATGGTCAAGAGATTACAGCAGCCAACCATTGTCATCCCGCCAACACCACTACTAGTTTAAGTATAGGAATAGATACTACTGTAGGTTTGCATTTAACCTTTATGAGACCAAGTACCCCATTCGACAAGAAGTGCAATACTGCCATGTGAATTAACATTTAACACTGCATATAGTGGCAACATAGATTTATTTTCCTGGGATCAAAGAATAGAGGCTATCCCAGCAAAATTCTTGGCAGTGAAAGGAACTTCTTGGCCAACGGTTCCAATTCAGAGATGGATGCTATAAGCACAGCAGCTGCGGTGCAAAACATAATAGGGCTGCAGGAGGTGTCTTGTGTTAATCAATGCTTATTGCATGTACATGCGATCCACCGCCGTGTCCAAAGACGCAGCATCCAATCACTCTGTGTGAACATCGGCCATCATAGTAGCTAAGACGGTAAGGGATTTCACACTGGAGAGGCCATTAAATCTGTATTGGAAGACACTGGCCCAGGAACTACAACAAAACGGAAGATACAGGCCACCACTATAAAACAAACACACACCATAGTCGCCTCTCCCGCAAACAGACACAGCTGGTCAATCCTACTGCAAATTAGGGGGCTTTGGCATCCAATGACACAGTAAAGGTCCTGCACAGTACACAAAACATCATGGGTGAAATTTAAAAGGAGGAGAGATTCAGCAAGTGAGAGATTTGGTCAGAAATCTCCAGTTTTTTTTAAAGCGGCAATCATTTATTATTCAAAATCAAACTGGTTTTGCAGTGTAAATGATTGCCGCTTTAAAAAAAGCTTGAGATTTCTTACCAAATCTCTCAACCTATAAATTTCCCCCCATATGTACAGTATACCATTGGTTTGTATTAACATCCCTGAATCAGGACTGACGTGCAGCCAACAATTTGAGAATGGCCACAACAAATAAAGAAGACTACAGGAAATGGATCATGTGATCCTGCTACAACATAAATGATTCCATAAACACAAGGATGGCATTAAAAAAAATGGGGATGAAAGTTATACCCCTTTTACACCGCCGAAAAATCTGGGTCAGCTGCGGGTCAGACCCGGATCATCGGCGGTGTAAATGGGGTATATCAGTGTCCATTTACACGGGTCCTCTACCCAGGTCCTGACCTGGGTAGAACCCATGTAAATGGCGGTGTAAATGGTCCCGCTGCGGGTGCAGGCACCCGCAGCGGGTCCACAGCGTGCAGCGCTGGGGAAGATGTGCCCAGCTGCTGCGGGAGGAAGGGGGGGGGTCCTTGCGGCTGCTGAGGGGAGGGGGGGGTACCTGTCCTGTCAGCCTGCGGTCGGAGCTCAGCAGAGGGGATGATGTGCGCCGCTGCTGTACCATCCCCCGGCAGCCGGTCCCTGCGGCGAATGGACAGTCAGTGTCGGCGGTCCCTCCAGCGCATAGGAACTAGTACTAGTTCCCATGCGCCAGAGGGACCCAAACCACTGACTGTACATTCGCCGCAGGAACTTCGCGGCTGCGGGGAGTGGTACAACAGCGGCGCACATCATCTCCTCTGCTGAGCTCCGACCTCAGGCTGACAGGTACCCCCCCTCCCCTCAGCAGCCGCAGGGACCCCCCTCCTCCCAGCACCCAGGGACAGTACTCCCCATCTACCCCCTAAAAAACACTGAACCTGGGTCAGCCCTGCCTTTGAATGCTGGAGTATCCAGGGTCTGACCCTGCTTTATACCCCATTTACACAGCACTTTGACCTGGGTCTGCACCATTTACACTGAACCTGGGTCAGCCCTGATAGAGATAGATATATATAGATATAGAGGCTTGACTAGTAGGCTGCTATGATAGGACAAAGTTTTATTTGCTAGGAGACTGCTAGAGCTATCTAAACAAGGTGCGATTTGAACTACATACAGGGCCTTATTCTAGTTCACTCTGACAAAATCCTTCTTAGATGGACAAAACCATGTGCACTGCAGGTGGGCAGATGTTACTTGTGCAGATAGAATTAGATTTGGGTGAGTTATTTTGTTTCTGTGCAGGGAAGATACTGACTGCTTTATTTGTACACTCTAATATAGATCTCACTTTGAAGTAAAACCCCCACCCAAATCGAATTCTCTCTGCACAAGTAACATCTGCCCCACCTGCAGTGCACATGGTTTTGTCCATCTAAGGAGGATTTGGTCAGAAAGAGTAAACTAGAATAAAGCCCACAGTGTAGTACAAAAATACCTGCCTGCACATACTATTTTGTCTTGCAATATGGACTACACGGGAGTGCGCGCATTGCATGGAAAAATAAACTGTGCAATTTGAACGAAACAGTTTAAATTGCATCCCAAAATTGCACCGTATGGGGGCACCTTGACACGGACAGGGCAGAGTCCTCCGGTGAATTGTAAGCTAACCTGATCATATTACACATCGGGTTTATTAAGAATGTGGCCAGTGTCACCTATGAGCAAGTCCAATTTGTTCAATAAAAGTATTTTCTGCAAGGGACGGGGCTCATGTAGGAGACTTTCCCGGGGTAATAACCCCCCTTCCTTACTGAAGGATGGAGTTCCCATTTAACAAGGGATCTACTGCAACACAGACAAAACCGCCAGACTACTCTTGTGATCGCTCCAAATTTGAGATGGCTTTAGCCTACTATACCCAGCAAGATACTCTCCGAATTAAAACCCATATTAATAGAACACCTAACTGGCACCATTAAGTGGTCAGTGAATGATAAAACCACCATATATCATAACGCTGCATTCCGTATGACTGAATACTACAACTGACCCACCAATGAAAAATAAAACTATATTTGCAAATAGAAGAACTCAGGGCCAGATGTATTAAGCTTCAAAAAGTGATAAAGTGGAGAGTGGTAAACAACCAGCTCCTACCTGTAATTTTTCAAACAGCCTGTAGAGGAGCATATGCACTGGCCAGATATCAATGCACCATCGGCCAGTGTGTACGAACGATTTATTTGAATGTCGTTCACATGTCGTGCAACACAGCCGATGCATACGGGTGATCCAACGACCACCCATACAGCGGCTCGCCACCAGTGATTGACAGCTCAGTGGGCAGGTGTATGCAAACGCACAAGTCCATTTGTGAGGGCAGTCCCAACGGATCGGATTGTGTATGGTGAACACGATGCCCGATCCTTCTGTAGCCATATCTGCGGATATATCCATTGGTGTGCACCCAGCTTAAGGAGCTGCACAGTTGCTCAAAAGCCAATCAGAATGGGAGAAGTGAAGTCTGTATTTGGGACAATTAAGATTGTAACAAAATCTACTGCTTATGCTGGCGATACACCATTACACCAATTATCTCACATTGCCATACTTTGTCAGATTGGCCTGTCTGACTGGGTGAGGGGGGGGGGGGGGCGATAAAATTGCCTCTTTTTGCGAATGATTTTTCATGCCCGATATGGTTCTCAGCTGTGGCCAGGCACTGCGCAATCATTGGCCTGACTACATCATACAACAAAAGGATAGCACAAATATAAAAGTTTAAATGCCCAAGATTCCGGTCTCAGTCATTTACACACAAATCATACGTCCACAATGACAAGGAATATACAGTATGTATGCAATTATAGTTAGGCTGAAGATATACACCGGCATACAGGGTGGAGTTCAAAAAGAGTCCTTTTACAGTATGTGTCAGATTTAATAGGATCTAGCACACATCAACCAGGCCAGCACATACATAGTATTAGGCCACAAAATGACATCAGTTAGGGATAAATATAGTCTTGGACTATTGAGCAACGTTTAACTGAAAGCCAGAGATGTATACAGAGAGACTTATACAGTATGTGTCAGAAGGGATACATACTAAAAGATTGGGCTAATCAGAACACACCTGAACCGCAGGTAACAATACAGTAATTCTAGACTTTTGGGACTCACCAGCATGAGACATTTCAACAACCTCATTGTCATCTCCCTTGTTGTTGTATATAACCACAGCATCGGCCCCTGCCGCAGCAGCAGCGTTGATCTTTTCACTAAAAGAGCAGCCCCCTCGTGGAATAATAGCGATCCAAGGACCATCATAGTTCACTGGGACACTAAAATTCAAATGTGGTGGACATGCATCATTTGACAATTTTCTCTTTGGCAGAACCACCAGTCCAGCTGCCCTCTCCACTGGCGAGTCGTGGCCATAGACTCCAAGCTCACTCTCTTCCGAAAGGGTCCTATTTTCCAATACATAGGAGTAGTTCACATTAGCTGTCCATAGAACATCAGCAACAGAACCCTGTACAGCCAGAAGATACAGCAACAACAGAGAATAAGCCACCTGGTGCCAGGAAACTTTGTCTCGCCCTGACTTGAGCCTCATTTTTCTTCCCAACAAAGCAAACAGCCAAGATCCTGTACAGCTCCCAAACCAGTGCTGAAGTGTATGTCCTGAATACAAGGAGCTAGCTCTGTTTTCTTTTCACTGCTGAGTCCACAGCTCCTCCCTGTATTACCTGCACTTCAGGTGCTGCACCGCCCCTCCCACAGCCCAGGCTACAATTTAACCCTTCTTTGCCATTTGCATGCAAAGTTCAAGCCTGTACAATAAATGATTACATAGCATCATGGATATATTGTATATCACTGCAGAGTTTAACAAAAGTTATTATAATTGAAGTAATTTCCAGTTAAGCTGATCAAAGGCCCAAGTACAGAGAGAAGAAAGAGTACTGGGTAAAATGGAAAGGAAACACTGGTGTGCGACTGTGAAGAAGTGAAATGAATAGGGAAAGATTGTGCTCACAAAGGTATAAATGAAAGCAGAGGAAAGGAAATAGATTTGGGTTGCTAATTGCTGGCAAAACAAATAAGTAGAGAGAGTTATGGCCAGATGTATCATCAAGCTTCAAAAAGTGATGAAATGGAGAGGGATAAACAGCCAGCCAATCAGCCCCAACTGTCATGGTAAAGGGTGGATTTGAAAACTGACATTTAGGAGCTGATTGGTTGGTTGTTTACCACTCTCCGTTTTATCACTTTTTGAGCTTAGTGCATCTGGTCCTTAATGAGTAGAGATTGAAGATAAATGTGTTTGTGCTCTCACATCCTGCATATAAGTAAGTTCACATACTACTATCCCTTTAAACAGGGACATTTATGCCTTACAGGTTCTGTGACTGAGTAAACCAGATGCTGTGCAGGCTTAAAGTCAGCCAGCCACAGAACCTGTGCAATTAGTTATACTGCTTTCACATTGCAGAAATGGGTAATGACACAGTATTCTTAAATGGGACTTTAAAACGGGTCTAAGCCTTGAGACCTTTCACATTGCAGGTGAAAACCGTTTTAAAAATCATTTAATACCATTCAAACATTCAACCCGTTTAACCCCCAAGGGACACGTTTCAAGCCATTGAAATAGAGCTGTTCAAACTGCCAAAAAAACGGCTTTAAAACGTGTAGGACTCTGCTTTTTAACCGTGTTGAAATACCGGTTAACTTTAACCGGTAAATCAACTCTGGCACTTTCACATTGCAGCCTTAAACGTTTTAAAATGGAAAAAAAAACGGCAATATACCGTTTTAAAAGTGCGATGTGAAAGGGGTATTAGTGTTCTGGCTTAAAGGGAATACAATAGTATGGCAAGCCTACACATAAAGGACTCAAAGGTGTTTATTTACTAAGATGGGAGTTCTATTGAAAATGGAAACATACCCTCCAACATGACCCATTCCATTAGGTACAAAATTATCTGCTTCTGGACTTCTTCCTTAATTTAGGATTGCCTTCACCTTTGCTGAAATACCGTTATCATCACTGAACTACCTAGTTCAACACAGGTGACTGCAATTATCAATTAAGAGGGAAGTGCAGAAACAGCGCATTTTGTACCTAATGGAATGGGTCATGTATGAGGGACGGGAATATAGATTCTATCTATTATCTTCTAGAAGGCGCTCAATAAATAAGAAGATGAATCTGATTGGTTGCTATAGGCAACATCCCTCCTTCTTCAATAGAACTCCCACTTTAATAAATGTAGGTACTTATGTAGTAGACGGGCACCCAATTAACATACGCACGCTTTTGCAAGGAAATCACATTGCATGTCCCGTTTTAGTGCCATGCGGTCCATGCGATGCAAAGTAATGCAATGCGATGCGATCTCAGTAGTTTATTTGAATAGAGTATTGATAGACATTTGTCAGTTACTGTAGCTATGCTTTCTGAATAAGCTAAAGCTATAGAAATAGCGTAGTCAGTCAGAACTTGCGGAAGTATTCTGAGGTGATAAGCTGACAGTGATGGATGTTCTTAGAGTATGACAGAAGTAACCGGCGTGGCAGGTGAACAAGTGACCATGTTCACCTTGCCTACATCTGAGGAGGAGGCTGTGGTGTTTTGGCAGCAACACCACTTACTGCCCGTTACGCAGAATTGCGTGAACGGCAGAGAGAGCTTCAGAGGACCAATTGACCAGGACTGTTGGTCCTCTGAAGCTCTCTCTGCGAAGCGTACGCAGACCACACATCATGTGTGTGCTCCCAGCCTCCCCCTCCCTCATGAAATGTTAAAATTTTGGGTACTTGTTTCCTAGCACGGCGCCTACGATTTTGATTGTATTGATCGGGTTGGAAAAAATTGCGTCGAATCAATGTAAGATGGTCCCTGAGACCCGATTTTACATTGATTTCAATGTAAAAAGCCCACAAACCCCCCATTTTAATAGCAAACCCCCCCGATGGGTGAAATGGCCCTCCATTGTTAACGCCACCCCACTATTGACACCAAAGCGAAGCGTGGTGAGCGCAGCAAGCCCGCGAGGGGCGGTGGTACGCGTCCTCCGACCTTTTCATACCCCCACTATCCACGTCGGCGTGGAGTTGACTTTATATAGTGTGGCGAGCGCAGCAAGCCACCGAGCCCAAAGCGTGGCGAGGGGATTCGCATAACTTCACAGGTATACGCATCCCCTCGCGCTATATAAAATCAACTCCACGCCGACGTGGATAGTGGGGGTATGAAAAGGTCGGAGGACACGTACCGCCGCCCCTCGTCTTTCACCGGCAAATACAATGGTGATTGACATAAAATCGGATCCATTGCGTCGATCGCATGCCTTAAGTACCTTAAAGTTAAGGCATGCGATCAACCCGACGGGCGCCGTGCTAGGAAACAAGTACCAAATTTTAAAACTGTTTAGCTTAAACCTAATGAGCGGCCTCGGTCCTGGTAACATACCCGTCTTAGCTTGAAGATGCTGTGTCTCACCGTGGCACACGGTGTCCAGCTTACAGCACCTCCAGGCAGACAGAGTAATGAGAGTGCAGCGGTGTACTTTAACCGCTGTCACTCATAGCAGATAAACTGCGGCGGCTTGTGTTTATTGCTGTTTTCCCTGCCGAATACTGAGAAATCCAGGCTTACGGCATCACACGGAAATAAAACAGCATTCATCTCACTCCCGCCGCCAATTATATATGTTATCCATACCCACATCTGCTAATTAAATTTTTCCGGATCAGAGATGCCGACATACTGTGTCAACACTGCCATATACCTATAGGGTCAAGATAGCAGTTCTAAAAACACATACTTCAGCTAACTACCATACTGAAGGGAGACATACCCTGGGGACCCACGGTGTGAGGATTCTATATCCTTTTTATATGTCATTGTTTTGTTTCATGTGTATATGTGTTTTATATTTCGCAGTTTTTAAAAAAAATTATTGAATAAAAGTGACATTTTAGAAACTCTCTAGGTGCACCACACAGAGACATTCTTTTCTTCCATCTCAACCGTACTTGCCTACTTTTGAGAGAGTTTAAGGGAGATTTTAGTGGTAGTAGAATTTTGCACAGCGCCCCATTGAGGGGGCGTGTCATGCTTCACCCAAAGAGCGTGTCTAGTTCCATATATGGAGACATTGTCAAAAGAGATTGTGAATGTGGCACCTAGAAGCGTGGGTGTGCACTGCTACATCTGAGAGGAATCTTCTAAAATGACTTATATCCAAATGTACATGAGCCCCAAAGCAGTTAGTAAGAGCTACTATACTTGCTAAAGTGCTGGGAAATGGTGCAGATGATTCTATGTAAATGTATCAATCTCATTCCTTTTTTACCCAAATATGTAACAGTGTAATGTGGGCTAGGTGACATGAGGGAGATTGCAGGACT
This sequence comes from Crinia signifera, assembly GCF_055691185.1. Taxonomy (NCBI): domain Eukaryota; kingdom Metazoa; phylum Chordata; class Amphibia; order Anura; family Myobatrachidae; genus Crinia; species Crinia signifera. The sequence goes on along the minus strand of NC_139225.1, from coordinate 97,138,466 downwards.
AATGAGAGATAGAGGGAGATTGATGTCAGGGAGTCTCCTGCAGAATGCACGAGGGGAGGTTACTATGATGTAACAGTGTAATGTGGACTAGGTGAAATGAGGGAGATTGCTAGACTAAAAGTGCGTACACACGGGGCAATATGATCGCTGGCAATATATTGCTCAGCAATCATATTGCTCAGTGTCCCGTTTTCATCTGCGACCAGAGATGGTCGCAGATGAAAATGTCACACTGCCGGGAGTAGAGGCAGGGGAAGTCGCTGGTCGGAGGAGCATGCTCCTCTGACCAGCGACCATTCAGGGGCTGAAAATGGGAGTGCGTACCCAGCGATTAATCGCTGGTGCACACTACAATCACTGGCAATATGGTCACTCAGCGACCATATTTCTAGCGATATTTGCAATAATCTCCCCCGTGTGTACGCACCTTGTTGAGGGAGAGAGGGAGATTTCTGCTGTTTCAGGGAGTCTCCTGCAGAATGCAGGAGAGTAGTCAACTATGATCTGAACATGGCCTGGTATGCAGCCTGCTTGCAGGAACATGTCTGGAACACCCCCACAATACACCTACATGGCAAATAGTTAGCAATCCCTTTAGGCCAATTAAAGGGATTGATAAACAGGACACTACACAGCTACCAACATTCTGACTCTGAGCAGTAATATTTTCTATTATTCATATTTACAATCTTATCAATAAACAAACCTCCCAACATGACCCTCTCCAGTAGGGACACAATGCTCTGTTCCTGGACTTCCCTCTTAATGTATGATTGCCATCACCTGTGTTGAAACTCCTCTTTCAGCAATTAACCTGTTCAACACAGGTGTTGGCAATCATACATTAAGAGGGAAGTCCAGGAACAGAGCGATGAGTCCCCCTCCCCGGAGAGCGTCATGTTGGGAGGTATGAATAAGTATTGTTTTGTCTCTTTTTATTTTATCCATGAAACCACTTTTGACAGTGGGTTAACTGACTTTTTTCCTGAAAAGGGTCAGTACTACCATTAGGGAGTTTTAGGCAGCTGCCTAGGGTGCCAGGATCTGGGGGGTGCTACCTAATCAGCCTATCACAAGATTAAGGATGTCTAGGAGGAAGACATTCTGGTTGTACTTTATGCAGGTGGCAGCGGCTGTGGAACTTCTAACATGCCACTTGAGGGGATGGAAAGTGGATATTGGTGACAGTGCGGGGTTGGGAGGTAGGCATTAGGTCGAAGTTTTGCCTTCCGTAGCAGTTCCCAACATTCACAGTACTGACGAGTGAAGTGGAAGTGAGTGGTATGCGTATCTGTGTCCGGAGTAGTAGAGGAGTAGTTTGCGGTCAGGAATCGGGTCCATCTGGCCGCTGGCTGTGGACTGTCCCTAGGGTTCCCGTTAATGCTTGTAGGATTAATGCTGCTGCTTCCTCCACCCATGTCAGCACAGGGCAGATAAACGCCAATGTCTGAGGGCAGCACGATAGCTCCCAGTGGATTGCTGGTCAGGCAAAAGCACGAGGAGACACTGGTGACACTGCAGATGGAACATTAAGTGATGTGATGGGGTTCTCGCCATCTGGAGACTTTTTCTTCCACCATTCCCGATACGATTTTTAAGTACTCCCAACCGGTCTGCAATCCCAGTGGTACGAGTACAAGGTCGACAGTCAATAGGTGGACAGGTTCAATTGGTCGACAGCCAAAAGGACAACATGGTCAATAGGTCTACATGGTCAAAATTATGTTGTGGAAAATGTCGACATGAAAAAAGTTCAACAAACTTTGAGCTAAAAAATCAAATGATATTTGAAGCATAATGATGAAACAACAGAGTTCCATCCAAAGTTCCATTGTTGTGTCATCATTATGATGTATCATTTGATTTTTTGACAAGCCCGTGGAGTGCCACCTATCCATCAGTGAGAGTGTATTTGTGTATATGTAAGTTTGGAAGGCACCGCGGCACATCTTCCCATGCTAGATCCGGAGTGCCAATCATCTTCTACATATATATATATATATATATATATATATATACCAGATTTAGGGGGCATAGGCACAGCGGGCATGCAAGCCCCGGTCTCTCTCTCAGGGGCACCATGCCATTCATTACAGCAGCACTGCAACAGTTCTGCGCTCGCTGGGAGGTAGGGATCACCATCGTGCACGAACCTTTGGTGCACACATGATAAGATGGAGGTGTTTAAACCTCCCCCAGACTCACTCAGCACTGCAAAGGCTGCAGGAAAAAGGAGGCCGCTGATGACATCAGCAGTTCTCTGTACCAACGGCAGGGGAACCCCTGCGTTTTCTGGAGCACCGCCACAAATTGCCACAAATTGCTGGGTTAACACCCCCAAATGCATGCAGGGTGTCATTTACTTTGGTCAGATGGTTCACATACAGTGGCGTAACTATCATGCAGCAAACCCCGCGGTGGCTTGGGGGAGCCAGTGCCGCGGGGTCTGTGGGGAGCACAATGAATAACAGTTGCTGCCGCAGGGACAGACACAAACTGAACCTGCAGCCGCTGGAGGCCACCTCCTTCTCTGATGCCGCCCCTACACACTACACAGTGCCAGCTTTGGAGTGCAGACTTTATGCAATGGCCATAGGAATATGTGGGAGCATAGGTGGACCCCCCTGTTGTTTTTGCCCTCCCCCAAAGGAGAACAGCAGCCCCGGCAAATATGATAGAGTGGATGGGCACTAGGAACCGTCGCATCTGTTCGTCCAGCAACCAGCGGACTGCCGGAGCTGCATCTCCCCCAGCTCAACCCTCCTCCTCCCCTACACGCTGGCCAGAGCCAAGACTGACAGCGGCATGCAGTTAAAAAAAAAGAGCAAACAAGCCCTCCCTCCTCTGCTCGGTTTCCTGCCACTTCCTCCCCCTCGATGCTTCTACTAATCAGGGCTGGAGTCTCAGCACAGCGCAAAAAAGGTACTGTATGCTCCTTCTTGCAGTTTACCACTGACTCACTTTGATATCATCTGATATATATACTATGTATATGTGTGTATATATATATATATATATATATATATATATATATATATATATATATATAAAATGATTATTATAATTTTATTTATAAGGTGCCACAAGTGTTTCGCAGCGCCGTACAAAGGAACCATACAGGGAGACAAAATTTGGCATAACATTGAATAAATAACAAAAATCAAGTACAAATAAAGAGCGCCACAGATCAATACACATTACATCTTAACTATAAGTAGTAAGGACTCAATCAACCTACAACTAGAGGCTTGGGGCCAATGATGGAGATGAGTATGCGGATGAATATATATATATATATATATATATATATCAAGCATGTATGTACACGCATACGAGGGTGCCAGGTTAGACCCCATTGCGGTCCCAGATACCCGGATGTAGTACTTCCTCTGGTACATGAAGTGGTTGTAATAGAGTATGGTTTCGGCCAGTTCAACCAAGAAGTCAGTCGATGGTGTTAATGTTGGGCGTTCATCCAATCTGGACCGTAGTGCCCGGAGGCCATTCGTATGGGGTATCACAGTGTATAAGGAGTTCACATCCATCGTAGCCAGAAATACACGTTGCAAGGAGATGTCGACAGTTTTCAGTTGGTCAATGAAATCAGAAGTATCTCTGATGTACGTGTCGCTGGAGGTGACAAGTGGCTGGAGGCAGCTGTCAACGAAGATAGCCAAAGGCTGCAGTAGGGACCCTCGGGCCGAGATGATGGGCCTGCCAGGTGGGTGAGAGTGGGACTTATGGACCTTTGGCAAGGTATATATAATAGGACACACTGGGTATTCTACCGTAAGGTAATCAAATGTGTCTTTTGTGATACAGTTAGTTGTCAGCCCTTTTTGTAGAATTTTGTCGATGATTCGTTTAAATTCAGGTATGGGGTTGTGTTGTACGGGTTTGTAGGTTTTAATGTCCTCTAACTGTCGGACCACTTCAGAGTGGTAGTCAGACCAGTTTTGGACTACCACACCTCCCCCTATATATATATATATATGCAGGTTATCTGCACACAATACATCAGAGTCCATCCAGGTAGTGCTCAACTCCATGGTAAAAATACCAAAAATAGAGAACAAAGGAGGGCACTCACCAATTTGCAATATAAAACACTCACAAATTTATTGTAAGAGACCAGGTCTCTGCTGGAGTAGGATCTCTCTCTCTCTCTCTCTATCTCTCTCTCTCTCTCTCTCTCTCTCTCTATATATATATATAATATATAAAAAAATGTGTGTGTGTGTGTGTATATATATTGCATATCCAGCAAGGTCACGCACCTTTATCTGGGAGACGGAGCACGCACACCGAATGTTCCTGCAAATATGCTTGTTGCCACTGGTCACCCCCCTTCCCCTGTAATTTTCTTTTGGATCCGACCCTGTGCAGGGGGTGACCCTGGGTGAGGAGTGGGAGCTGCGTTGTCTAATGGCAGTGGCAGTACGGAGGTGGAAGGAGCTGCCGGAGGGTGTCTTGAGAGGCAGTTCATACAATGCCTTGTAAAAATGAAAGCAACGCTGAGGCATTGCGTGTGTGGCATAATTTGTAAGGGGCATTATGGTGTGCGGTGTATAGTGTAATGGGTATTATGGGGTGGGGGCAGAAACTATTTTGGCTGGGGGGAGCAAAATGTATAGTTACGCCACTGCTCACACATGCGCACTGTGTACTGTGCGCATACACATCGATCCATTATCGGAATGGATGCAAATTCACAGCCTGTCTGAATGGGTCTGAATCGGGCCCAAAGCATCTACTGTATGTCATATAACGTGATACATCCAGCATGCTTGAGATGCCCTTAGAGATGTAAATTTGGCATCAATAAGCAAAACAGATTCAGTAAAACACTCTCGCCGTGTACCTCAGACACGGGACTGTGCCTGTAAGCAAACAGGCATTTTTTTTATGTACGCAGATGAAGCAAAAAAGAACATGGCTTTAGAAAACAATTGTACACAGATATACCACCGTACAACTCTCATACATTAGAATTGAAAAATGCAATGTACTCAAGTAGTTTTGTCACTCTCAGCTGCTTGTTTTTGTGAATAAGACAAAGATATTGAGCGAGAAAGATGTTTGGTGTGGGTGGGCTGCCCTGAGAGCAGTTAAGTGCAGTGAATTGAGCTCCTGTCCAGACAGAATCGTGTTCTTTTCTCCATAGAGAACTTGTTACTTTCTGTGCAACCGGTTGAACTGGAAAACCCCCAACACATTAGGTTAATTGGCTCCTAACAAAAACAATTTAACCATGCATGCAGTATTGAATTGTAAATTCCATTGGAGTAAGACTGTGTTGAATGGTCAGACATTTTGTATAAATCAATGTCAAGCCTGTTGTAGCCTATGGCAGTGGTTCCCAAACTGTGGGAACCAAACTGCACGGGTGCCTCAGGTTGGTGGTCCAGGACCAAATGAAATTATTTATGGTCAAAATGATAGGTAAATCATAGGAAATGTTTTACATCACAACCATACATTACCAACTGTACCTACGCGTCTCAGGTAGGCACGATTTATTGAATTTTTTTTTTTTTTTTTTCAGATTTCTCAATAAAAACTTTTTTCTAAAGGCAGCTTGCCTGGAGAGCTTGATAAGATTTGGCACTTGATGTGCCATTTTTTTTAATAACCCAGGGAAGCTGCAGGCGGGGTAGCGGCAGTAGAGCAGGGTGGCAGACAGGGAGCGGGGACCAGAGAGCAGGGTCCGGGGTAGCGGCAAGCGGTGGGAGAATAGAAAAAATCTTATTCAAAAGACTGTATGGCCTGCTGATTGGCTGTGCTGAATAGGATTTTTTTTCTATTCTCCCACCTCTGGAACTCTCCTCGACAACGGACTATAAACATGTGTGATCATTAGACTGTGCATATGAAGGAGTAAATATAGAGGAGTGAAGATACCACTCATGATCCTTTCAGAGTCCCTGTCCCAGCGGCTATATATTGATATATTTGGGCAGCATTTAATTTGTTATTGCAGGTCCCAAGGGGTCCTTGGCCCACAAAATCTGGCCTATCCTTGATCCATTACAGAGGCTGGCTTCTAAATGTTTTACACTAATACTGGCATTGGGCTCCGTTACTGTACCTCTACAAAACATTTCCATAGGAGCACTGCCTAGCCATCGTGTGCCATCGGGAACCCACCTTGCACTGCCAGAGTCCCGCTGTCTGTAGGGCATCCATGGGCCTCAGCTACAGCACAGTAGCAGCTTCTGTTGGCAGCACCATAGAATGGGCCGCTTGGGCCATTTCCCGCTGTGTCAGCTTCTGAGCCCAGTACACCTCACTGTGAAATAATGCAGCTGCACATGGTCAGATAAATAATCTCTACACATAACTTGGAGAGCTTGCAGAGAGTTATATATAGTAGCACTTTGCCTACAAACTCAGACTCTGTCTCCCCAGGAAGAGCAGGAGAAGGTTTTACATACTTCCCCCTTTGTGTCTGCTTTCCCACATTACCCAAGAAGCTGTCAACATGTATAATTAATGTTACTGAGAACTATGCCAATACACTGTAATGTATTGGCTAATCTATATGATATAACATGATACTGTAAGTATCCCTCTATGATTCATTTTTATTACGAATCATGCTGGTGTAGAATAATGAGTGGCGAGAGGTACCCTGGACCTCTCTAAAATTTTGGGGGTGCAGCCTAATCACAGGAGGCGTGACCACCTCCCGTGATTAGGCAACGCCCCCAAAATGTTTAGGGGGGGGGGGTGGTGGGTGGGTGAAAAAACACTCTAAAGTCGAGGGGGGGGGGGGGGGCTGTTATTGTCAACCCCCTCAGCAGCAGCAGCAGCAGCACACCTACCTACAGCATGTTATGTGCTGACAGCAGGCTCAGCATGAGCTCTCAGGCTGTCAGCGAGACGCTCATTCTGAGCCTGCTGTCAGCACAGCACATGCTGTAGGTGTGCTGCTGCCCAGAAGGGATGGAGGGGGAAGGGGGGGGGGTCGGACCAGGGCCCCTGTCAGGCCCCTCCAGCAAGCCCGGGCACGGGTGATTAGTAATTGCTCCCCTCCTCTCGGCGACCCTGGGTGGCACCACTACTGGTGTAATGTGAAGTGTCCCTTCACATTACACCAGTAGTGGTGCCACTCAGTGCCACCGAGGGGTGGGGGGGACATTACTAATTACCCGGGCCCAGGCTTGCTGGAGGAGCCCGTCATGCGCATCCCAGTTCAGTGTAGTCCACCGGCGCTCGCCAGAGGGGAAGCTCTGGCGGGAACCGAGCAAAGATGACAGCGGCTACATCTGTATGGACAGGGACAGCAACGGATTCTTGGGGCCCAGTGCTATTTGACATCTGGGGCTCCTTCGCCCTAATCAGTGATCACGCTCCGTGAAGAAAAATGTGGGTCCTGGGGACCCCTTACTTGATAAAGTTGGGGTCCTACTCCCCTGTTTCTGGGTCCCATCACATAATATAATTTGTAGCTCTTCCCACTACTGTGTCACTACAATAGCTCTTAGGGGGGCAGAAAAAAGAGTAGATCGAGAGACAAAGAGAGTGTCAGTAAAAGAGAGGGAGAATAAAGAGAGAGGAGCAAAAAAAATAAAAAAAGAGAAATAGGAGTGAGAAAGAGGGAGAGAGGGGGCTTCTGGAAAAGGGGTAGGAGCCAGAGAGAAGGTGGGGTGCAAGTAGGAGTAAGAGAGAAAGCCAGGGAGGGATGCAATTCCTTCTATTTTTGCATTAGTTTCCATCGACAATTCCAAAAACTTACTGGAAAGTGGTTTGGCTTCTGACAGAGGTGGAGATCCTATTACCCGTGATTGCTAATCGTGGGTATTAGACTCGCTCAGGGCTATCTAATTAGCCCCAATAAGCTGGTAGGAGCTGCGGTTTGTCAGAGCAATTGTTGAGGCAGGCGGAGCCAAAGCACACCCGGTTTCAGCAAAAACAGGACTGCTTCGGGAAAAAACATATCTTTTATCGGACGATCCAATAGGATAGCCTAATTTATTAACAGTTCCTTAGACAGCGCTGCAGGTTCCGTTGCACTTTACAATTAGAAATAGGGGTAACAAAAAATGTGTAGTTACAGACAGTGAAATGGTCGGAGGGCCCTGCTCGCAAGCTTAGGGAAAAAAGGCATTGATACAAAAGGATAGGTATTCTGTATTGCATAATGGTTCACCAGATTGCAAAGGTTCTTGGTGGGATGAATGATATAGTGACCCAGCAAAGTAAGCCAGGGGTCAGGAGGAAAACAAGAGAGCAAATAAGTGAGCATTGTGTAATTGGATGGGAAAGGTTTGTGAAGGTAATGTGGGCGGTACTGGAATTTGATAAGCTTGCCTGAAGAGGTGAGTTTTTAGGGAACACTTGAGGGTTTGGAGACTGAAGGAGGGTCTTATTGTGGGTGGGAGTGCATTCAACAAAGCGGGTGCAGCCCAAAGAAAGTCCTGCAATCGTGAATTGGAGCAGGTAATGTGTGTGGATGAGAGACGTAGATCTTGTGAAAAACTAAAAGGATGAGTTAGGAGATATTTTGAGAAGAGATATAGGTTGATTAGTTTGGGTAATGGCCTTGTGTGTAAGTAAAAATAATTTATATTGAATACGGCAGAATACACGCAACCAATGGAGGGACTGACAGAGCAGTTTTACAGATGATGATAAAAAGAAACATTGGTGAAACAAAGGGAAAAAAATAAAAAACTGTTTTTCACTCCCGATGTTTTACCGGTGATAGGATATCTCCCAAAGAGAATGATGGACTGTTCTGTGTGTAGTAAGCAATATAAACTGTAAGCTATTGGGGCAGGGACTAATTTGAATAATTACTCAAAATAGCAATTGAGCACGCCTAAAATTGTTGCCTCACCCTCTGCAATTATGTAAAGTGAGATAAGTCTTATAGGGACAAAGACAATATATAAATAGATAATTATTATTATGTTATTGTGTTATGTTATGTTATGTTATTGTACATTTTACCTACAGGTTAGAGGCTCCTTTCCTTTTGTATAGGAGCTGGGCATGCTGTACAAGCTGGAGAAGATTATACATTATTATTATTTACAGTTTCTTATATAGCGCAGCATATTCCGTTGTGCTTTTAATTACTTTATATATAAATATTTTACATTCTTTCAAAACAAATGAAATAATCAGTATATTTGTTTTGCTCTAGTAACATATGACAGATTTATGAACTCATATTGATCAGTAATAATTGATAATTTATCCTCTTGTATATGAGAATATTTAGTTTCAGGGACATCAAATAATGTATAGATTTTTTTTATAAACATGGCCATTTACCATACCTGCAGACTCTCTGGCTGCTCCCTTTGGGATAACGTACAAGATAATAATGAGACTGATGCTATAATTTATGATTAAGTAAATTAAGTACATTTTAACTCTGTTCCTTTTCTTTGTACTACCTTTCTGCACCCACACATCACTGCATTCTCATTTTCTATTAGTCAAAAGCCGTGTTGTATCCCACTATCTGTCAGCTGCCTCAGCGGCCCAGACGCTCTCTGAAAATGGGTTCCTTTGACTACAGGAAAATAAAGAAGTCGCACCTTGCTAGTTCTGGCAAGTATTGAGGGTGTTCTAGCACTGCACTCTGTTTCATAGCCAAAACTGTTACTGGAGACAGGTAATACTTTTAGGTCGACAGGGTCAGTAGGCCGACACAAGCATTACGTCAACAGTCAAAAGATGGACATGGGGTCTTTCAAGTTTTTTTTGTTGCGAATGTCGACAAAGTCCTCATGGACACTGAAATGTAGCACCGCGTCCCTTCGCATGGCTCGCTGCACTCGTGCTTCAGGCTTCTAATAGGGGGGCTCTGCATGGAATAATTTGTAGCAGGGTGCTCTGATGGGTGTAACGCTTAACGAGAGCTCTGCCTGGTGTAGCATTTATTGGGGGCTCTGCCTGGTGCAGCATTTGATGGGGGCTCTGCCTGATGAAGCGTGTAACTGGGGCTCTGCCTGGTGTACAGCCTACTGGGGGCTCTCCTTGGTGTAGAGCATAGCGGGGGGCTCTGGTGTAAAGTTTAATCAGGGGGCTCTGCCTCTTATAATGTGTGTAACAGGGCTCTTCCTGGTGTAATGGGGGCTCTGCCTGCATAATGCCCAACAGAGACTCTGCATGGCCTAACATGTAACGGGGTGCCTGATGTAATGTGTTTAATGAGGGCTCTACCTGATGTAGTGTGCTTAAGGAACTCTACTTGGTGCAGTGTGTCTAAAGGCCCCCATACACTATGCGATTTTCGGCCGATTTCATCCGATTTCGGCCCTTTGAGCCGATAAATCGGATGAAATCGGCCGAAAATCGCATGTGTTTGACATCTGATCTGATCTGCGTTCCCGTGCGCATCAGATCGGATCAGGGCGTCGGACCTGCTGAACATCAGATATATCGGAATCTGACCCATCATGGGTGCTTTATAGCACCCACGATGTTTCAGATCCGATATATCTCCGTGTACCTCCTTCCGGCGCTGTGGACCTCCTCCTGCCCCCAGTGTAGAAGCAGCAGCAGCCGGAACTTATGTCACAGAAAGTGACAGGCAGTCAGGCACCACGTCAGAGAAGAGTGCAGAGGGCGGAGCGGCAGTGAGAGTCTTCTCTGCTGGCTGCTGCTAGATGACAGCTCACTGAGCTCAGCATGCGCTGCTAGAAGACAGCACGGGCAGCAGATAATAGCACAGGCAGAAAAGCCCGGACCCCCCCCCCTCTCCTCTGCTAAGACAGTACGGGCAGCAGAGCCCGGACCCTCCCCCCTCTCCTCTGCTAATGACAGTACGGTCAGCAGAGCCCCCGGACCCCTCTCCTCTGCTCCTAGATGATAGCACAGGCAGCAGAGCCCTCTCCCCTGCTGCTGATTTTCAGCTCGGTCAGCAGAGCCCAGACACTACAGTGGGAATTCTGTGTGTGCTCTACCCCTATTATGTGTGACTGGATGTAACAACACAGGTTTAATCCACACCTGTGTTGTTACATGCAGTCACACATAATAGGGGTAGAGCACACAGAATGGTCTGCTAATGGATGACAGAGAGGGTTGTGTTGGTAATCAGCTTTATTATTAAAACGTGCTGTTCGGGACTTCTTTATTGTCCCTTATATATATTTATACGGTAGAGGCACTCCTAGGTCTGTATCGCACAAACAACACAGACACAGGGGTCTGAAAGCAACGTTTCGGTTTATTTAATGACCATTTTCAAGCTCATACAAATAGTAAATGGTACATACCTAAATAATCTCCACCAACACCACGCCCAGGTCGTCAGCTCCCCGCTGCGTGTCGAAGTCCAATGACCTCACCATCCATACCGGCCGGTATGCGTCGCTGGATGGTGACGTCATTGGACTTGGACACACTGCGGGGAGCTGACTACCTGGGAAAAATTTTTAAGAAACAAAACAGTTCCCTCCAGACAGCAGCGCTGTCGCTATGTAGAGTGGGCATCAATGTACAAAAAGACACCAGACATGGAGTATAAGCCAACATTTCAGAGCCAAGTGGCCCCTTTATCAAGGTGCAGAGAGAATCGAACCTCTCTGATATAAATACCCCAGTGGTTTGTTCGTGTCTTCTGCTGCAGCACCATGTCTGGTGTCTTTTTGTACGAGTGCCAACACCCCCTGAACTATATATACAGGAATCTGCTGCGCTATATAAGAAACTGCAAATAAATAAATAAATATACCACCATTCTCATTTTCTCAGAACAGTAATACCTGCAAGGTATAGCACTGTTCAGGCCACTCCCTAGAGCCATCCCATCAGATAAATCTCATGGCACATCCAATTTGCGTCAGATAAATTGCGTGATTAATCACATGTGATAAATCACATGTGATTTATCTGACGCAAATTGGATGTAAAAAATGGCACATCAAGTGTCAAATTGTATGTAGGCCTCCTGGGAAGTTGCCAGGGAAGTTCAGGGGAAATCAGATGCAATTTTACAGGTCAGATAAATCTCATAGTGTATGGGGGCCTTAAGGGTTCTATCTGGCTCAAAATGCCTGAGGGGCTCTACATGGTGCATTGTGTAGAAGTGCTTTACCTGATGCAATATGTATAATTGCCACTATTATGTGGTGTAATGTGAATAACAGACACTACGGGTGCAGGACGGGGTCCCGGCAGTCGGGATCCCGACAGTCATTTACCCGACATCTGGATCCTGACTGTTAAAATACCGACGCACGGGTTCCCGATGGACACCGGCTATTGTCCCTCGTGGGGGTCCACGACCCCCATAGAGGGAGAATAGAATAGGTGGTGAGCGTAGCGAGCCACCATGCTCTCAAGGGGCTTTGTTGCCAGATGCGTAGTGAGGGCGGTGCCGGTGAAGCACCAGCTTCGGGCAGTGGAAGCTATCATGGCGCCGGAAGTTGTGCCGGCACCGCCAGCTCGCCCGCTCCCCTGCACTCTTATTTCCCCCGCTAGCTCCCGGCTCCTCGCTGTGTATGGGATACGTGGTGCTATTTAAAATTCACGTCTCACGCTGAACCGCTAGCCAAAAGGCGCTTACGGTCCAGCTTCCAATCACCTGGTGGCTGCCGGACCGTGAGCGCCTATTGGTTAGCGCGGTCCAGCGGGAGAATTTTAAATAGCAGTGCACGTCTCCCATGTACAGCGGGGAACCGGGAGCGGGCGGGGGTGCCGTCCGCACACTTCCTCTGGCATCGAGCATGAAGCCCCTAGCATCGAGCATGAAGTTCCTAGCAAATGAAGGTAAGTGGCACTTATGTGTCAGATGTGTAATAGGCATTGCGGTTTGTTATCTAGGGCGGGATGTTGTAACATCCGCGCCCATTATCGCCGGCTACCGCATTATTAATAACGGCATATGCTGTAACATATGCCGTTATTAACGCAAGTGACAGCTTTTGCGATAAGAGCTGTCCCTTGCGATGCGGTGCCGGCACTGGACTTCCGGGTCTGTGACCCGGGAGTCCATCTGCGCATGCGCAGACCCCGGCGCCGGCCGCAGGGCACGCTGGGAGGGATCCGTGACGGATCCCTCAAACAGCGCTGCGGTAAGAAGCCCATAGGCTTCTGCAGGGAATCGTCAGCTTTTGCTGACGATTCCCTCCGCAGCGCTGGCACTGCGGAGGGGGCATATAGCATATAGAAATGCGGTAAAAACCCCGAAAACGGGGTTTTTACCGCATTTCTGCTTTACAGAATCTCCCCCATAGTATGTAATGGGCATCATGTGTGACCTTATGTGTAATTGGCATTACAGCATGTGGCTTTATGTGCAATGGGTCGCGAAACATGCCCTTGCTTGTCTGGCCAGTCGGGATCCCGACGTCGGGCTAATGACTGTCGGGATCCCGACTGTCGGAATCCTGTACCACACCTGACACTACTGTGTGGTGTAACGTGAATTAATACTATGGTCACGCCTCTTCCCCTTGAAGCCATGCCCCTATTTTTTTTTTATTGAGCGCACCTTAGACACACACTGTCCTTCTTTTCAGTGTGTGTGTGTGTGTGTGTGTGTGTGGGGGGGGGGGGGGGGGGGGGTCAACAGGCACCAAAATGTCTAGTTACAGCTCTGGCTCAGCAGGTGATGCGAATGTAACAACATGTAACATGCATAGAGAGTTAGTGTATGTGCGCAGTAAATACTGGCTGCTTTCATTTTACACTGCAATTTAGATTTCAGTTTGACTATGTGCAATGGCAAATATCAGCTGGAAAATATAAACCTGGAGAATATATACTTGGGGACCGAGTTTGAGAACCCATGCATGCAGAGTGATGTGTATATTGGCTCCCCTGAATTTTTGGCATAGCCAACAAAAATATATTTCTTCATTTGTAAATCAATTGTAAATGTAAATCAGTGATTGTCCAATACTGTCCACAGTGACCCCAAACAGCATGTTTTCCGTATAACCTAGCTGCAGCTCAGGTATATTATTTAGACACTGACATATTTTAAAAGATCCAAAAGTGGCACAATAATTTCACTTGTACTTCTGTGAGGAGACACAGAGAACCTGCCCTGTTAGTGGTCCCTGGAGGCCGAGTTGTGAGAAACACTGACATAAGTGATGGATCTCGCACACACCTGCTCATCATTTTAAACACCTTTTACCAGGTGATGGCCTTCGGCTGTTTTCAAATTCTAAATGGTGGAAAACCTGAGCTGCACTGCTTGTTCTGTGCATGCTTGCCCAAGCCATGGATTACTGTACAGGTTGTTCAGCTATGTTTTCTCTGTACAGTGCTATACTTAGCATGCGTGCTGCCTGCAATGAACCACTGACATTAGAATTTTATCTTTAACTGCCCTGACTTTCAGGCTGGTCCTCAAACAATGTCAGATTATTGTATTTATTTATGTGACAAAGCTGACAATGCAGCTTAGGGAAAGGTTTACTGGGGTATCATAAATCCTTTCTGGAAAGTTAAATATGTGCACACGTGTTTTAAGAAATGGGCAACAGACCATAGCCTGCCCTGCGCCTTCTTGTACCTTATTCAGGGCCGGCGCGACCACTAGGCAAATCGAGGCATTTGCCTAGGGCGCCGGCCACTGGAGGGCGGTATTTCGCCCCCCTTTCCGCCCGGGTACCTGTCCTGCGGCGTATATGTGCGTATATAAAGCTGGCGGCGGCGGCAGCGGGGGTCCCTGCAGTCAATAAGAAATAACGAGCGCTATCCGCCGGGCTATGCGGAAGTGCTTCTGTTTTGGAAACACTGGCCGCACGCTGATTGGCTGAGATTCAGCCAGTCAGCGTGTGCCGTGCGGCCAGTGTTTCCAAAACAGAAGCGCTTCCGCATAGCCCGGCGGATAGCGCTCGTTATTTCTTATTGACTGCAGGGACCCCCCGCTGCCAGCTTTACAGCGCCGCAGGACAGGTACCAGGGCGGCAGACACTGGGGCGCCCCCACCCAGACTTGCCTGGGGTGCTCCGGTGCCTTGCACCGGCCCTGACCTTATTGTAAATGAAACATGAAGTTTGAAACTCATGCCATTACTACAATATATGTCATTATTATTGCATTGAAGGTTTGGGGTTTTATATCATATATATATTAGTTAAATATATTAGTGCTGGGCAAAGATTGACATTTTTAATCGCAATTAATGGCATGAAATATTAGCGATTAACTGCGATTGATGGCATTGTTAGGCACATCAATTCTGCTTACCTACAATCTCGTTGCCAGGGGTTCCATGCTTGTTGCCAGGGGGGATTACATGCTTGTTGTCAAGTGGGATTGCATGCTTCTTGCCATAGGGGGTTCCATGCTTGTTGCCAGGGGTTCCATGCTCATTGCCAGGGGGGATTATATGATTATTGCCAAGGGGGATTACATTCTTGTAGCCGGTGGGGGTTCTATGCTCGTTGCCAGGGGGGGAATACATTACTTGCAGGGGAGGGGTTGCAGCAAAGGCACAGAGTCTCTGACTGCATGAAAAGTACAAAAATATTTTTTCCAAAACACCCAAATAGGTGTTAAAGACGTTGTACAAATTTTCCAGTTCACCAAAGAAATACTGTACTGACTTGTGTCTATTACACATAGCCATGTCCCAGTTTCCTTGATGAATTGATAATCACTTATTTACATATTTAAGATGAGTTGAACATTATGTAACTATTTTTATACATATAAGTAACTCTAGACAGTCACAGACATTAGCAATAGTTGAAACTTTTGAATATGTTGTCATAACAACTATAGCTACAGTACAATTGTCTCGCTACACATAGGCTGTAATGTAGAACTATCTTCTAGTTATTATCTCTTTCATTACACTGTTGCATCCTAGAAGCTTTAAATGTACACAGAGCCAAAATAAAGAGGGGGGCCAGGCCGGATAAAAGGGATGCCTGCAGGGCCGGTGCTAGGGTGTCCAGCGCCCTCCTGCAAACCATAAATTTTGCGCCCTTTCACATTGCCATTGCAACAAGCTGCAGCCCGATTGTGGGAGCTTATGCAACATGCGGTCTCAGTGCTGTGTCCGCAAAATGTTGCAGGCACTAAAGGTGCCCATACACGCTGCGAGAATCGCATACGTTATGGGCTAGGCGCAGGGAGCAATGTGCAGGGGGCGGATCCGGACAGGACATGTCATCCAGGCATTCACAGACACCGCTACATGCCTCAGCGCAAGTGTCCGTGAGGAAGAGGGGGCAGGTCACAGGAGGAGGACAGTGTGTGCGCGGTGCAGGGAGCTGCTGAGCCTCTCCATACTGTGGCCCGCTGTCAGTCACTGCGGGCGGTGTGCAGGCTGTGTGCACTCGTGGTGCAGAGAGCAGCTCTTTATACTGCCTCCCGCCTGCTGTCAGACAGGTGCTGTGGGCGGCATGCAGGAGGCAGTGACAGTGAGGGCTGAGGCAGCTTTAGCAGAGCAGGGAGGGAGACAGAGCCTTTTCAGCATGGCGCCTCCGTGCTTTGCAGGAGCTGCTGAGTGGGTAGCGCCGGCCCTGGGTGCCTGGGGCACTTGAGACATGGGGGCCCCAGTTGAAGGTGATGTATGCTATGTTTATGTATGTATGTGTGTGTGTGCATGATTTATGTATATATGTAAGACTGAGGGAGGGATGTATTAACATACATTGCCGCCCCGATGCTAGCGCATATGTACTAACATATGCGGCTAGAATAACACATACATAAACAGCATACATACACACAGACACCCTATCCACACAACATGCAACCCCCTCCCCCCCACTCACTCCCTAAAACATCAGAGGAGTGTACCTGTTTAGCTGCTGGGGACAAATCCCTGCCTCATACTTGCCTACCCTCCCGGAATGGCCAGGAGGGTCCCGCTCCCGACCCCGGGAAGGTGGGCAAGTCTCCCGCATTTTTGCCATAGCCCCTGCTCCCCCTTTCCCCGCAGTCTAAAACTATTAATTTTGCAGGTCCACGGGGAGGGGCTAAAATGATGTGATTAGCGGCATTTTGCATTATTTTAGCTCCCCCCCATCCCCCCCCCCCCCCCCATCCGCGGATCCGCAAATTCATGTGGCAGCCTGTCATGGGGCGGGGCTTTTTTTTTTAATGTTAAATTATTAAAGTACAATATTGTGAAGATTACTCTAAATGGTAATGCAGTGCCTAAGCAAAAAAGGGTGTGTGGCCTCGCTTGTCCTCAGGCCACGCCCCCGGTTTTGCACCTCTGCATCGCTGAATAGACGCTGTGCGCACAGCATCCCAACTGCACCTCCCCCCCCCCTGCGCGCACGCCGCGGGATGCGGGGAAGAAACGGACCAATATTTATGCTTATATGTGCTGGCCACATCCACCCACACACACACACACACACACGGTACCCTATTACTGCATGCCCCTGGTGGGCCTTTTTTGCTCCAGTCTGACACTGACAGGCACTGCTGCCAAGGGGTGAAGAGACTGGGTACTAATTACCTAGGTTCAAGCACAATGGAGGGGCCTGGGTCCATCAATACTCACCCTGCCTCCCTTTACTGTCCAGTCAGCACACACTGCAATGGGCAGTTGTGATGCTGGGACGCTGCTGCTAGCAGTAGCATTCTGTTCTATCTGTGTATGGGGGAGAGATCACAATGATCACACAACCTCTTGATTTCCCTCTGTCTAGTGAGCACAATGGCACCTCCCCAAATCTGTGTGTCCTACCCCCACTATTAGGCCACCCCCCCCCCCCCCCCAAAAAAAAAGAAAAAATTACCTGTCTACACAGGGAGTACTCCACTTCGGATTCAGTATGAAATCCCGGCGGTCGGGATCCCGGCGTTCAAAATCCCGACGCCGGAATCCCGACTGCTGAAATCCCGACAAGGGGGGGATGCAGCGGGTCCGGTGCCTCACTACACTCGGCACGCTAATTTATTCTCCCTCCAGGGGAGGGAGAAAGTGTCGGGATTTCGGCGGTCGGGATTCCGGCGTCGGGATTCTGAATGCCGGGATCCCGACCGCCGGGATTTTAACTGCATCCCTCCACTTCTAGTCTCCCCCCTATTTCAGCAGTGACAGATAAAACATTAGGGGCGGGATGTACTAACGGGAAACTTACCGCATTTTCCTATGTATCAATACCCGTCCGCAGCGTTTTCGCTAGGCAGGGTATCGCCACCCTCTGGGTGGCGATACCCTATAGAAGCCTATGGGCTTCTTTCGCCGCCCGCCATAGGACGTCCGCGCGCCCACCCCCTCCCGTCCTCCTGTGATCATCTCCTCCCCCTGGTGTCACAGCCGGCAGGACATCCGGCTTCAGGGGGGAGGAGGAGACACAGGGGGACGCTGGCAGCCGCCGGGAGGTGACGGAGACCCCTGCAGCCAACATCACAGGTATCACGGGTGTCTCCGTTACCGCAGCCCGATGCTGGCCGCATATGTTAGTACATATGCGGTAGCATCGCGGCGGCTGCCGTGAGAAGGGCGGAGGTGTATGTTGATACATCCCGCCCTAGATCCACACCAACACTAAAGCATTCTTGCCTACTTTTGAAAACTAGTTTCAGGGAGATTATAGTTGGTAGTAGAATTTTAGGTACTTCTGTACTATCACGGCGCCCATCGCATCGCAGACCATAAGGCATGCGATGGTATGCGACGCGATTGGCAATCGATGGTATACAATTTAAAATTGAATACCATTGTATATGGCATACAATGCCATACAATGCGATGCAATGTGATGCGATGTTAAATTGTATAAGCACCCTAATGGGGGCTTACAATGTTAAATGCACCCCCACGCCACCCCCACTATGAACGTGAACCCGAAGCGAGGGGCGGCGGTACGCGTCCTCCGACCTTTTCATACCCCCACTATCCACGTCGGCGTAGAGTTGATTTTATATAGTGTGGCGAGCGCAGCGAGCCACCGAGCCCGAAGCGTGCTGAGCGGCCGCGCATTACTTCACAGGTATTACGCGTCTGCTCACCACGCTTCGGGCTCGGTGGCTCGCTGCGCTCGCCACACTATATAAGATCAACTTCACACCGACGTGGATAGTGGGGGTATGAAAAAGGTCGGAGGACACGTACCGCCGCCCCTCGCGGGCTCGCTGCACATGCCACGCTTCGGGTTCACGTTCATAGTGGGGGTGGCGTGGGGCGTGCTTATACAATTTCACAGTGCATCGGGTGTATGCCATGCGATTAAAAGTTGTTAGACTATCGTGGGCGCTGTGCTAGTACACAAGTACCGAATTTTACACAGCGCCCCATTGAGGGGGCGTGTCATGCTCCACCCAAAGGGTGTGTCTAGCTCCATATATCGAGATATTGTGAAAATAGATTGTGAATGTGGTACCTAGAAGCGTGGGTGTGTACTGTTACATCTGAGAGGAATCTTTTAAAATTATTTATATCCAAATGTAGATGAGCCACAAAGCAGTTAGTAAGAGATACTATACTTGGTAAATGCTGGGAAATGGTGCTGATTGATTCAATGTAAATGTATCTGTCTCTCATTCCTTTTTTAACCCAAAGAATGTAACAACTACATACTGTGGGTTAGGTGAAATGAGGGAGATTGCTAGACTACTGAGGGAGAGAGGGAGATTGCTGTTATTTTAGGGAGTCTCCTGCAGAATGCTGGAGGTTAGGCAACTATGCACTAAAGCCAATACGTAATATGTAGAAACCAGACTTCATAGTCAGTAAGTGTAGGACACAGAAGGGAATTCCATAACCTACTGTATATTGCCTACATCTCACACTGGATGCTGGTGGTACTCTCATTTTACTTCTGATAAAGCCTATAATAAAATCACTGTGTGTAATGTGCAAGCTGCTTATCACAGTAATTCAAGTTAATGGGGGAGATTCTCTAAGAATCTCCGCCCCCTTCGCCTCTCTTCGCATTTATAATTATCGCATATGTTGTAACATATGCAATAATTATAGCAAAGGACAGCTCTTGCGTTAAGAGCTGTCCTTTGCGGTGAGAGTCGCCGGGTCCCAGCAGGTCCCGGCGGCTCCCCCCTCCCTCCCACACCCGGCGCTGCTGCTGCGTCGGGCTCTCCTCCTCCCTGCACCCAGAAGAGGATCAGTGCAGGGAGGAGGTCACAGGTCCGGGCAGCACAGCTTTACATAGTTACATAGTAGGTAAGGCTGAAAAAAGACTTGCGTCCATCTAGTTCAACCTGGTATAGATATCCATTGCTGATTTGGTAGGTTCTGGTATTTTACAGACAAATTATATTTCTTATTTGTACCCATAGATGTTTTTCTCCAGTAAATGTTTGTCCAACTTTGCCTTGAACGCATTTAATGAGCCAGCCGTTACCACCTCTCTGGGAAGAGAGTTCCAGAGTTTGACTGTTCTGACCGTAAAGAAATTCTTTCTACTAGCTGAATGAAATCTTTTTTCTTCTAATCTATACTCATGCCCTCGCGTCCTAGATTCCTTTCTAGTAGAAAATAGGGTGTGTGACAGTTCCTTATATTGGCCCTTGATATACTTGTACATGTTGAGCATGTCCCCCCTTAAACGTCTCTTTTCTAATGTAAATAGTCCCAAATTGCTTAATCTCTCCCCGTAGCTTAAATTCTCCATTCCCCTAATAAGCTTTGTTGCTCGCCTTTGGACTTTTTCTAATTCTATGATGTCCTTTTTATAGTGTGGGGCCCAGAACTGTACTCCGTACTCTAGGTGAGGTCTCACCAATGCTTTATATAGTGGCATAATTACCCTTGAGTTCCTAGTTTCCATTCCCCTCTTAATACATGCCAGAATTTTGTTGGCCTTTTTTGTAGCTACATTACAATGGGCACTACATCCTAGATTGCTGTCTATTTGGACTCCTAGATCCTTTTCAAGTATGGAATTACCCAGTTC
The DNA here is from genome assembly GCF_055691185.1 of Crinia signifera. NCBI lineage: Eukaryota > Metazoa > Chordata > Amphibia > Anura > Myobatrachidae > Crinia > Crinia signifera. Next base: position 97,117,662 of record NC_139225.1, on the reverse strand, counting down.
CTCTCCGCTAAGGTTGTAACTTGCACACTGGTTGTGTCTCCCAAGGTGCATAACCTTACATTTATCTACATTGAACCTCATCTTCCATTTTTTTGCCCACTCATCTAGAATTGCAAGATCATTTTGAAGCATGGTGACATCTTCTGGTGATTTGATGACTTTGCTAAGTTTTGTATCGTCCGCAAAGATGGATACATTGCTGAGTAACCCTATCCCAATATCGTTAATAAAAATGTTAAACAAAATGGGCCCCAAAACGGAACCCTGGGGCACTCCACTTAGTACCGGTATCATATCTGATACGGCACCATTCACAACCACTCTTTGTTCTCTATTACATAGCCAATTCCCTACCCATCTGCAGATATTTTCACCCAATCCTAGGTTCTCCATTTTATTAATCAATCTCTTGTGTGGGACAGTATCAAATGCTTTAGCGAAATCTAGGAAAATCACATCTACAGCATTTCCATTATCGAGGTTTTTGCTAACCTCTTCATAGAACCCTAGTAGATTAGTTTGGCATGAACGATTTTTCACGAACCCATGTTGGTTAGTACTGAGTAGACGGTGATGATCTAAATATTCCTGGATACCATCCCTTAAAAATCCTTCAAATAGTTTACCCACAATTGATGTTAAACTAACGGGTCTGTAATTAGCGGGATCTTCCTTTTTTCCTTTTTTGAATATTGGCACTACCTCTGCTATTCTCCAATCTTTTGGTACTATACCTGACAATAGTGACTTGCTAAAGATATAATGTAGGGGGGTAGCTAGTTCATCCCTTAATTCCATTAATACCCTCGGATGAATCCCATCTGGCCCTGGTGACTTATTTGTTTTGAGTTTGCTTAGCCTCAGTATTATTTCCTTCGGCGTGAAATCCACAATGAGATCTGGCTTATTTGTCCAGTTTGTGGTAAATGTTCGTTCCACAGTCTGCTCTCCCTTAGTAAATACTGATGAGAAGAACTCATTTAACAGTTTTGCTTTTCCCTTGTCCTCAGTAACACTTATTCCACTAGTATCAGTTAGTGGGCCTATGTTTTCCTTAATTAAACGTTTACTATTTATGTATTTAAAAAACTTCTTTGGGTTGGTTTTGCTTTCAGTGGCTATGCACTCTTCATATAATATTTTAGCTGCTTTGATTACCCCTTTACAAGTTTTGTTTGATTCTTTGTATTTTGCGAACGCCTCCTCATTCAAGTTATTTTTTTTTTTTGTGCTGCCCGGACACAGGTGAGGGGGGAGGGGGCGATGCGGGGCGGCGGGGGTCCGTGCAGGGCGGCGGGGGGTCGACGCGGGGCGGCGGAGGGTTGCGGTAGAAGCCCATTGGCTTCTATGGGGCATCGCCAGATTTTTCTGGCAATGCCCCCCGCCGCGGTAACCCCCGCAGTAACCCGGCGGGGGATGCTTACAGCATCCCAAAATGCGGTAAAAACCCGATAAAGGGGTTTTTACCGCATTTCTAGCTTAGAGAATCTCCCCCCCTATATGAAAAATAAGGTAAACAGAGATAACACACGGATCAGCACATTATAATTAAGGAAAAAATGAACGAATTGCCTAAAACTGCATTTTGCTATAGTATGGGAAAGGTTATAAAGGTAATATGCAGTACAATGTGTGGCCTTCCCTAGCATGAACTGGAAGTACTGTACAATTATATAAGTCATTACATCATTAATGCCATGTATAACTTATTTATATATACATAATAAACCAACCAAGGACTAAGACATCTGTACATGTGTATCCATGCTCCATGGTTAATGGGGACCAGCCCATCCTGGTTCTCACCCAAGTCTGTATTACATTATGTAATTTACTTACAGTGGGTGGTTTCTGGTTCACGGTCACATAAAGACTTACATTAAGCCTGCATCTCACACAGTCACATAACCATAAGGTGCGTACACACAGGCATAAAATCGCTGGCAATATGGTCGCTGAACGACCATATTGCCAGCGATTGGAGTGGGCACCGGAAATAAATCGCCAGGTGCACGCTCCCATTTTCAGCCCCCTAATGGTCGCTGGTCGGAGGAGCTTGCTCCTCCGACCAGCGACTTCCCCTGCCTTTTCTCCAGGCAGTGTGTAATTTTCATCAGTGACCATCTCTGGTAGCAGATGAAAACGGGACACTGAGCAATATGATTGCTGAGCAATATATTGCTAGCTATCATATTGCTCCGTATGTACACAGCTTTAGTGTTTCATCATATCTCTGCTACCAGTAGCAAACGCAGGATTTTTAGAAGGGGGTTTCCAAATGTAATACAAAATCTCCCACTCTGCATTGGAGTAAGAACGGGAATCTGGGGGAATGGTAAAATCCCCCAAAATTGGCCTTTTTGTACACTGGATGTATGAAATAGATTATTAATATTTAACAGCACAGGTCTATAGCAGGGGTGCTCAAACTATTTTGCTCTCGGACCCCATCAGACAATAACAATTATTACAGGACCCCAGCAACTTACTATTGAATGGCCGCCACATATGTGGTCATTGAAGTGAAGTGACCGCTATTGTGACAGGGAGGCAGTGGGTAATGGGGGGATGGAAAAGGGTGACAGGGGGATGGAAGAGGGAAGTAGTGGGTGTTTATTTAATGGTACTTATGTATTATCTGGACTCCCATGTTAAATGCACCCCATTTTTTCATACCCCTACTATACAACTACGCATGGAGTTGATTTTATATAGTGTGGCGAGCGCAGCGCGCCACCGTGCCCGAAGCGTGGCGAGCGCAGCGAGCCCCGCGCGGGGACGTGGTCTCATAAGAAAAACGGGAGTCCAGATATTACATAAGTACCTATTTAATTAGTTTTACCCTGTCCCTCCTCCACAGACACATTTGCCTGGTAGTTAGCAACATAAAGTCAGGACCAGTGTTCCCTCTAAGCTGTGCGCACGTGCGCGCACACACACCTTGACGAGCCTGCGCACTGAGCAGCAGTGGTCCCTTTGCAGTTGTGGACTCAATTAATGTGTGTTTCACCCATTAACTACATTGTGTACTGTATTTTGAATGTTTAAATGTTTAATATCATTTTGAAGTAAAGTTAACACAAATGCTGAACGTCATTTTCCAGTTATATATAAGTGACGCACAAAAATGTAAATTTCATTCCAAAGTTGCACAGCCAAAATCTTTAGCCGCACACAGCCTTCGTAAAATTAGAGGGAACATTGGTCAGGACCCCATGCTGAGGTGGTCGGGACCCACTTTGGGGTCAGGACCCACAGTTTGAGAACCACTGGTCTATAGTATAGGCTGTTTCAAACATTTAAATAAAATAAATGGTCAGGAAAAGGTTAAACATATAATAAATACAAACACAAACATAATATAACCAATACTGCACTTTTTAAGCTCACAATCTCCCACTTCATGGTAAGGCTCCTGTCTCTTCCTCCTGGCAGCTGCTCTCCATTGCGATGTATGAGGGCTCAGATCTGCACATACAGTAAATGTTGTAGAAGAAGCTGGTACACTAGGCATGTGCAGCAGCTCTGCTCTGTCCCTTACACTGCATGGTGTGGTGGCAGCTCTATTGATCAAATTATATATAAACACTATTGTTGTTTTAAGGCACTTACCAAGAGGAGGGGGGTTTCCGGGCAACCAACCCCCCCCCCCCTCCCCCCTGCATTTGCCTATGGCTACAGTATTAAAGGGATGTTTGCATCTTTGTAATGCAAACATCCCTTTAATACCCCGTTCCAAAGTCAGGGTCACTACAGTTCTGATGTTTTGCCCTTTTTTCTACCTATAGGTGTAAAACTACATGGCCTAAGCTCCAACCAGTGCCGTGAAGGTGTTACCGGGGAATGCACTGATAGGGGCCCTTGTTTAGTGGTGCGGCTACACTGTAGAGGAGTTATGGCCAGCTGACACAGAGGTTTGGCTAAAGGTGCCCATATGCGATTTGGAGTAGATCGCATTGCATACGTTTTGCAATGCAACATGCAGTCTAGTACAAAAAGTATGTGCAGCAAATGTACCATGTATGGTCACCTTAACCCTTAGAGCACAGGTTCTCAAAGTCTGTCCTCAGGACGCCACACAATGCATGTTTTGCAGGTCTCTTCACAGAATCATGTGTAGTAATTAGCTAAACCTGTGGATCTTTTAAAATGTGTCAGTGAGTAATGAATGCACCTGTCTGGTGACCTTGAAAACGTGAACTGTGGACTGAGTTTGAGAACCACTGCCTTAGAGAGTGTAATATTAATATGTATATAATATAGTAAAGACAGGGCCGAATCTAGGCTTTCCGGGGGCCGGGGCAAGGCAGTCATTTGGGCGCCCCCCCTCCCCCCGGGGGGGGGTGCAAATGACTGCCTTGCCCTGGCTCCGGAGGCTGAGCGACCCCCCCCCCCGCGCAGACATACCTATGTGCAGCAGGGGTCTGGGGACGGGCAGCGGGGGTCTGGGATGGGCAGCGGCGGCTTTCCTTTCACTTGTAACATGCTACGCTATTCGCCTGGCGGCGGGAAGTTCTGCTGATTTTGCCGGACGCTGATTGGCTGAGAGAATTCAGCCAATCGGCGTCCAGCAAGACTTTTCAAAATCTGCTTCACTCCTGGCAAATAGCATAGCGTGCTACCAGCTGCTGCTACGCCAGTCCCCGGACCCCCGCTGCCCATCCCCGGACCCCCGCTGCCCGTCCCTGACAGCGCCCCCGCATGCAGCGCCCGGGTCCCGCGATCCCCAGCCCCCCCCCCCCTAGTTACGGCCCTAGTAAAGACTGCTAGTTTATGCGCAAAGGGGAGGTAAGGCCCAACAGGGGTTTCCCTGTACCCTTGTGGGCCAGTCCAGCCCTGGCTTTACCCAACCCTCCCAACTGCCCCGTGTAGTACAGCAGGTTGTTTGTTGTTCTGAAACAATGGCAAGCCACACGCATTCAGTAATGTATTCTGATTTTGTCGTCCATCAAAAAGTTTTCAGATTTAAAAAAAAAAATTTTTTATACCAAACTGGATGGACGTTTGTTCATGATATCTAACATGCTGTCAGATTAGATTTGATCTGACAGGGTAGAAACCAGATCAGCTGACATCTTATATCTACAATATGAGTGGGTAAGGTGATTCAGAAGTAGTGGTTTGTGTGTCTACACCCACATTGCAAGCTGTCTGGAAATTGGGGGCTATCCAATGGGAGAGCATAGGCATGTGTGAAATTGATCACAATCCAAAGTAAAGTTTAACCAGTGTATGGTAAAAAAAAAAAAATACGTGGGAGTTATAGAGAAACAAAAATGGAGTTTCACAGAACTAAACATAAGGTTACTTTGTACAAAATGGCTGACATGGATACATGAGAAATATTGGGAGCGGCTAAATATAAATTCAGCTTCAATGTCTGTGACGTCTGGTCTACTCTATTCATTGCTGTTTGGACTATCATATTATATAGTCTCTAGGTCATGCAATTGTATCCCTTAGTTATATAATACACTGCTTTGTGTAAGCATAGAGTAGCAAAGCTAATCTTTATTACTAATCTGCATTCCATTTCTACGCCACTAGCCACATATTTTCCAGCTGCACTTATCAGCTAACAGAGAAACGAAAGGCATACAGGACTGCAGTACAAACCTGGGATTCCTTAAAGGAACATTAATAATACAAAAAATGGAGTTGTATACACTTAGGGGCATATTTAATAAAGTACAGGTATTTAGAAATTCTTGCCCATAGCAATCATTCAGATTATACTTATCATTTATGTAGCGCCATCTAGAAGATAATACCTAGAATCTGCTTGGTTGCTACGGGCAACGTTTCCAGTTCTAAAAATATGCAGTTTAATTAATACATCCCTTTTACTGCGTGTCTAAAACATGGCTCCTATGACACATAATACCATTGGTCTTACAATGAAATCAATAGGACCAAATAACTTGCATACAGCTGCCCTTATTTATAAGGATGAATTAGGTTTTGAATACTATTGTCACTTACTGCCTCCTTACGCACTCTCAGTTGCATCCATGGTGCTGTGTGCGTGTGGGTGAAGCTGCGCTCATTTTATCCCTATGGCCAGTTAGACATATTATGGGATGCAGGCCAAGTGCTCAAAACATATTCGAATAGTCCTCTACACTGTTTAAATAATGGTGATATTTAAAACCATGTCCAAGCAGAAGGTTCTGTACTTTGCTTCTCATAACTTGTGTAGTATTTTGATACTAATAAGATGGATAGGAAAAACCTCCTGTGCCCCAGACTGCAGCTGCTTTCGGGGTACCAACCCGCAAATGACAATTTTGATGTATCTATGTTGAGATATAATAATATGTATTTTGTATAGGGAGAGGTAGGAAGTTTATGTAATAGATCAGGGAACGCTTTTTAAAAAGATGGAAATATGTTTTATAGCCTATTCCATTTCATGTTTTGAATGTTATCAGATTTACCAGGGGTATATATATATCGCTGGCTGTGCTGCTGTCCAATACACCTTTACATAGGACACAGTTGGTGTCAGAAACGCGTTGGGGAGGACATTTGGTGACCAACCTCTGCTATCCCATCAAGCCACCTTGGGACTCCTTATCCTTAGACCCATTCTGGGTGGGTTCCATATGAGAAAGGAGGACTCCATAACAAAGGGACATTTCCAGCATTTTTTTCTGTATATTTTTAAATCCATTTTTAATATTTTGTATTTTAAATACATTTTCTTTGTGGACACAAAAAGATACCTTTACGTGCACATAGTGATTTTCCCTTAGATGAGTGTTGTCCCTTTGGGGTATATTGCTGAATAAGAACCTATCCAATGATCCACTCCATGGTGCCACTGGAAAAGTAACCTTTATGGGAACATCACTACACAAATACAGATTAGTAATTTTGAACCTTTTCTCAGAGCATCTGGGTGGAAAAGAAAATACCATTAAGGATCACCTTGAAAGGATATAGAAGAATACTGTATATGTGATGTGACCGCGCTGAGGGGAATCTTTATTTCTGTACTATTGTTTTGACCTAGGCCTGTTATTTTCATTCATTCTCATACCTCCCAACAGTCCCGATTTTATCGAGACAGTCCCGATTGTCAGGGCCTGTCCCACTGTCCCACCGGCAGGGCGGCAGTGTCCCACGGTGTGGGGGGGCTGTTGGGAGTCCCTCCGTCAGATGCTAAGCAGCGGGGAATAAACACTGTGCGCATGCGCACAGCGTCTATTCCCGCAGCCAGGGGGCTGGGGGCATGGCTAGAGGCTCACAGAGCCTCTGGGTCATGCCCCCATAGCGGCAAAATGGGGGCGTGGCCTCGCGGGGGACCTGCCGGTATAGGCCATGCCCCCCAAATGATGCCACGCCCCCCGAAAATTTCGACGCGCCTTCGTCGCGCAGCAGCAGCGTCCCGCCTGCTGACCTGCCAAAGTTGGGAGGTATGTATTCTGAGGAAGTGGCTGACATCACTTGTAGGTGGGGAAACTCACCATTACCCTAACTGGCCGGTGGAGAGCCTGAAAAGAGCCCCCTGAAAACACTGCACAAGTTATTAAACCTCTGTCTCCTGTTCTTATCCCAACCTTAACTAATATCTGCAATTTCTCACTTGCTACTGGTACTTTTCCTTCTTTGCTCAAACTGGTCTCAGGCTGGAACACTAAACAATCAACATATTGGGAAATAATAATAATTATCATTGATGGGGGGTTATCACCATCTACACAATCTAATGTAAAGCTAAGTACCAAGGTGATACTGTAGCTTTTGATGGCATTGATGGGGGGGGAGGGTGTTTCACATGAACTTGTTCTGGATGCTATTGGTATTGGTGCACGCTATGCCACTGACCACATAACATTTATGTTTGCTCTCAGCTGTGTTGAAACACCTTTTCGTATCGATGAACTAAGTCAACACAGGTGATAAAAATCATGAATAAGGATGAAGTCCATCAACAAATATTTTTCCCTTCCTTGAATGAGTCATATCAGGAGATACAGAAGAGGGTAAACGTGGGAAATAACAACCTTTTAAAGGTATTCAAAATGCTGAAAATTCTAATAGATTCCACACAAAGGACTTTTTAATACACTCTACAAGGTTCCAGCATTTTACATGATTTTCAGCTTTTTTTTTTATGTAATTACTATAATTTCCTGCTTTTTCAATAAACTATACATGATTTCCGACTTATACAATATATTTAAGGTATCTATGCACGGTACAATTATTGTATGCAATTTGGACTAGATCACATCGCATCCGTTTTGCAATGCAATGAGATGCAATCTAGTGCAGCACATACTTTTTGAGCTGTGTAATGGGATGTGCGCGGGACCGTGCATCTCATCCCACCCAGTAATGGCACCGGGAATGGGCACCTTTACAATGGTTTCTGGCTTTTTAAATGCATTATACAGTACCCGGTTTCCAGCTTTTACAAGGTTTGCACTCAATGTGTATTTTTCCCCTACCTATACAGGAGAGACTTTTTCTGCCCCGCAGTAAACCCCCCCTTCTTAGCACAGTCCCAAAAATGTTACTATTTTTCTTTTGGCTTGTTGCCATATAGCTCAAAAGGAACTGCGAGATCAGATCACAGCCTGAGTAGGTAATGTCACTCATACATACCCCCAATATGACCCATTCATGACTGACAATCTGGGTGAAATGTAATAGGATGAGAGATTCAGAGAGATTTGGTAAGAAATCTCCAGTTAAAGCAACCCAGTTTGATTTTGCAGTGTAAATGATTGCCGCTTTAAAAAAAAAACTGGAGATTTCTTACCAAATCTCTCACTTTCTGAATATCTCATCCTAATAAATTTCACCCTCTGTTCCTGGACTTCTCTGATACTATGATTGCCATCAACTGTGTTGAACTAGTTACCTATTTAGAATGGAGATGGCAATCATAAGTTAAGAGAGAAGTCCAGAAGCCCAAGCATTTTGTCCCTCCTGTAATGGGTCAGTTTGGGAAGTATGCAATCGCCATATCACCCACCTTGAAATCAAACCCAATATTAATATATCCTATAATTTACTGTTATGTGTAGATCATAGCCTTTAAAATATAACCAAATTATTCCGACCCAGTAGATATAGCATACCTCCCAATATTCGTGGCAGTGGTAGAAGGACACTGGCACACTCCGCGTGCCAGAGAATAGGGGGCATGGCCTCCCGGTCACGGGCAAGACATGCCCTGGGTGGGACACGGGACAATCCCAAAAAACTGTGCTGTCCCACGAAAGTCGGTACAGTTAGATGGTACAGATAGAGAGATGTGTTATTTTGCGGTAACAAAATTGGGGTGTGTTTGTGGCCTACACACTTATTGAGTACTAGGAATTGCACCTCCTCCTGCTCTACTCTGTCTCCTTTCTGTCACCTTATACCCAGGGCCGGTGCAAGGTTACTTGGCACCCTAGGCAAAAATTCTGCCTCCTCCCCCCCCCTCCTCCTCCCAACCCCCACCCTAACAAAAGTGTAAGAGGTAAATATATATAGGAGTAGCAGGGGATTGCGGCACTCAGGACTTGAAATAAATACAATATACAGCCTGTATATGTTGACGTTTCATCCCCCACCGGGTGGTTGTAGCTCAGTACCGCCCTCCAGTGGCCGGCGCCCTAGGCAAGTGCCTAATGCTGCCTAGTGGTGGCGCCGGCCCTGCTTATACCCCTTTCACACCAGAAAATGCTGGGACTTACCTGAGAATACAGTCCCGGAATCATGCAGCGACATTCTTGGGTTCACACCAGCCTAGTCCTGCCTTTTCTGGTGTGAGGGTAGTATTGGGTGCTGTGACCAGAAGCCAGAGTCCCTGCACCATGACTGCTGAAGAAAGTAACATACTGTAACTCCTGGAATCTATGCTAAGGACGCTCACAGCTGCTGTTCTTGGACAGCACTCCCCGCCGGACCTGGGCTGCCTCCTCCTATCCCCCAATCCCAGAATGCAGCTAGGCGGTGGTCCCCATAAGAGTGAGCAGGGAGGTGGGGACGGGCCAGCTGGGGGACGCCCCAGCACCTGTATCAGCAGCAGCCTCAGGTCCATCTCCCGGGAGGCAGAGACTGGTGGCTTACCCAGTGGCAGAGAGTGTGCGGCGCTCGGTGCCAGCAGCGCGGGCAGGACAGGGAAGCTGGGTAAGTACCTTTCACACTGGCCTGTATCATGGGAAGGTTCCAGAAGCAACCCTGCCAGCCAGCAGGGTTGAAATCCCAGGACATCAGTCCTGGGAAATTGGCCCAGGACACTTCCACACCAGCTGTAGTCCCTGGTCTTAAAGGCTGGTGTTAAAGGGGTATTACAGTTACCACCACCCTCCAAAACCCTTAATCAACTTAACTAGATGAGTCACACAGGGCCTGATTTTGGATTAGTAAGCAAAGCCGATTGTTTACAGACAAATCCGATGGCTAGTGTATTGCACATGTGCAGAACAGGTCTTGTGATATTGCTTGCAGCCCCACTTAGCAGCAACAGGATTGGCATTCTGGCACATTTGGGGACAACAACCAGCGCCATCCTTCAAAATGGGTATGGTGGGGTCCCCTGTTTTGTTGATGATCAAGAGGTTGCATCATCAGAGGCAGCATTTAGATCTTGCAGATACATGCTGTAGGCATCTATCTCCTACAGATGCCCCCCTGCGACATTTGTTTGTATATAATGCATCCCAGAGGCTGTGCAATTCCTTACAAATCGGAAGCGGGTCCTCAATCCGCAGATGTTGACTTTCTGAAACCATGTCATCTTTTGTGGACATCCAAATTGGATAGCCCGGAAAAAAAACAGCAAAACCGGATATTTATTGCCGGTAATTGAATACGGTACGTAGTATTGTGGTTGTATATGCTTAGAATACACTTTGCATAAGTGATTTAATGTAGAACAGAAAGTTGTTATGAGATAAGTACTCTCATTATATAATCTAGAGAGATGGATTTGAGTACATAATGGCTGCCAGTAACCTTGACACTATAAAGCACATAAAAATACATTGTTTCCCCCGGCACACTGAATGGTATTAGTAACCAATCTTGAACACTACATGATAATATAATTCAGAGATATTGGTTACATATACCTGCGCAGGTGTATGATATGCCCAGTGGCGTAACTAGAAATTTTGCTCCCCCAAGCCAAAAACATTTCTGTCTCCCTGTCCTCTCTTAACCTGTCTATCCCCTTGCATCTGTCCTCCTTGCACCCCTGTATGGTATAGAAAATCTGTGGTGCCGCTGCTGTGCTTCCATGTGGAGCTCTCCTGGTATTGAATATATATATATATATATATATATATATATATATATATATATATATATATATATATATATATATATACAGGTCGAGTATCCCGTATCCGAAAATACGTTATCCGAATTATTCTGAAAACCAGACATTCCAGAAAGTGACATTTATTTTTATTTTTTTTGCTAAAAACTCACTGGGGACATTTGTAACAGCACTACTGAGGCCATGATATGTAACTAGCACTATATATGTGCAAGACAATGATTGCTTGGCATTCAAATTCAGTGCTGAGATAGTTCACAAATTTTGTTTCACGTTTTGAAACCTTGTTTTTTGAACAAATAAAATATATTTGTGTGTATTTTATGTGGTAATAAAATATATTTGTGTGTATATTATGTGTTTATACAGCATAAATGCAAGATACTTCAAAATACATCATTGAAATATTAAAATATTCCGAAATACGGAATAATCCGTTATCCAAAATTCTCCTGGTCCCGAGCATTTTGGATAAGGGATACTCAACCTGTAGTAGGTAATTCATAGATGCACTCACCAGGACTTCAGTAAACGCATTTCTGGTTTAGAGCATCCCACCCATAATATGTAACGGGCATCATGTGTGGCCTTATGTGTAATTGGCATTACGGAATGTGGCTTTATGTGTAATGGGTATTACAAGTTCGCTAAGATGTGCAGTGGGCATTATAGTGTGTGGTATAATGTTATAATGTAAGACCACGCCTCCCTTGCATGCACCTGAGTGGTATTACTGAACTAATTGAGCATCTACCACTATCTGTAACTATACAGTACATGCATTATATGTATGGCACTTGTTACATGCTTACATAAGCAAACACTATACTATTATATAATATCAGGGTACAAGAGCAGAGACATAAAGTTCAACGAAAATCAGATTAGTGGTTCAGATTAGTGGTTCTGATAGGCACTGGCAAGGTGCTATACAATATTTTATATCAGCAGGATATTATTAAAACATGATTAACTTTATAGGTGTTGCTGTCATAAGACTGTCATTTAGACAATCCCTTTTAAATTCTTTAAAGTCTTAATATCATAGCTCAGCATGTGGAAAACTTTTTCGTGTGTAATTATTATCATGACCTATTTGTGCCGCTGTCAGATCAGTTTTGAAGGTGAAAATGTTGATTGTATTGGCCAAATAGTGGCCTATTGTCTCCCTCTACTGGTGGACATGGGAGATCCTGAACATGAGATGGAAACAGATCACATTACAACTTACTACATTAGAATTGCTATTGTGCATAGTAATGATATATATTCTGCATGAGAGAAACTGATGAAACATTAAAGCTGAACTAACAGGAGAATCACAAACCAGCTCTTTACAAAAGGGAGGGGCACAACACCAGTCTATGCATAGATCAGGGGAGAGAGAACCCACTTGCAGCCTCTGCAGGCTGGCCGCCTCCTCTCTGACAGCGAGTATTATGCCAGAGTCTACTGCGGAGGTCTCCGGGATCATGGTGCCCATGCCTTGTTCCCGGGGACAGATCCAATCACTCAGAAATCATACCTCCCAACTTTTTCAAAGCACCAGCGCCCCGTTTTCACCCACCATGCCGCTGAATAGACGCTGTGCACATGTGCACAGCGTCTATTCTGTCAGATTGGGGGGGACTCCCAACTGCCCCCCCCCGCAGTGGGACACTGCGTTTAGCGAGACAGTTGGGAGGCATGGGAAATTTTTTTCGAGTGATTTGTGTCTTCTGTGCCATGATGCCGCCACATGACTCCGGAGGGTGACTATAATGTATGGGTGCAGTATAGGTTACCCTGGACCATACTTGCCTACTTTGAAACCTTGTTTCAGGGAGATTATAGTTGGTAATATAATTTTGCACAGCGCCACATTGAGGGGGCGTGTTATGCTCCTCCCAAGGGGTGTGTCTAGTTCCATATATGGAGAGATTGTGAAAATAAATTGTGAACGTGGCACCGAGATGCACTGCTACATCTGAGAGGAATCTTTTAAAATGATTTATATCCAAATGTAGATGAGCCCCAAAGCAGTTAGTAAGAGCTACTATACAGTTCGGGTATCCCGTATCCGGGCATCCCGGATCCGAATTATTCCAAAAACCGTGTTTTTTTTGAATAATTCAAATTTTTTGTTTTGTTTCCCCCCCCCCCCCAACCCTCTTTTAATACTTACCAAGTCCTCCGGCGTCCATAGCAGGCCTTCAGCATCCTCTCCGGCGTCTCCAGCGGTCCCAGGAGTGCTTTGCGCGAGTGCGCGCCGGTGACATCACCGGCGCGCCTGGGAACTTGCGCAAAGCACTCCTGGGACCGCTGGAGACGCCTGAGACGGTGCTGGTGGCCTGCTGTGGACGCCGGAGGACTCCATGGACGCCAAGGGACCATCGGGGACCCACCAGGGGCAGGTAAGTATGGCTGAAAAAAAATATTCCAAAAACCGGAATATTCCCTTATCCGGAATGCTCGTGGTCCCGAGCATTTCGGATAAGGGATACTCAACCTGTACTTGGTAAAGAAAAGTCACTGATATGTGTCAGGGATTGTTCATCTGTTGTTTTTTTCACGTGGTTCCATATAAATGGCCACAAGGCATGCATGTAGCCATATGGATCACATTGTGTTTTATCACCAATGCTGGGAAATGGCGCTGTTGATTCAATGTAAATGTATCTATCTCTCATTCCTTTTTTCCCCAAAAATGTTACAGCTACATAATGTGGGTTAGGTGAAATGAGGGAGATTGCTAGACTAATCAGGGAGAAAGGGAGATTGCTGCTATTTCATGGAGGCTCCTGCAGAATGCAGGAGGGTAAGAAGCTATGCCCTGGACCCAGGGGGCTATGTGCACGGTGCACACTGCACCCATTATAGAAATGCCTAAGGCTTAGATGCAGACAAAGCGTAAATGTAGGAACAGGCAGAATGGAGGTGTAAGCTTCAGTTAGGGTGATGCTGGTGCAGTACAGAATAGGCGCACCTGTGCCTCTCTATTTTCTGGATAGTGCCGGAATAAGTTTTCATTTTATACGTGGCATGCGGTCATAATGACAACAATTGCATTGCAGACAAATCTACTTGACTTGCCATAACCACGAGCAACACAATGTCGATACGGTGAAAAGGAAAATGAAATCATTGTAACAGTGCGGTGGAACTCGCAGTGTTTGCGCAAACCCCTCCACCATCGGACACGGGGCTGAATTTGGAACAGAACGAACAGGTCTGAATCAGCCTCTTAGCTATCATTACCTGGTGCCCTGGCCTGGATGTGTTTGTGGTAAGGAATATGGATTGTAAGCTCTACTGGCAAGAACTGCTAGAACACATATTATTTTAGTGCTGTATAAATATTTAATAGGTCTGTATACATTGCCCCCACCCCACACCCATGTCTCAGTGAACTTGCCACTATTATATCACTCTGGGCTTGTATAAGTGATGGTACATGTGCAAAGGGCAGAACACTGATCTGTGGTAAGAGGACACAACATTGATTTAATCAGTAACCATACATTATATGACACCAGCTGACAGAGCCGGGCTTTGTGGTACAGACGTTCTGTATATCTGAAGTACGTAGAACCGAGGCCATGTTGCTTCATCCGGAGTGTTATGAAAGCATGAGCATGCATAATTAGAGATACTTATGAAACAACAGTGCTAATTATAGTGACAGCAGACTGGTATGTGTAAGCGTGTATTGTTCCTTATCCCCGAGTACATGAGAACAGATTTAGCTTTAATTAGAAGGCCTAACAAAACATAGGTGGGAGCGGTTTTCCTAAAATACTGAGGTCACCTTGGTGCTCTGCTTTACTGAGGATAAACAGATTGTTCTTCTTACAGTGGCAGAGAAATATTATTGGAAAATAAAGGTGTACATCCTGTGCATCTAAGGCTGCAACACGTGATCATAATGCCTCCAGATCATGGCGTACTACAGTCCCCAAATGACTACTTTTACTGAATTGGGTTTCACAATTCCCAGGAAGCTTTGCGGCCTGGATTGTGATCTACACAGGATGCTTTAGGGCAGGGATGGGGTACCTTCGGCCCTCCAGCTGTTGTTGAACTGCACATCCCAGCATGCCCTGCTACAGTTTTGCTATTTGGCCATACTAAAACTGTTGCAGGGCATGCTGGGATGTGTAGTTCAACAACAGCTGGAGGGCCGAAGGTTCCCCACCCCTGCTATGGGGCCTGGATTTGGATCTACAATCCCCAGGATGCTATGGGGCTTGGATTGGGATCTACAATCCCCAGGATGCTATGGGGCCTGGATTGGGATCTACAATCCCCAGTATGCTATGGGGCCTGGATTGAGATCTACAATCCCCAGGATGCTATGGGGTCTGGATTGGGATCTACAATCCCCAGGATGCTATGGGGTCTGGATTGGGATCTACAATCCCCAGTATGCTATGAGGCCTGGATTGAGATCTACAATCCCCAGGATGCTATGGGGCCTGGATTGGGTTCTACAATCCCCAGAATGTGATACAGGTTGAGTATCCGCTATCCGGACATCCCTTATCCGAATTATTCCAAAAACCGTGGTTTTTGGAATCATTCAAATTTTTTTGTTTTTGTTTTTTTTATAACCCCCCCAACCCTCTTTTCATACTTACCAAGTCCCCGGACATCCACAGCAGGCCTCCGGCATCTTCTCCAGGGTCTCCAGCGGTCCCAGGAATGCATTGCGCGAGTGTGCGCACGCGCCGGTGACGTCACCGGTGCGCGCGCACACTCGCGCAATGCATTCCTGGGACCGCTGGAGACCCTGGAGAAGATGCCGGAGGCCTGCTGTGGACGCCCAGGGACTGCGTGGACGCCGAGGGACCACCGGACACCATCAGGGGACAGGTAAGTATGCTTTTAAAAAAAAATATTCTGAAAACCGCAATATTCCCCTATCCGGAATGCTCGTGGTCCCGAGCATTTCGGATAGGGGATACTCAACCTGTAGTTATTGGACTGGGTTCCTTATGTATTATTTGGTAATTTATTTATATACTCCTCTTTAATACATAATCATTCATAAAACCTTATGTGTGATATGTAAACGACTACAAATGTGAATCCCAGTTCCTTTTCTCAGATCTGTGCCTTCACTTTGCAGAAAATTAATATGGAATAGGGAAAGACCAAGAACACAAAAGATTGCTAAACCAAACGGATGAGGGTCTAGTTTTCCCTATTTATAAAAGATATTACTAAGTGCCGCAGTTAGGCCTCCTACTCTCCTGGTATTTTGGAAACCAATGGGTAGAATTAGAAGAGGATCTGCTGACAGACCAATGATTGAGCATCCTCCCATCCTTGTCTCCCCATTACACTTTGGACCAGCCTTGGCCTATGCTGTTCTCTATCAAAGTGACCCATCTACATTTTTAGAATGTTCTACTCCAATTACCCCCCTTATGTAAAAGACATACTATCCAATAGGTTTTACCCCTAAGGAGTAAATTTACAAATATCGGAGTTCTATTGAAGATGAGATGTTGCCCCTAGCAACCATTCAGAGTCTACTTTTATTTATCTAGCACCTTCTAGATAATATAATCTGATTGGTTGCTATGGGCAACATCCCATCTTCAGTAGAACTCCCATCTTAGTAACTTTAAGTATGCGCAATGTTGTTTATTAAAAGTGTGCTCCATATTTTGGTTACCTGCATATTCAGGTATGGGTCACTGGGTCGACCCACCAAAGGTTGAAATGTGTTAGTTCAACCACAGAAGGTCGACATGGCTTAGGTCAACACCTCAAATAGGTAGACATGCTTAAGGTCGACATGGATGGAATGTCGACAAAAGCATTATGTCAACAGTGTCTATGTCAACTGTCAAAAGGTCAACATGGGAGGTAAGAAATCAGTTTTTTTTAAAGCGGCAATCATTTACACTGCAAATCCAGTTTGATATTGAAATGTAGATTGCCGCTTTAATGAAACTGGAGATTTCTTACCAAATCTCTCACTTTCTGAATCTCTCATCCTATTAAATGTCACCCAAAGCCTTTCAAAACTTCATTTGGGGCCCACTGAGAGGAGAGTGCAGAGAGTAAAAACATTTGGATACATCTGAGATAAGTAACTATTTACAGTGTTCCATTTAGGCCGGAGAAAGATTTCTTGAAACCCTGGGCAAAACTTCAGCTCCACCCCCTTTCCACACACCAATACCCACTTTCCAGGATATCTTGTCGATAGGGTGACAGTGTCAATTGATCAGTATATATGTAGAAGACCACAAGGTGAGTAATAAAGGACTTATTAAGCTGATTATAAACTTCCAGTTGCCTAATTAGTCATTGGGGGCAGATGTGCCAGAGCAAGTCCCTATTAATTTTTACAAAAATAACAATTTTAGGAAAAATCAGACTGGGGGCCAGATTCTCTAAGCTTCACAAGTGATAAAATAGAGAGTGATAAACAGCCAGCCAATCAGCTCCTGCCTGACATTTTTTAAACACAGTCTGTGACATGGCAGGTAGGAGCTGATTGGCTGGCTTTTTATCACTCTCCATTTGATCACTTTTGAAGTTTAGAGAATCTGGCCCTAGATATGGGGCTGTGATCAACAGAGCTCATTGTGTTACCTTCAGTTGAATAGGAAAAAGCCCACAGCTGTGGTAAAAACCCAGTGTCACTGGGTTTTACAAAACTGAGTACACAACTGAATATTCCCCTTAAGGTGCCCATACAAAGTGTGCACCCGTTATGGGCTGGATCGCATTGCATTGCATCGCAACACATGTGTTTTTGCATGCAATGCGATCCACGGGCAGTACAAAAAGTATGTGCAGCACATACTTTTTGTATTGTGCGATGCCCACGGGAGCGTGCATCGCATTGCATGGTGCTATCGCCCACGGTGCCTATTTAGTATATGTTTTTATTTTATTTATCTTACTAAAGGATAGATGCGCTAAGCTGCAAAAAGTGATAAAATGAAGATAAACAAGCAACCAATGAGCTCCTGTCTGGCATTTTTCAAACCCATCCTGCATCTGGCCCTAAGTAACTTATTACAAACTGCTTAAAAGCAGTAGCTATCCTTTTGATAAATATGCCTATGTGGCTTTTACTACGCTAGTCCATGCCCCTTGGACAGGGGGTGGGCTGCACCATCCGCACGGGTGGGTCGCGAGGGGAGAGTTGGACACCAACGATGTATGAATGGTGTGTTGTTACCTTCCCCCTCTCCCTTTTCTATGACCGTTCTTTAGGGCCGCCACCCCTTTTATAGTTATAGCTGTCAATTAATAAATCAGGGTTGCCGACTTTTACAGTCTCCTCTCCGGGAGAACCCCGGAGAGGAGACTGTCAGCATCACTTCTGGGGGTGGGGCCTGATGGAGACATCATCAGTCCCTGCCCCCAGTGATGCAAATCCCGCAATATGTGGGTCTCCGTGGAGGGGGCAGAGCTAAATATGCCATATTTGCATATTTAGCCCCGCCCCTCCCGCCGAAACGGCGTGAACCGCCGGAATTTCAAGCTTTTGCCCCAGGTAAATGAGGGGGGGGGGAGGGGACCGCCGGAATCCGGGAGGGTTGCCCACCTTTCCGGGGGGCCGGGAGAGGGGCCCGATTTTTGGGATCCTCCCGGACATTTCACTTCTCTAAATTTTTGCATATTACTCAGTATTTGTCACTAATTGTCACTAACTGAGTGTTGGTAACAATGAACAATATATCGGCTGAATACAGAAGTCTTTACTCAAATATGATTACAATGTTACACCAATTAATGAAAGTCAAACTTTCCATGTAACTGAGTAGCTATATCTATACCACATTGGGACCTGGGGTAGACAGTGAAGGCATGGATGAATTTTGCAACTTGCATAAGGGAATTATAAGAAAACAAGACTTTATATAGGTTTGATTTACTGTATATTGTGTTTTATCAATGGCGTAACTACACTAAGGGCGGGATGTATTAAAATACATCACCGCCCTTCACGCCCCCCCCCCCCCCGCCGCGATGCCGCTGCATATGTACTAACATATGCGGCTGGTATCGCGATGCGGTGACGGAGGCCCCCCACGATACCTGGAATGTGGTGTGCAGGGGGTCTCCATCACCTCTCTGCCCCCTCCTGCATCCCTCACGCCGGGGACAGCTAAGCAAGCTGTCCCCGGCGCCTCCTCCTCCCCCCTGCAGCTGGAAGGACGTCCGGCTGCGTCACTAGGGGGAGGAAGGTGTTACCTTCCGGGCCCAGGAGGACCTGGACCAGGTAAGAGAGGGAGGGGGAGAGGGGGGTTGGGGGGTTTTCGGCGGAGGCATCGGGCGGCGAAAAGAAGCCCATAGGCTTTTATAGGGTATCGCCACCCAAACCCTACACTGCAGTGACATGGCGGCCGGGTAATAGTACATAGGAAAATGCGGTAAAACAGGGGTTTTACCGCATTTTCCCTTTAGTACATCTCGCCCTAAGGCTGCCACCACTGCCGCTTGGGGGAGCGAGTGGCAGCGCTGTCTGTGTGGGCGCCGGTGTCCAGCACTTACATGCCTGCTGCTGAGCGCACCACTGGCTGAGCGGCACAGTCAGCCGTGGCGCGGGCGCGCCCCCTTAAAACCCTCTGTCCAGTTGCATCACTAAGCAGGTGTCACCCTCCAGTGGGGTGACACCAAAAAAAGCCACACTCCCCCAGTATCCCTAATTCACACTGCGCCGCCAGCCCGCCCGATGCCCAACAACCCCCCTTCCCCTGGCAATTACCCGTCCGCCCGGTGGCTGTACTACAGGTACAGCCCTTTGCAGCCCCCCCCCCCCTCAAGTCTTCAATGCCGCTGCCGGGGCTTGATGTCACACTCTAGTGACTGCCCCGGCGTGAGAAATAAAACCGCAGCGTTATTACGCGCTACAGCCCGGCGCTCCTGCCACGGGCTCTGCAGCCTTAGCCTTCTCAGGACCTGTCGCTGCAGCCTCCGCGAAACCCACCGCTGATGCCTCCACCATCCACATGACCCACTGTCGCTGCTGCCCTGCACTCCCTAATGTGATGCACTGCTTCCCACTGCAGCCTCCACGGGACTATGGCCGCTGCCTCCATGGAACCCAACACTGTCTCCATGGTAGGGATGGCCATCGACCATCGATGATTCAAAATCATTGATGGTTCAGGGCCGATGTTGAATACTTTTGCCATCGATGGGGGAGAACCAGATGGTTTCCCTCCATCGATGGAACAGCAAAACGATGGCAAAAACGATGTCCCGCCCCCGTGTTTTGATTGGCCCACAGGCCAATCAATCGAACACAATGGATGATCATCGATATGAAAAGATATCGATAGTCAGCCATTGCATAGTTTTGCACTATCGATGTCCAGTTGCAGAATTGCCATCAATGGCAACCATCGATGGCAATGGCAATGATGGCCATCCCTACTCCATGGTACACTGCTTGTCTTGAATAATGAAAGTGATTTGTTACAAGTGTGTGGGGGGGAGAACACATACCTGTCTCAATCCTCTAATTCTCTTCCTCTCCCCCACTTTTCCCTCAATCTCCCTCTCTGCTCCCCTTCTCTCTCTCTCGCTCTGTCTCTCCCTCTCCTCTTTTCTCTCTTCACCCTCCTTCTTTCCTTTCTCCCCGCTCATCCGTCTCCGCTCTCTATCCACTGTCCTTCTCTCTCTCTGCTGTCCTCTCTCTGCTGTCCTTAGCTCTCTCTCTCTCTCTCTCTCTCTCCTGGCCTTATCTCTTGCTCTGCTGTCCTTATCTTTCTCTCTGCTGTCCTCTCTCTCTCTCTCCCCACTGTCCTCTCTTTATGCTTTCCTCTCTCTCTGCTGTCCTCTCTCTCGCTGCTGTCCTTCTCTCTCTCTCTCCGCTCTCTCTGCTGTCCCTCTCTCCCCTGTCACGGGCAATTCCAGGGCAATTTCTAAGTGATCTGACTAGAAAAGTCAAAGGGGCATAATTTGTGTGGCTAGCTGGATATGGGCATGTCACAGCCAACAGGTAAGTCTTAATTCACATTCCAACAGACGAGATGTACTAAGCCTTAAAAAATAAAAAATGGAGAGTGATAAATCACCAACCAATCAGCTTCTACCTGTCCTTTTCAAACACAGCCTGTGACATGGCAGTAAGGAGCTGATTGGCTGGTGGTTTATTACTTTTCAAGCTTAGTACACCTGGCCCATTATTTATTAAGAGTTTCTTATATAGCGCACTCATAGGGCCAGATGCACTAAGCTTCAAACGTGATAAAATGGAGAGTGATAAACAGCCAGCCAATCAGCTCCTACCTGCCATATCACAGACTGTATTTAAAAAATGTCAGACAGGAGCTGATTGGTTGGCTGTTTATCACTCTCTATTTTATCACTTTTGAAGCTTAGTGCATCTGGCCCATATTCCGTAGCGCTTTACATATACTATTTGAACACTCACATCAGTCCCTGCCCCAGTGGAGTTTACAATCATTGGGGCAGATGTATCATAGCAGCGCTTATCTCGCCGCTATGATACTTCCTGCTTCGCCTCAATAGCGAGGCGAAGCAGGAAGGGACATCAACAAGATGTATTAACATCTTGTCTGCCGAAGCGGGGGAGCGTTAACTCCCCCCTTCAGCGATGTCCCTTTCTGGAGATAGCGCATCAGTTAATACTGATGCGCTATCTCCTGTCCCCCGGCCGGCCGCACTGGGCATGCGCGGGATCTCGCTGTTCACGCGAGATCCCCAGCGCAGCCCACAGCTGACAGCAGGGACAGCGCTGTCCCTGCTGTTTAGATAGGGCTTCGCCAGCCTGATGCTGACCGTTCATACATTCGGCCTGCTATCATTTTGATAGCAGCGCCGATATGGACAGGGGCGCATAGCGCCCCTGTCCAATACCGCACGGTAGCTCCATCATACATGGGGGAGAAGCGGTATCAGTGCACATAACGTGCGCTAATACCCCTTCTCCCCCATAACGACAGATCATACATCTGCCCCTATATTCCCTACCACATATACTGTACACGCACACACAGACATTCTAGGGTTAATTTTGTTGGAAGCCAATTAGCCAACCGGTATATTTTTGAATCGTGGGAGGAAACAATACAATTACAGATGGGGCAGGCCTCATCCTGGCTGGCGGATCGCCAGAACGTCCCCAATGGCGATCCGCCAGCAGCCTCGCCATCCATCAGACTGAGACGCGAGTGCGTCTCACGCGAACGCGTGTCTCAATCTCCGTCGGCGGGGCGATGGAAACCCTGTCCGTCTCCGCCTCAGGGAGACGGACAGGGTTAGGGGGGTTAGGGGGGGTTGCGGGCAGGCGGCGGGGACCCTGGGTTACCGCCGACAAGCCTGCGGGGGGGGAGTGGATGGAAGCGCCGTCGGAAGGGGACACGCGCGCCTCTCATGCGCGCGCGCGTCCATTTCTCGCCATCGATATGGCACTGGCGGGGGATGACGGCTGGTGTCGCCATCGCCATCCCCTGCCAAGATGGGACCTGCCCCATCTGTATGAGCAACTGAAGGTTCTGAACCTAAAATTATTTATGGTCAATGTAATAGACACAACCAGTGCTTGTGGCTGCCAGTCATAAAATATTTGGACAAACAGAAGTGAATCCAGTCCCATACTACATAAATGACCCTAAGGATGAAGAAACTTTTGGCCTAGGAGTGCTGTGAAAACAATTCTGATACTCTAGGGTGCCATGATTCAAAAAGGTTTGGGAACCCCTGACCCTAAATATTAAGCTTATCATTGCATGATTTGTTTATCAATAATACCAGTTACAAAATGCTGAATGCAGGAGATGTTAACAGTGCAGGGCCAGATTAAGCCTTGTGGAGGCCCAGGGCACTTAAAATATGGGGAAGGATGATGTATATTAGATTGTACATAACTCCCAACATGATCCTTTCCAGGAGGGACAAAATGTTCTCTACCTGGACTTCCCTCATAATTTATGATGGCCGTCACCTGTGTTGAACTATTTCATTGATAAGAAAGGTATTTCAGCACAGGTGATGATCATAAATTAAGAGGGAAGTCCAGCATAAGAGCATTTTGTCCCTCCTGGAATGGGTCATGTTGGGTTGCAGGGTATCAGTTGTGTATATTAGATTTAAAATAGTAGTATAATAATAACACCTTGCACTGTTTCTAGTCCCACCTCATTGACAGACAACTAATTAATAAAGTTTGACTGCAGTGAAACAAAGACAAATTAAACAACTTTAAAATACACATAGAAAAAAATAAATCTACTGTATTTTACTGTAAATCTTGTCACATGTAAAAATAGCTGCACCAACTGTACAACTTACAAACTGGGACAGGGCTCTGTGTGAATGTGTTTCTCTAGGCCCAAAAGCTCTCATTAAATAACACTTTACCCAGACACCTAGCAAGGGTGAATTAGAATCTCTATTTGTAGTTCATGACACCTGGCCAGCATAACCCTCAGTCCTTATATCTCTCTTGCCCCTCTCCCCCCACTCTTGCTCTCCCCTCCTTCTCCTCAGTCCTTATATATTTCTCACACCCCAAACTAACCATCCCCCTACTACCAGCCAGGAGCCAGACACCCTCTTCTTTGCTTGTATGCTTTGCTCCTCTCTCTGCTGGTGCCTGGGTTTCTGTGTGTGAGCCTCTGTGGCACTACAGGCTGCGTTGAATGACCTCTGATGTCACTCCGCACCACACACAGCAGGGGCTCAGGGCAGCCAGGCATAAAAACATTCTGCAAATTGTAGGTAGAAATCCCAGGAACCCTGGGATTGGCCATCCTAAATCTAACATTTATTGGGACTCAATGGTTCGACTTCTAGAGGTGGAGGTAGTTGAATAGAGTAGGATCTAGAGAAATCTAGACCATATCACCAAAGAGGTCTTAACATTGTCATTGATCTGGGCACATTTTTGACTTGATAACAAGAACTACTATATGAAAGCTTATTGGCTAATATGTTTCACCACTTTACCCATTACCTTATGGGCCTGATTCTCTGTTGGGAGTTAAGCAGAAAAGAGCAAGTAACTATGCACCTGGGTAAAACCATGCTACTGCAGATGGGGCAGATGTAACACGTGTTAAGAGAGTTAGATTGGGTGTGTGGAGTGGGGGGAGGTGTCCAAATCTTAATTAATGTGTAGCAGTAAATCTGCTGTCCAGCATTTGTGGGCTACATACAAAGCAGCCAGAATTTACACTGCATGCAAAAAATATCAGCATTCACCTTGCAGGGTAGGTTTGTATGGGCAGGTGCACAGTTACTTGATTTCTTGGTTTACTCCAACCAGGCCCAATGTGTTTTAACTCTAAACCAGTGGATCCTAAACTATCTTGAATGGTGGCACCCTGGAGTATCAGCTTTTTATTTCACAGCATCCCTAAGTCAAAAGTTTCTTATTGATAAATTCAGCAAAAAATATGAAATTAATTGCTCTTAGCTGCCATCCTTAGGTTTACTTGTGTTGTGTGGCCACGGCGGCACTTTGTCCATATATTTTAGAATTGGTGCCATCGACACCAGCTTTGCCTGTCACATTGACCATAAGTTATATGATTTGATCTTTAGGCCCTCATACACTATGCGCGTTGGGCCTTGATTCCAGCGGATCCAGCTGAGAAATCAGGTGAAATCGGTCCAAATTGCTTGTGTATGACAATGGATGCGATACGCGGTCCCGTGCGCATTAGACCCTAGTCGGAGGTGGTATGTGCTGCACGTCCAACCTCCTAGTCGGACCCACAAATCGGACCCACTGGGCGGCGGCAAACGGGATCGCATGTGATACATTGCATGTAAATAGAGTCTCAACATGCAATCCTGCCACCCAGGAAGGTTCTGGTTGGTTCAAGGATGATCGATGCAACTTCTCCCCTCGGAGATGCTGCAAAGTGTATGGGGACCTTTAGACTCCAACAGCAGCACCTCTGCAAATGCCATGGCACCTGGTTTCATATCTGCCAACATGACATATGTCACGAGGGACACATTTTTTGTTCCTGGACCCTTTTAATTCATGATTGCTGTCATCTATGTTGATCTAGTTAATTGACAAAACAGGTATTTAACTGCAGGTGACTACAATCAGAAATGAATATGGGAACCCCTGCCCGTAGCATTTAATCAGCATTGACATTAGTCTAAACTAATAAGTGAGATATTAAGAAACTTATCTTCATTTCTTTTGTCATTTTAAATCATACTTTATATTTTTTATTTCAACTTTGACTTTTATCCCTGGGCCTTCTAATGCATAAAATTGATTCCAAAATGTCTGTATTTCACGCTCTAGATGGGCAATCTAACTATTTTATGGTCAGTCCAGTATCTCTGCTGCTATTTTATGTTCTATCATCTTTCAGTTTGATTATGAAAGGAAGACCAGCTAGTTATAGTTTCACCATCTCAGCTATTTTTTTGTTCCATTACTCTTACTGAAATTTTTGAATTAATGCTAATGTCAGTAAATGTTCTCACTATAGAGTCTTTTGTATTAAAGAACACTTTTCAGACTCATCATAATATGAACTGTCAGAAAACAGGAGTTTCAATTGACTTTAGGAAAACCACAATTCAGCACACTATGCTGAAGCCGATCCTACCTCACTACGGACTTTAATTAAGTATTGGCTTTGAGTGTTGTGCTTTTTTGGGGGGTTATTTTAACACTATAAAACAGAATGATATAACGAAAATCATGGGGCTTTTTTTCTAATTAGAATTAACTGAACCATGTTACATTATCTGACTCATCAGCTCCCTCACCCTTGTGACTCACCATCCTGGCACGTCACTTATGACCATCCTTCTAATTGACGCATTGGGTTGTATTTAATTGGATTCACAATAACAATGGTGTTCTATTTGAATTGAGAAAACATTGTCTATAAATGTTTTGTTGCACTGAAATATTAATTCTGGATTTTATTGAGCTACTGTAATAACACAATTACATAATTTTAAGGGGAAATATGATTGGTGGTACAGAGTTAACTGATGACCAGTCAGAAGAGGTGTATCAAGCCTTGGGGGTCGATCCTTTTAGTCACAAATGATTCACGAGTACGAATCATCATGACATCGGACACACTTTAAAGCGGATAGAATTAGCACAAAGGTGCTCGTTGCCTGGAGGATGCAGACTGCAAAGGGTGTGAAATCAGGTGCTCTTGCTGGTATTTAAACAGTGTTAGAATAGCACCTCACACCCTTCACAATTAATAGAATCAACCCTTTGGAAAGAGAGTTTCCAATAGCAACCATTCAGCTTTGTTCAGTTCATAAGCTGTGCTAGATACATTACAGTTTGAGGCGGATTGGTTTCTTTATAAAATTGGTTGCTTAATACATCTCCATGGAAAAACTAATGTATTTTATCTGAATTATGGGCCTGATTCAGCCGCTGTCACAGTGGCGATACGGTCACAATTGGCCTTTTTTACATTACATGCACCAAAGCTGTAGTGTGGCTGTGTAACTTCAGTTGCAGTTCTATATTATCAGCATCCTGATTACCAGATTTGAGTTATTAGTAAGCTTTAGTTAAATACATCTGTTTAATTAAAGAACTGTGTCTGGGGAATACCATAAAGTTAGGGAAAAAAGTACAGGAAATAATATAGGTAAGATAATGTTTATTTATTATCAGTTTCTTATATAGCGCAGCATATTCCGTTGCACTTTACAAAAGGAGACAGTGATACAACAAATAGGGTATTTACAATCAAAATGTAGGAGAGCCCTGCTGCAAGCTTACAATCTATAGGGAAATAGGCATTTGATACATAAGGATAAATACTGTATTCTTTATTGCATCGATTCCAGCAGACTGCAAGGGTCTATGACTGGTTCTGGAATTTGATCAGCTTGCCTGAAGATATGAGTTTTCAGGGAACAATTATAGGTTTGGAGACTGGGGGAGAGTCTTATTGTGCTTGGGAGGGCATTCCACAGAGTGGGTGCAGCCCGTAGAAAGTCTTGCAATCGGGAATGGGAGCAAGTAATGAGTGTGGATGAGAGACACAGATCTTGGGAAGAGCGTAGAGGTCAGGTTGGAAGATACTTTGAGATAAGAGAAGATATGTTTGTTGGTGTAATTTGGTTTATGGCTTTGTTTGTAAGTAAAATAATTTTGTATTGAATATGGTAGACTACAGGTAACCAATGAAGTTACTGACAGAGCAGCTTTGCAGACAATGAACGTCTTGCTCAGAAGATTAGCCTCGTAGCTGCATTCATGATGGACTGTAGTGGTGAGAGTCTGTATTGGGAAGGCCAATAAGGAGACTTGCAATAATCAATGCGTGAGATGATGAGAGCATGGATTAGATATGGATAGGACTGACCCACAGGGGGCAGAACTGGGGGGCGCTCACCAAGAGTGGAGTTTCCTGCAGCTGCTCAATGGACAGGATAGTTAGTCCCAAGGAAAAACCATAAAAAAGGAAAAACTAGAGCAGCAGATGAGTATTGAAAAAACAATATAGAAAAAAATGAATGTACAGTAGATTGGATGATCTCGTACAAATATTTAATAAATGGAGATATGTAATATACACAGCATCTCCCTGAAGAAGGCCGCAAGGTCGACACGCGTTGGAGGACATTTGACCTACCAGACACCCACCCCAGTCTCCTCCCGTCGGGAGTAGAGCGCACGGCAGACGCCAGGACTTTAGACTCGGGTGCAGGGATACCGCGTCATCCACATCATCCACATCCCGGAAGTCTAGTCCTGTGCTAAGTCCGTGGAGCCCGGCAGGACGTGCGGACACGGCGCCGACCTGATCTGCGGCGGGATTGCGGGTACACACGGAGGGAACGAGGACCGGAACCAACACCAACCACAGGTTAGAGGTGCACTGCGGACGGGACGCCAGCCCCCCGCACCACCGGTCTGTGACCGACTCATCCCACCTGCATATTAGACTTGTTTTCTCTCTCTCCCACCACCACTGTTATCGAGACTTCCAAGAGCGCATCCTGCACACGGTGCCCAGCCTCTGCTGCCACCCAGGTATAGTGTATTCCGCGCCCCATACTCTGTGTCCCATATTCCCCGGCATTTGCTACCATCTACAAGCCATTAACATTGGGTGAGCTGCTCCTGCTGTCACCCAAGTGCAGCTTACGACGCCCCTGGGAATTGTGGAACTTTTCAGCACCACCACAGAGTGCTCTAACAGTGAACCCTTCCCCTACCCCTCCTGAGCCTCTGTGCTTTTCACTGCCCCTTATATTTTATTCTCAATAAATTTGTTTGTATTACAAGTACCCTCTCATCTTATTTGCCTGACCTACACAGATTTGTACAGCTAAGCACTTATACTTACTGTCATCAGCATATTTAGGGGTACACACAATCCGTTATTGCATTAGCGCAGGTCTCCATACCCCCTGCTTCCAAAATATTTAATAAAGCATGGTAAAATGTTAAAACAATTGAGTGAAAGATATGTGAAATAAAACAAGCAATGGACACCCAGATGGACTAAATTACGGCCGGTTCCTATGCAACTCTAGGATGAAGATAGCAAAAACAGGAATAGTTACCACCCTTTGTAGGGTATGAATGTCCTCCACCAAATCTCTGTGTGGTTGGTCCCAGACTGCCAGACTGTCACAAAATACCAAAGTATGGAACTGTACTAAGTCACCAGCCAGGTGTGCAGCTGCCATTATTAATTAATTGGTAACTTCGGGCCGAGTAGCTCAGACACAGCTGGGCCATCATCGGTCACGCACGGCGCAATGCTATCTCGTCATCTCCACTAGTCTGCCTGCCTGTCAGCCCGCCCACCTGCCTTCTAAATGCAGATATGTACAGCTTAGTGCTGCTCCTTTCTTACCATTAGTGACAGGTTCCTGACACACCTGCGTTTGAGGCTCTAGAGGCTCCCTCTCCTGAGGGACAGTGACAGGCCACTGAGCTCCTTTCTCACCATCTGACAAGTAGGAGCCAGTGTGTTTTATTTATGTTTTCCTGTGGGGGGCACTGTATTTCATTTAAGTGGGGTCAGTGTGTTTGTTTAGTTACTGTGGGGACCAGTGTATTTGTGTTACTGTGTGGGTGGGGGTGTTCCTTGGCAATTTTATTAAGTCTTGTTATGATGTGAAAGGCTGAAAATCACTGGTCTATAGCTTGAGTGCCAAAAATGTACCTCTGTGTAGAGACTGACATTGCATTTTGTTGGAAATTGGGGTATGGGTAAAAACCGGACCCGGACAAGACCCCGGAATGCCGGACTGGGCACTACAAGCTCTGGAATGCAGAGTTTGATGTCTGGTCCGGCATTCCGGAGCTTGTAGTGTCTAGTCCGGGGTTGTCCTGTCTGGGGGGAGCTGCCTGTGACAGCTGACACCAGGGAGAGGAGGACAGGGAGAATAAAGCCTCCCTGTATGGTCCGGGCATGTAACAAATAACGGAATGGTCCAGACCACACGGGGAGGCTGTAATCTCCCCTTCCTCATGTCCCTGGTGAGAGCTATCACAGGTCTCCCCCCGGACAAGACACCTCCTGGACCGAACACTACAAGCGCCGGAATACAGAGTTTGATGTTTGGTCCGGCGTTCTGGAGTCTTGTCAGGGTCTGCTTTTTACTTAGTCCCTGGAAAATGCTATAACAGAGGCAATGTTTACTGGGAATTTAGGTATCTTACACTGGAAGTAGAGATGTGCAGGTTCTGATTTACTCTGATTTACTCTGATTTCAAAGCAGGATCTTATTGGCTATCCCAAATCACATGACAGTTGTTGACAGTTGATAGCCAATAAGATCCTGCTTTGAAATCAGAGTAAATCAGAGTAAATCAGAGCCTGCACATCTCTAACTGGAAGGAACAATTACTGGTAATTACTTAGAGGAATAAGGGGCAGATTTATTAAGCTTGGAGAAGAGATAAACTGGAGATAAAGCGGAGAAAAGGTAAAAGGAGATAAAGCACCAGCCAATCAACTCCCAACTGTCTTTTTCAAACACAGCTGATTGGCTGGTGCTTTATCTCCTTTTACCTTTTCTCCGCTTTATCTCCAGTTTATCTCTTCTCCAAGCTTAATAAATCTGCCCCTTAATATCTTATTCACAGGAAATAAACCATTGTAAGTAACAAATCTACTTTGGTAAATTCCACTGAGCAATTTGGGACATTTCACAGCATATCTCACACTCCATCCCCCTTTCCTCCTCTGGACCTTGTTACCATCACCCATTTTGGAGAAACCTTTTGCTGCAAATGCAATCCGATTTTAATAAAATCTCCTGGTGACTACAACTGCGGTACTCCTGGTAACTATAAAAACTCAACCACCCACACGTGGGGACTGTGTTATCCCATCTATCCAGAGTTTAAAGTTGGAATATTGGAGCTTATGTGGATACAATTGGCGGTATATATAGGAACGGATCCCTTATACCTATTTGAAATGTTTTTAAATGTTTTTTTATATGTTATTAAATGTTAGGTACTTGTTTCCTAGAACGGCCACAATCGTGAGTGATCGTGGCTCTTAATTAAGGGACACGATCCTCACGATGTGGCCGATTTTTTACAATTTTTTCCATTTGATTGACAGAAATCGGGTCAATCGGTCGGTCGCGACCAATTAAAATCGGCCGCGATGCGACCGACCGATTGACCCGATTTTTCCATAGACTTCAATGTTAAAAAATCTTTTAACATTGAAATCGGTCGGTCTTGTGCCATTATAATGGCACAAGATGAGATGGACTTGATTAAGTCCATCTCACATAGGGAAAAATGATAAAAAAGGTGAAATGGGCCAATATGACCCATTTCACATTTTTTATGTGCCCGCCATGACCCCACGATAGACGTGAACCCGAAGCGTGGCGAGCGCAGCGAGCCCGCGAGGGGCGGCGGTGCGCGTCCTCCGACCTTTTCATTCCCCTACTATCCACTAGGGCGTGGAGTGAGAATATAATAGTGTGGCGAGCGCAGCGAGCCACCGAGCCCGAAGCGTGGCGAGCGCAGCGAGCCCCGCGAGGGGACGCGTATACCTGTGAAGTTAGACGCGTCCCCTCGCGGGGCTCGCTGCGCTCGCCACGCTTCGGGCTCGGTGGCTCGCTGCGCTCGCCACACTATTATATTCTCACTCCACGCCCTAGTGGATAGTAGGGGAATGAAAAGGTCGGAGGACGCGCACCGCCGCCCCTCGCGGGCTCGCTGCGCTCGCCACGCTTCGGGTTCACGTCTATCGTGGGGTCTAGCACACTTATTAACATTTGGGGGGGCAATTTAAACAAATCTGGTGTAAAAAAAAAAAAATCGGGTGAAAAATCGGCAGATCGGATCGGTCGCATCGTATGCGACCAAATCGCATGCGATGCGATCGATCCGATTTTTTATCTTACGACCACAACGATCTAAATCGTTGTGGCCGTTCTAGGAAACAAGTACCAAATGTTATACCTTGAATGTTTATTGGTGTAGTAGCGCTACTTTATTCTTTACCTTTCCATTGAGGGACTACTCAACCCTCCCTAATAGCTGCTTCACAACACACCCCTAGCCAGCGCCCTGTTTTTTGTAGCTTCGCAACTATTGTTTTGTACCTGTACACCCTGATAGGCAAGATGAGGTAGGTAATTTTCTTGCTAAAATGCGGCAGATACTGCATAAACTGTCCCTGTGACATTATTATAGAAAATCACAGCTTGTATGTACAGCAACTGCAAATCTTCAAAACCAGCATGTGAACACCAGGTGGCACTGTCGCCTAACTATACCATATCATTGTGCATTACTTTGTATAAATATAGGAGGCTAGTGATAAAATGGTTAGGGAGGATTGATTTAAAAAAAAAACTGATTTGTTGTATATTTTTTATTTATTAGATATGCAAAAAGTTTCATAATTAGGTTTCTTCTGCGATGTACTTTAATTGTCATGAGGATGACAATAGAAAGACTCATTTGTGAGGTTGTACGGGGTTGGTACAACAGCTCTTGCTCTATACAATTACCCCGTTCTAAGTGCGGCACCAGTAATCGCAATGAACTATGGGAAATAACAAGTCCATTAAAAATTGAAACTTTAGCTGGATCAAGTAATGAAACTGCAGGGTTTGACTAGGCATTGAATTACCTGAAGGATAATAGAACTCGTCTCTGATAAAAAAACAAATGTGAATGCAAAATTAGCTATATTCTAAAAATATGCTGTACATGTCAATCCAGATTTGTAGTATAAGATACAATAGTTATTTTTAAGCTATCTGATGGATTTGGGTTGTATGATTATGTTCAGAAAATGTCAGGCTTAATATGGAAATCAGGTGCTGTTGATGTGTGGGTTCTCGGTAAGCTTGTGGAGATTTTAATGATTTGGTCACCAATACAAAGACCACAGGCTTCCTCTGGGCAGTCAGGAATACGCCTGCAATCTCTTTACAACGGGAAGTTCATTTATCTTATCATTTAGCTCAGTATTGCATAACCCAAAGATGCAGATCTACAGATTTCCTTATTTACTTTTAGTAGCGTAGTCAGCAAAAATGTTCATCATTTATTTATTCCTTATTTTGTTGAACAATAAAGTTGATGTGAGTCACTACATTCTTTGTAACTACCAGAGAAAGTTATTTAAAGATGTTACGCCCCATACACACTAGAGCATATAGTAAAAAGTATTGCTTAGAAACATTTTCTAGTGTACAGTACACTGCAGGACGTGGTTAAAGACCCTTTCCCTCATTTTGCATGTTTTGACGGGGGAGGTCTTCTTTATCGATGGCCATGCTCTAGTATAGCCCCACTCTTCCCATTGCTGGTGTGCATGGAAGGGATGGTAAATATCTTACTATTTGATTTATTTATTTTTTTGAGTGGAAAGGTTGGGAGCTATACATACAGTGGGCAACAAGCATCCCACCAGCTACACATCCCAGCAAGTCCTGCTATCATATTATTCCTCCCAACATTGAGGAATGGGGAGGAGGGATGCTTCAGGGCTTGACCTTGCGGCAAGTGGGCATGGTTTATTACTGTGAGGCCACGCCCCCATTTCCACCTCTATGGGGGCATGGCTAGCGGCTATGGGTGCTGCTGGCTATGTCCTCAGTCTGTCGGGCTGCATGAATAGATCCCAGTGGCATAGCTACATATGTGGCAGACCCCGCGGCGGGTTGGGTTAGCGGCGCCAGCGGGGTCTGTGGTGGGCGCCGCTGGCTGAACTGGCAGGCGACCCATGCAGCAGTGAGCGCTGAGCTGGTCCCGCCCTGTACATATCTAATGAGCGGGGACCCAGTGCAGTGCATATTGAATGAGCAGGTCCCTGCCCCTTGTATATGCATTGTATCATTACATATGTATGGGGCGGGGCCCCACTCATTAAATACCCCGGCGAATGTTGGGCCAACCTCGCAGAGCAGGTTTGCGGGTTTAACATAAACATCCATTCTCAGGAATCCAGAGGTCAGTTCTGTGTTGTAGAGAATGATGGCCGGCACCACTTCACTCCACTCTCTAACTCTATCTCTAACTCTGGCTGGAATGTACTAAACTGAAAATGAAGTTTGTGCACTGAAATGCAAGTGCATTCAGGAGCACCAAAGCCCCACCACCAGGGCTTCGCTGTGGGGGTTACCTATAGGCTTCTTTTCATGACCACCACCACCCTGCCCTGCCCCTGCCGCCCCTCACCTGATGTCCGGGCAGCCTCCTGCTGTGCTGCCTGGACCAATGACCTACCTATCACCTTCTGGGTGCAGGGAGGAGGAGCCCGGCAGTCCCTGCAGCCATGTGAGCAGGAGGCTGCCAGGCACAGGAGGAGAAAGAGAGATGTGGGGACCCGACCCCCCCCCCCCCTCCCCTCCCCGGCTGCTTTGCAAAGGGCAGCTCTTACCGCAAGAGCTGACCTTTACGATACTAATTGCATATGTTAATACATATGCGATTAGTATCCATGCGATGTGCAGCGGGATGTATCACAATTACCTGGAACATGCCACCGTCGGTAATTTAGCAGCCATGGTACAGATTATGGCGAATCCAGTTGCTCTAGAGAAGAAAATGCAGAAGACAAATTCTTTTTTGGGGTAGATGTACCAGGAAAGAAACCTACATACATGGAACACTGCATGTGAACTTGTAATTAAGTACGGTTATGTATTTACTCATGATAAGGTGAAATAAAGTTGGTCAATGATTACAGTTTATTTCTGCCAATTAATGAACTTTTATGGTGTGAAATGATAATCCAATAAAAGGATTTAATGCTGACATTCAGTGACAAATTCCATAAAATAATAAAACCCTGTAATGTTGCACGTAAATTTATGGCAGAAGGCGTTGAATCCGTGCGCAAAATGTCGCAGAGTGGGCAGGACCACCAGCAACGGGAAGAGGATGTACTGTGCGGCTGCAAAGATGTAGCATGCATTCCTGGAGTGTCAAAAGGACCCTCCCAGCAGCAATGTTGCTTGGGACCATTCCAGTCACCCTACTAGCTAGAAGCAAGGGCTGTGGGACTCTGGCTGTGCAGCCCCCAGAGCCCTGCACCTCCAGATGTAACCCCTCGTACAACCAGTGGCGTAACTTCATTAAATTTGCCCGGAGGTAAGATAGAGTTTGAAGCCGATCTCCCCCCCCCCCCCCACACACACACACACCCCTGCCTCCAAACCCCTCCATCCCATGCACACACACATCACTGATTCACTACAATTACTCTTTACTGTTTCTCATAAGACCCTGAAATAATAAAGCACTGGATGAGGTGCGCAGCATGTCCCCAATTATCCAACTCCATTTGCCGC
Organism: Crinia signifera; assembly: GCF_055691185.1. Lineage (NCBI taxonomy): Eukaryota > Metazoa > Chordata > Amphibia > Anura > Myobatrachidae > Crinia > Crinia signifera. Next base: position 97,082,645 of record NC_139225.1, on the reverse strand, counting down.
TACAGTGTGTGCGTCTTCTTGCCCTCCCAAGTCCCGCCCACTGACTCCCTGCAGCCTGCGCACCGTCCTGTCACAGAGCCGCAGGATGCAGAATCACACTTTATTGGACAGCTGCCGGCAGTCAAACACTGCTCTGTCACTGCCACAGCAGCGCTGCAGATCAGAAATATAGATCCGATCTGCGGTGAAAACTGTGCATACTTGCCATCTCAGACACCCCCCCCCCCATGTGGCCGTAATTATGTTAGAAATGCCCCTTCAGGGCTGGTGCCCCAGCGGCAGGAGACTCCTTTGTCTCCCGGAGTTCCCCCACTCCCCGAGTTCCGCCGTACAACCTTAGTAGTTACAACCCTGGATACAAGTGAAGAATTGGGGGGAGAGAGTCCTTCTGTTTCTTTAAGTGTTACATAAAGGCTGCTCCCTGAAGGACTGACAGGCTTACAGCGCATTCTGCAGGTAACTGCAGCATCCTACCAGGAAACAGCGATGTTTCCACCTGTAAGCACTGTACACACAGCACAGTCTTCGACATGACCTTCACTCTTATACTACTACAATAAACATTCTTCAGATGAATGTGTCAAACAGATTTACAGTTGTTGTCCAATTGGTAAACAGAGTATTGGCTGCAGCAACATGTGTAGAGTAGCGCAATACTCCGTTCCATTTGATAACTTATCACTGGTCTTTAGTATGCAACAATACACAAAGGTTTTATTAACAGTCAGTAAATTCCAGAATAACGTGGGTGCAGCACATAAATAAGTTTAAGCAGCAGGGATCATAGACCCCAATATAGGAACTATAGGAACTGTTACATGCACAGTATCCAGTTTGTTTGTATTTGAAGAATCCAACAATGGGTGTCCAACAGAGCTGTGGTGCAGTATGAAAATGGAGTCTGGCTTCTCCTAGGCACAACATTATTACCCCCCCCCCCTCCGTAGTATAAAAATAATGGCAAAATAAGTATAATGAGCCTTCCCTTCCCTATATTACAAAGTATAATGTGCCGCCCCCTCCTTGTAGTATAGAAGATAATGAGCCTTCCCCTCCCGTAATCTAGAAGATAATGAGCCCCCCCCCTTCCGTAGTATCGAAGATAATGAGCCTCCCCCTCCCCGTAGTATAGAAGATAATGAGCCCCCCCCTCCCTATATTATAAAGTATTATGAGCCTCCCCTTCCCCGTAGTCTAGAAGATAATGAGCCCCCCCTCCCGTAGTCTAGAAGATAATGAGCCTCCCCCTCCCGTAGTCTAGAAGATAATGAGCCTCCCCCTCCCGTAGTCTAGAAGATAATGAGCCTCCCCCTCCCGTAGTCTAGAAGATAATGAGCCCCCCCCCCCCTCCCGTAGTCTAGAAGATAATGAGCCTCCCCCTCCCGTAGTATAGAAGATAATGAGCCTCCCCTTTCCTATATTATGGAGTATAATGTGCCTCCCCCTCCCCATAGTATAGAAGATAATGAGCCTCCCCCTCCTTGTAGTATAGAAGATAATGAGCCTCCCCTTCCCTATACTATGGAGTATAATGTTATAATGAGCCTCCCCCTCCCGTAGTATAGAAGATAATATGCCTCCCCTCCCCGTAGTATAGAAGATAATGAGCCTCCCCTTCCCTATATTATGGAGTATAATGTACCTCCCCCTCCCCGTAGTATAGAAGATAATGAACCTCCCCTTCCCTAAATTATAAAGTATTATGTGCCTCTCCCTTCCCTGTAGTATAGAATATAATGTGCCTCCCCCTACCAGTAGTATAGAAGATAATGAGCCTCCCCATAGGGAATGCGGTCAATATGCCGGCGGTCGGAATCCCGATGGACAAAATACCGACACCGGAATCCTGACCGCCACAATGCTGGCACTTTGTTCCTCTATGGGTGTCCCGCAAGGGGGGGGGGGACGATCCACGGCCCCCCCCTGTCAGCATTTTGGCGGTCGGGAATCCGACCTTTGGGATTCCGACCTCTGGCATTTCATAACGAATCTCCCCGTAGTATAAAAGATAATGAGCCTCCCCTTCCCCATAGTATAGAATATAATGTGCCTCCCCTTCCTTTAATTGGAGCCATACACTGGCTTTAGATTCCATGCATTCACCCCTTCCAGCTGTGCTTCTCCCTGCATAATGCGGCTAAGGAAGCTGCCGTCCCCGGCAGATGCCGCCCCTAGGCAAGTGCCTCATGTGCCTAATGGGATATCCAACAATGACCATAGCCCTAACTGCGTACATTTGTATATTCCATGCTTGCATGGATTTCCCCCAGTGTCCAGTTCCAATTTTCTCTCACAATACAAAAATATACTGGTAGGTTAATTGTACATATGGTAGTCAAAATGGATTGAAAGCTCCACTCAGGCAGGGAATGATTTAAATGTCAAAATATTTACTGCAAAGCGCTGTGGAATATGTGTGCGCTAATAAAGAAGTGGTAATAATAAAAGTATGCCAGATCAGGTATACACTCATAGGGGTAAATTTACTAAGATGGGAGTTCAATAGAAGATGGCCATAGCAACCAATCAGATCCTGTTATCTTCCAGAAGGTACTAAATAAATTAGAAGTAAAGTCTGATTGGTTGCTGTGGACAACATCCAATCTTCAATAGGACTCCTATCATAGTAAATTTACCCCACAGACAGAGTTTGCTAGTGTTTAGACTGAGCTGTCTGTTGATTGAGAACACTATAATGAACTGGGCATTTGTTAGTGGTTTGGGTAACATTACAGGGTCCTTGTGTATTATCACGGCGCCCATCGCATACCATCGCATACCATCGCAATCCACTTATTAAGGGATGCGATGGGACACGATTTTCGGGTTCAAAGACCCGCACTGTACAATAAAATATCGCATCGCATGCCATTAAAATGCAGAATACATGTGAAGTAATCCGTGTCCTCGCGCAGGGCTCGCTAAGCTTCGGGCTCGGTGGCTCGCTGCGCTCGCCACACTATCTACATTCGACTCCACGCTGACGTGGATAGTGGGGTATGAAAAGGTCAGAGGACGCGTACCGCTGCCCCTCGCGGGCTTGCTGCGCTCGCCACGCTTCGGGTTGGCGTTGATAGTGCGGGTGGCGTTAACAATGGGGGTGCATTTAACATAGTTATCACCCATTAGGGTGCCTGTACAATTAAAAATTCTGTAGGAAAGGATGCAGCCTTTCCCTGTAGGAAAATGAGATCTCTTGGAGAGAGATCTATTTACCAAACTCTGGAGAAGCTATTGTTAGACTTCAGTATTGGCTCATATTGGAGACTCTTAAATACAGGGAAGGAATCCCAGTTTTTTAACCTTTAGAGGGTTGTTTTTACCTGTCGGCATATACACACACTTTGGATGAAAATTTCGAATTTAATATTGAGTACTCATTAAAGCATAAGAGACCAAATATATTGCTATGTTCCCCTGATGAAGTCGTTATATACGAAACGCGTTGGTCTCATGTACATATGTTATCTGTGACAACAAGATCTACTACAATAAAATAAGAAATTGGACTTTTCGTCTCCTCTTGCTTCACTTGTATATATATTATCTATACTACATATATATATATATATATATATATATATATATGTAGAATAGAGGTACGCTATATTATTATCATCAATACAGGTGGCTACTAAAATACAATCAATCAAAATGATAGATAAAAACAAATAGACATTTTATTAAGAATTTTCCAGAAAGTTTGATTTCATCTGCATTTTTATATTTTCAAGTAATGCCACATATAGAGTCAATCCTCGTACTGACGCGTTTCGACCTTCATGACTTTATCAGGGGCAGTGAATAAATCAGTCAGTAGCTCTCTTTTTTTTTTCTTGTGATTTTCACTTATGCATTTTTTAATGTTGTAGTGACAATAAATTTGATTTAATTTTTTTTTTTATAAGAAAACAGGTCGAATAAAGGAGATGACTACTCAATCTGAGGACGTTTCAGTTTATTAACAGTTCTCAAGTCACATATATATATATATATATATATATATATATATATATATATATATATGTATACACATACACATATATGCATACATTCACACACGCACGCACGCACGCACACACAATATCTTTGCCAAAACTCGGTAGACAACATTTCAGTACCTAAATTTATCACACAATGGGTGACATTCTATGCGTTGAGATAAATGCGCATGTTTTTTTAGCGCACCACAAATCGCCCTTTTTTAAATCGCACTTTTCAGTAAAAATTCGCATATTTAATGTGATGCGTTTTTGAGGCTGAAAAGTGCGAAGTGGTGCGATTTGCGGCGAATTGGTGCGCTGTCTTTAGTCATGAAAATGTGCGATTTTCATGTCTGAAAATCGCACGTTTGCAGGACAGCGCAAAGTAAAAAAAAAAAAAACGAGCGCGGGGTCCCCCGCCCGAGCATAACCAGCCCCGGGCTCACTGAGCCGGTGCTGGTGACATAAAATCAGGGTCCCCGACAAATAGGGGCTCAAGGTCCGGCGCTGGTTCCCAAAATACGGGGGACAAAATGACTAGGGGTCCCCCGTATTTTAAGAACCAGCACCGGATACAACCAGCCAGCAGGGTAATGCCACAGCCGGGGGAAACTTATTATATAAGCTCCAGCGGCCAAAGCATTAACCCCCTGGCTGGTCAGCATGGGCAGGGGTCCTGGGGAAGTGGGGACCCCCCCAAATGAAGGGGTCCCCCCCTCCAGGACTTACCAGCCCATGCTGATAGTCCGGGGCTGTCCCCGATGCCCCTGGGCGGTGGGCATCGGGCTGATGGCTTGTGTAAAAAAATGAATAAAAACTATTGTTTTGTACTGGCGAACTATGAGTCCCAGCAAGCCTACCCCGCATGCTGGGACTTGGAGAACCACAAGTCCCAGCATGCGGGACATTAAAGGGCCCGCTGGCACTTGTAGTTCTGCAGTACAAAAAATAGTTAACAAAAACACACTGACACACTGTAAAATAAAAGTTTAATACACACAAAACACACACACACTGATACTTACCTACCTTGAGCCCGTAGGTCGGTCCCTGGATCCTGGGTCCGGGCTCCGGGGCTCCAGGGCAGAAGAGTCCGGTTCCGGGGCCTTGGTCCTGGTTCCGGGGCTGGTCCTGGGGTTCCGGGGCTCCTGGGCTGCAGAATCCGGGGTCCGGGATCCGAGGTAGTCCCCAGGGGTACCTAAGGAAGGAAATCCAACTCACCTGGTCCCCGGCGACGACCTCGGCATCCTCTCCGGGGACAGCGCTGCTCCCATCTGGTACCTGGCTCGCAGGACTTCGACAGGCGCAGAGATGTTTCCTCCTCGGCGTCTCTAGTCAGAATGATTTCTGGCCAATCAGGAGCCGAGAAAGTCAGCTCCTAAATGGCCAGAAATCATTCTGAAGTGCCCTCAGCTATGAGCCTATTTGGAGAGTGGGCCTAGAGCTGTAGCTCCATCAGGCCCATTGTTAATCTGGCCCTGCGTTAGGGTTACTACCTCATCCCTTTAATTCCGGACACATATTAATTACACAGGTTCTGTGGCTGGCTGACTTCAAGACTCCATTTCAACAGTTTTTTTGTAAAAAGCCACAGAACCTGTGTAATTAATATGTGTCCAGAATTAAAGGAATGAGGTGGTAACCCTAAGTGGCGTAGCTATAATATAATTCACATACCATAAAGACTGCCTATTCCATCTTCATCTGATTCCTGGACGTACTGGGCATTATATCTGGATTGGGACTTACTCTATGCAGCCAAATCACCAAGGAGACCGTGCATATCCTCCGTCTCCCCCTGGTAACTATTAATGTGCTGGTGCACACACTGTGGAGCTATATTCTCATCAGAGAGCCTCTGTCTGATTGTTTTTATTATACCTTTTTACTATATATGTTTTTATGAGAGCTCTCATTTATTTTCTTGTATAATAAATGTTCTATACCTATGTACATGTGGTAGTGTATACTTCTTTCAGTTAAACCTAGCGCTGTACACCTTTTCTCTCGGTCCAGATTGCCACCTGGTTGGGCCGCCGACCCTGCTATCAAGGCCGGTGCTGACTTCATCCTATGCGGCTATGCTGCAGCCGAATAGGATGACCTCACCCGACTCCTGCATCAGCGGGTACCTGGAGCTGCCCGGGACAAGGAGAGCCTGTGTGGTAGGACTCGGCATCGGTGAGTAGCACCCAGATGCCCCCCCCCCCCCCCCGGCAGTAGTGGTAGCGCGAGCACACCCCCCTCCCCCCCCCCCCCCCCCCGGGCTGCTTATAGATTGTTCCCAGGCAGGATCTCTTTACCAATCCGCCTCTGGATCCTATATATATTTTGCTAAATATATATACTGTATACAATATGTATACAATATATATAAAGCTTGAAATTGAACAATGTGTCTAAAATTGTGATCTTCTCCTATTCAAGACCAACTTCCAAGGAAGATGCCCTGCAGGAAGCCCATGGGCATTTGGGAACAGACAGAACTCTGCACTTCATCTACTGTATGACATGTTCTACCAGCCTAGAATAGCAAAAACAAATTCTAGAATGGAAAGTTTACTTTATAGGAAGTACACCGTGATTTAATCAGCCCTGAGTAAAATAAATAATAGTTTAAAAATTGACAAACTCGTCAATTAATCTCAATCTGCTGCACTATAACAGATTACAATTGGCAAGAAGAAACATGTCTAACTAGTTCCGTAACATTTCTTGATGACATTTATTGCTTAAAGGACAAAGGTAAGTCCCAAGCCTGGCGATGAGGACAGATAAGTGACAGCTGCGATGACTCTTACATTATGGAACCCAACTATGGAGCAGATGTCACATATTGGTTAAAAGAGAAGTAATTGACATGCAGATAAAAAAAGTAGAGTCTAACAATCGCCAATAAGAGTAAACCAGTAATGAATCTGCTGCTGGGAAACCAAAGATTTATTTCCCATAACCTTCCAAAGAACATTTTATTACAGCATGGAGAGAATCTATTTCTGAGTTTTTCATCTGGTGACAAGGGTAAAATTATGAGTAGAATCAATTGTGACAAGTACAGTGGCAGAGGGCCCCAGCGAGACAAGAAAACTTGTGCATTAGTGAAACCAAGCTACAGTATGTTGTGTTTGATTCCATGTCCCCAAGGCATAAGGTCATCCCGTAGCACTTAAAGCTTTCGCCAGACGCTTCCCTCGCATATGTGGCAAAGAAATTAATTTGATGGTTTCTATTCTTTCTGCATAATTACATAAAGTTTAAAACTATCAGAAAAAGTTACACACTTTTAATAGACACTTGCACTATACTCCGGGTTACATAACAATGTGGAATCTTGTAACTTCCCAAAGTATTTCCGCCCCATGAGTACGAAGGAAGGGGATAACATGCATTATTTACTAAGAACAATTTTTTTTTTTAATTCAAGAATTTTTAGTGAGTTTTTGCATGAGGAACAACAAATACCCCAAACATAAAACATAGGTGAATGCATATTGGACAAAGTCACATATTAAGACATATACAGTATGGTCATACTTATGAGAGGAGAACATGTACAACATGAAATAGAAGAAAGAAATTTCTTTAATGCAGTACTGAATACTTAAGTACCTGAGGGCGCCAATCGGGTAGAATTAGATGAAAACAACACGGAATGTATATTGAAATATTTACAGTAAGAGGCGATGCGACGCGATTTTTGTCCCCTATGCAATGAAAGATCGTATAAGCACCATAAAGGGTGCTTTTAAGCACCCTAATGGGTGCTTACAATGTGAAATGCACCCCCATGCCACCCCCCCACTATAAACGTCAACCCAAAGCGTGGCAAGCCCGCGAGGGGCGGCGGTGCGCGTCCTCCGACCTTTTCATACCCCCACTATCCACGTCAGCGTGGAGTTGAGAATAGAAAGTGTGGCGAGCGCAGCAAGCCACCGAGCCCGAAGCGTGGCGAGCGCAGCGAGCCCCGCGAGGGGACGCAGATACCTTCACAGGTATCGGAGTCCCCTCGCGGGCTTCACAGGTATCCGCGTCGGCTCGTCACACTTTCTATTCTCAACTCCACGCCGACGTGGATAGTGGGGGTATGAAAAGGTCGGAGGACGCGTTCCGCCGCCCCTCGCCGGCTCGCCACGCTTTGGGTTCACATTTATAGTGGGGGGGGGGGGGTGGCGTGGGGGTGCATTTCACATTGTAAGCACCCATTAGGGTGCTTATACAATGTTTAATCGCATCGCATCACATTGTATGGCATTGTATGCCATGTACAATGTCATACAATTTTAAAATTGTATGACATTTTACAGTATCGCGCGATATCGCGTCGCATCGCATGCCTTATGGTATACGATGCGATGGGCGCCGCCAAAATACACAAGTACCGAAAAAAATAAAATGATCCCCAAAACAACCCTACCCTATAACCCCCCACCCTGTATAACCTACCCCCAACCTAGGCATACTTGGATCCCTTAACTATCTAATTCTCTCCCAATAAACCTCTACTAACTAACCCTATTAGTTACACTTACCTAACTAGTGACCTATGTAGGAGGCGATAAATTAGTGGTCCTTAACCAAAACTAATTGTAAAAACACCATAATAACAACAGGATAAAACTACCTCTGTTTTAGCTAAACTATACCAAAAGTCTAATCTATCCCTACCTCCCTCCCTCCCTCAACACCCCCCACCCCCCAACTGAAGGATAACTGCATTATGGGCCAAGTAACTAGTACTATCCAAGTACTATCATACGCAGTGTTACAGGAAAGTAGGATAACCATGTCAGCATCGTCTACTCCCAGCTTCCCAAAGACTACACAGCAACCCTTTTAACAAACCGGCACAGCACATTATATCCTTTAGCTGGAGCCAAACAGGCTCTCGCATCATCATAAGGATGTATCACACAGGCAGTATTTAGGGATTAGTAAAACCCTAGAGCAGTGGTGTCAAACTTATGGCCCTCCAGCAGTTGTGGAACTACATGTCCCAGGAACCCCACCTTTCAAAAAAAAAGTATAATAACTAAATGGACCAACTGGGGAAAAAAAATCAACAACAGTAATTAAAACAGACAGAGCTTCCCTAACAGTATGAGGATATAAAGGATATCAATCTCAACAGTAGGAAAGCAATTGCAAATGGTCCGACATATAGAAAAAGCAAACATGAATCTTAAATAATGAACACAGGTTCAATAAATTGTCAAACAGTGCAGCAGACGTAAGGAACATACTTTAAACAAAAATAATGGGTATAGGACAGGGCTGGGCAACAGCGGGCCTCCAGATGTTGATGAACTACACATCCCAGCATGCCTTGTATCAGTTTCAGCATGGCCACATAGCAAAACTAATGCAAAGCATCCTGGGATGTGTAGTTCACTAACATCTGGAGGGCCGTTGTTGCCCAGCCCTGGTATAGGAGCATGAAATATTAGTCCGGCCAGGCCTTCGTCACCTACAGAGCCATACACATAACCATCCCTCCATTGTATGCCCAAGGACATGCATCAAGTAGCCGAGAGTGTTGGGATAAAAGTTCCAGGAGTATCTTCTTCATCCTGGGATAGGCAGACTGTCACGCATAAGGAACATGTAAATAAGGAGTTCTGAAGTGTTAATTCCGCTGCCAAAGCTACAAAATGGACCTTTAGAGCCATCAAGATCAGGGGCCGAAACAATATCAAAGTTAGTAGTAGAAACCAGGGGAACAAATGTTGAACGAGGTGCAGCACAGCCAGAGGTCCAGCTCTCCCACATAGCCCACCCGATTTCAGTGGCCAAATCTCTTCCTCCGTGAGTCCCCAAGCACAGCAGGATATCACAAGGGGTTCCTTAAGGGGTTCACACCACCGTTTGAGCAGTTAGAAAGCCTCTGGCACCAGGCAGACAGAAGTATAGAAGGATTATTGCAGGAACTATAGCAGGATGCCTCCTACTCCATGTAGTGCCAAGCCACTGAGTCAGGGGCAGTGGTGGTGTCTTTGGACGCTGCCAAGGCATTCGAACTGGTCTTATTTATGGGAGGTCTTGCATAAGTTTGCATTTGGCCCACACTTTATATGCTGGATTCAGTTGCTGTATTCCTGCCCTAAGGCTAGGCTATCTATTAATGGCTACATAACACCCCACATTCCCTTTGGCCTTGGAACTCGGCAGGGCTGCCTGCTTTCACCGACCCTTTTTGCATTAACAATTGAACCCCTGCCTTGTATAGTCAGGAATCACCCCAAATATCAAGGGCAATTCAATGAATAACTTCACTGATGTCATTGCACTATGGGCCTTATTCTAGTTCACTCTTTCTGACAAAATCCTTCTTAGATGGACAAAACCATGTGCACTGCAGGTGGGGCAGATGTTACTTGTGCAGAGAGAATTAGATTTGGGTTGGGTTTTACTTCAAAGGGAGATCTATATTGCAGTGCAAAAATAAAGCAGACAGTATTTTTCCTGCACAGAAACAAAATAACTCACACAAATCTAATTTTCTCTGCACATTTTACATCTGCCCCCTTCAATGCACTGTTAGAAACCATGATTAATGGTTCAAGTTCTGTTTGTGTTCTGAACAGTTGTGTTTGGGCATTTGACTCTCTGTTGGCCTCCAGTGGTCAGTCTGTGCCATTGCAGCTCATTTCTTCTAGTGACTTAATTATTCACAAGGCTGATTGATAATGAGCTCATTATTCCTGCTGGGAGGTTGGCTGGAGATGTCACAGGTGTGCTGATCACCTGAGCCCTTCTTAAGGCATTCTCCCCAGCAATGCAATGCCGGTTATAGCATCCTTACCCTGCGTCCTGCTAGTTTGTGGTGTGTTCCTGGTTCCAGACCCTTCCTGTCAGCATGCCTGATTCCTGTCTGGTCTATGATGGTCGGTGTTCCTGGCTGCTGTACTGTGCTCCTGCATCAGTGGGTTCCTGCTCTACGCTGCACCGTAGAAGACTTCATCTGTGGTTCTGTCATCTCCCAGATAAGCCAGGGGCAACCCTGCAGTGCTTTCTATTGTGCGCTTGAATTGTTATATTCCATCACCTACGCATTGTTGCGTCAGTATTGTTATATTCTATCTCCTGTGCATTGTTGCGCCCACACTGTGTGTTATTCAATCCCAATCACCAGTGTGTCCTATTTCATTTGTGTGTCATCTCTCGAGTATTGATAGATGCCTTTATATTTAGCTAGATATTGGATAAATATTTTATAAATAGCTAAATATATATATATATATATATATATATATATATATGGTAGATAAATAGAATTATTTATATTTATAAAGTACATACTTGTCCCCTTGCTGTCTTCCGGCCTTGACGGTCACGTTGTCAAAACATAAGACCTGACTGCAACGGAGTCTGGGACCTAATTCGCCCTTACAGCTGGGGCGGTTAAAGGTGAAGACTAGCTCTGCACGCATCCGTCAACCCCAGTCTGAGGCAATGGAGTCAGGGGTTGGTGGGGATACCCCCAGAGCCCTAACATGCACATGGTTTTGTCCATCTAAGAAGGATTTTGTCAGAAAGAGTGAACTAGAATAAGGCCCTATGTGCAGATGACATGCTTTTTTTTTTAAAAGATGCTGGTCCCTTTTTAACGGTTATGCTCAAGACAGTTAATTTGTTTGGCACCTTCTGGGGACTGTTATTTAATTGGGATAAATCTAATGTCTTTCCCATAGATGTTAATATTCCTGCCATTTCCCCTACTGTATCCTTGCTCCAATGAACCCTTTGCTTAAAGTTTACATATTTGGGAGTATGGATTACTGAGGATGTTACAGCATTTAGGAAACATAATATAGAACCGGTCACAATAGACCTTCAGAGGAAGATTCGTGTCTTGAAGAAACTTCCCCTTACTGTAACTGGCCTTATCAAGCTCCTTAAATTGATTTTACAACCTAAATATTTATACTTCCTGCAACACTCTTCTGTCTATAGCCCAAAGAAGGAAGAACAAATGGTATTTTTTTCTTATTTATATTAGGTGGGAGATCTCCTAGCTATGCAGTCTTTGGTTAGCGTTAAATGTGATGGAGATTAGAGCCTCCCCTGTTTATGTATGTATGTACTATCTGGCTAACCAGTTGATGCCTATCTCTAACTGGATTAAGGGACAGGACAATCCTACTTTTTTGGGGATTCTATGTTGAGCACGTGGGCCCTTCACTATACCCAATACTCTTCCTTCTATCTGGTGCCTCCCCTGATGGTCTCCCACCTGCACTTAGGCAGACCTTACTGGTTTGGAGACAATCTCATACTTATTATGAATGGAGAGATATCGATGGCGACACCCCCTTATGGTTTAATACTACATTTAAAGAGCTATTACCCTTATCTGATGATAACATTTGGCTGAAGGCGGGACTTACCTTCATTGCTCATTTATATGACAGCAATACCCTTAAATCCTTCTGTGCTGAATTTAATGTTTTTCATCTATGCCACACTGCTCAATCACAATTTGGTGGCTCAGCACCTTCTATTTTGAACTCCCCAGTTAAGGAACTTGTCCTAATCCTTGGTCTAAGCAAACAGGACCTTTAGCTGTCATGCATGTCCTCATGCTCTAGACAACATTAAAACTAAGTGGGAATGTGATCTGGGTACATTAGATGAGTCTTAATGGACGCAGATGCTGGGTTTAATCAAATTTACTACACCCTGTATCAAGTACCAACAAATATTTTACTATTTGGCACCATACCTACTGAACTCCTCTGGTTCTTAACAAGGCTGGTCTAACACACAATGTGGACTGCCCTAGATGCGGAGCCTGTGATGCTGACTTCTGGCATATGTTATGGGTGTGTCCTACAGTGCTTGCTTTCTGGAAGGATGTATGGGCTGACATTCTATTAACAGAACACACACTCCCGTCATTGACACCTGTAACTTTTATATTTGGTTTCGACCTCAAGGAAAACCCATTCTCTTGTGATATATATAAATATGTCCTATGCCTGACCATGCTTGCTAAAGTTATTGTCGCAAGAAACCGGTTTGCTATGTCTTCCTCCAATATACAACTTGGCTAGATTTGCATATAAAAGGGTATAAAGTATGGTCATACACATCAAATAAATCTCATTTATGCTGAGCTGCAGGTCTTTTTACCAGGTGTGTATCAAGCCTTCATTGTAAAGGTATTGAAACCCATAACCAGTACCAAGCAGACTACCTTGATGAAGCTGCAGATAGTGGCAAAAACACGTTGGTCCTTGATACCCCTACAAGAGATGCTGCTTCAAACTTTTCACCTTGAGACATCTTCCAAGTGAGCCCTTGTGCCTATAACCACATATCTACATTGGAAAAAATCCACTGTGAACTTCAACCTACTCAGGATCCGCTACCAGGCACTGGACATTCTTATTGTGGAGGTACACCATCTCCTTAAATGTGCTCAGAAAAGGTGCTACTGGATCCTACAACATTTATTCCACCTTCTCCAGAGTTTTACAAATCAATTTTGGAGGAATGCCACCTCTCTAAAAGCTCCAATCAGCTCCTAAGTATACATTTTCAAATTCTGCCTGTAATATGGCAGTTAGGAGCTGATTGGATGGTGGTTTATCACTCTCCTTTTTATCCCTTTTCAAGCTTAGTACATCTTGCCCTAAAACTCATATGTACAAATGTTGCCCAACAAAGTAATTACTGTATGCTAGTAATGTTGATTTTTAACACATTAGATGCTTGTCTTATGCCTTGTAGTATAAATGAAGGTGATATTTTCCTGTTTGTTATGATACAATAGACCACAGACTGAAATTAGATCTTAAAAGTTTGATTCAATGGAGCCGGGAATCCAAACATATTGTGGGTTTAAAATAAGTAGTTTAGACAACCAAAGAGTGGGAGTGATTGAGATAAGCAGAGCTAACCATTGTTTGATAAATACTGAAAGGAGGACTTGACCCACTAGCGAAAATGAAAGGGGTTATATCTTGTTGTGAAATGGGGCCCTTAAACCCCATACACAATGGAGGATATAGTAAAAGATATTCACTTAAGGCCCCCATACACTAGCCGATTTTGGTCAGATTTCAGCCAGATCAGTCGGATCTGGCCGAAATCGGACCAAAATCGGCTAGTTTTGATGTCCCCTCAGATCCGATGCGCGGTCCCGTGTGCATCGGATCTGCGTCGGGTGGTCGGACCTGCTGCACGTCTGACCACCCGACTTGGGACCTAGTGGGGCGGCGCGGCGGTAGAGGGAGCAGGGGGGGCTGGGGACGCTGCGGGGGACACAGGCGGCATAGAGCCGGGCAGGGGGAGCCGGCGGGAGCTGTCAGTATTGAATAAAAAAAAAAGCCCATACAATGCATGGGCGGCCTGTGATTGGCTGAGCGCTCTCTCAGCCAGTCAGCAATTGGCTGAGAGAGCGCTCAGCCAATCACAGGCTGCCCATTCATTGTATAGGCTTTTTTTTCTAGCACTGACAGCTCGCGGCTCCCTCTGCCCGGCTCTATGCCGCCTGTGTCCCCAGCAGCGTCTGTGTCCCCCGCAGTGTCCCCAGCAGCGGGGGACACAGACGCTGTCCCCCGCAGCGGGGGACACAGACGTGTCCCCCGCAGCGTCCCCAGCCCCCCTGCTCCCACCAGCTCCCACCTCTGTAGCCCCCCCCCCCCCCCGCACCCCGGGTTTTTTACATGTGATAAATCGAGACGATTTATCACATGTAAAAAATGGCACATCAAGTGCCAATCTAATCAAGCTCCCCCGGGGAGCAGCCGGGGAAGCACAGGGGGAAGTCGGGGCGACTTGTCCTAAGGACAAGTCGCTCTAGTGTATGGGGGCCTTTAGAAAGTGGTTTCTGAGCAATATCTTTCACTACATTTTCTAGTGTGTATGGGGCTTAAGGGCCCCATTTCACAACCAGATATAACCCCTCTCATTTTTGGTAATGGGGTCAAGTCCTCCATTTGATGATGTGCAGTCGCTTCCTTCCCCGCAGGTTCTGTATATGCACTTGTCGATGACGACACCCCACCGACGCCGATATTGGCATGGGGGGGGGGGGGGTATTGTTTTAGTTGTGTGATATTTAACTCTTACTGTGATTTTAGATATACTTTTTAAGTAAATGTTATTATATAGTTCCTTCTATATGATGTGTTCCTTAATTATATTATTAATGACCCAGTAAGATCTGGTCCCTTGTTTTTTATGCTTTCCAAGAATCTGTTTCATGTTTCTGATTTTCCTGGAAATGTGTGTGGGGAATCTCTACTGTCTGTCCCAATTGTATGGTCCATTGATTTCTAGGCAAATGAAAGCATGGTCCCATAAATATATTGTTTCTATGGCCCTTATTCTGATTGACGCGGACTTTACCGCATACTTTCGGATCGCGTCTTTACGGCGTCTGCACATGCGTGGAGAACGCTACGCGCATGTGCCACGCATTGACTCGGTACCAGTTCGGCCAAATCCCGTCCAGAACTGTTCACCGCTATCAGTCGGGAAATAGGGGCGTATTATGGGCGTCATGCGGAATGACACATGGGCGTAGTTTCAAAGTGGGCAAAACGGGGCGGAAACATGGGCGGACACGGGGGAGTACACTTATGTTGGGGGGCGTACATTCGGAAACCACTCCGAATGCACGCGATCAAAAAGGGCAGAAATGTGCGGTGTCTACAAGTGTACTATTGCTTTGCGGACATTACTCGTTCATGCGGTAGGCGAACGTACGCCTAATGACTAAAACCATTAACACCTGAACCCAATAGAATCTACTCCTTTACTCATTACTCACTAATAGGCCGCTTGTCAGTGCTTTAATTGAAACCATTGCTGCTTCAAGGAAACCTTAGTAATCCCCCACATATGCTGTACTTGTCCCACACTTAAAAACTGCTAACAATGGACATGACTGAATATTAATACTATCAATACACATGTGTATTCGACATGTACTCATGAAACCACACATTTTGGGTAAAGTAAACACATTTATTTATATTCATGTCACACTCAATGCCAGTGTGATGCAAAGACCATAAAATAATACATACAAACAATAAACAACATGGCAGGAATGCTGCAAAATAAATAATAATACAAAACATATATAATTGCACACAGATGGACTCCAGCACCTCCTATGTGCCACTGCACATGCAGCCAGTGGGAAATGAGGAGGCTGCTGGCCCTTCTACAGCAGGGCAAGCTGCACCTGAGCATTCAACAGCAGGGCACCCTACACCTGGCCCTTCTGCAGCAGGCCAACCTGCAGCTGGCTCATATGCACCATCAGCAGAATCATTTGGAACACAACCGGGGACTTCACAAGATAGTACCATGGCCATCACTTCAAGTACAGCTGACAGTAATGGCAGGCAAAAGAGGGCAACAGGGGAACCACTAAGGACATATGAAGCAAGGGCTCATCTGGTTACCCTGAGCACGTGATTGGACACAAGAAGCTGACACACACAGCACAATGGAAGATTTGGGAACACATAACGGCGGAGATTAATGCAGCCACAAGTTCATTTCCGACCACGTTTGGCCTTGGTAGGCTCCTTGGCCTGTGCAGCAGCTCTTCGGGGACGGCCAGATGCTGGGGCAGGTGGAGCAGATGATGTGGAGGGGTTGGCTGGTCTACCCCTCCTGCCAGCAGGGAGTGTTTCCGGTGGTAATGCACCAGAAACGGATGACATTAGGACCCTGTTGCTGGTAATCAGCTCCACCATAAGCTCATTATGGTGGAGGAGGAGATCATTTTGGCGGGTGGCTTGCTCGGCCAGCACCTGAGCACTTGCAGCCATGGCCTGATGTGACTCAGCCATGGCCTGCATGCTCGCAGCCATGGACTGCTGGGTGCTGACCAAGCTCGCCAGGATCTCCTCGGTCCTATGCATCCGTTCTGATGCCAACTCTCCCTGCTGGTTGATGTCCCCAAGCACCTGGGCCAAGGCGGCCAAATCGGCTTGGCCCGATGCCTGCTGCTGCACAGGCCTACCTCTGGGGCCAGGTGGCACGGACTCCTCCACCTCCTGAGCAGAGTCCTCACCAAGCGGTGGGGTGTCTGTGGGAAAAGATAAACACAATTAGGAGACATTCTACGATAATTACTTGCACAAGTTTATGGCATGACCAATATTTACCTTCCAGAAAAGACGCAAACACTTCAGCTGGGGCCTCGCTATCCATCGTGCTCACCCCCCTGATCTCCTCAACTGCTATACAGCTCTCGGCCATCACCTCCAGGGGGGTGAGCTCTAGCCCTGATGGCATGGGCCCGGCCCCAGATGTCTGGCTGTGTTCCCACCGCTTGGTCATCTTCCTCTTCAGGTTGGTTTTGAAGTCCTGCCACCTGCAATGTAAGTTGACATATTAATACATGTCACTCCCAATGTTAGCTGTTGCAGCCATTGCTCTGTGCTACATATTACAACATGTGATTAATGTCCCATATATAATATTACATGCAACTATGATATCAACCGTTACAATACACATTCACAATCACCCTACTCTAACTCTCAACGAAATAACATGGCAATAATGTATGTGTATCGTAACAACCTCACGGCCCATTTGCTAAATGCATCTAAGCATCAATTCAATCATTACTTGGCTATTACTGGCCACATGTATCACAAAACAACTTGCCTCTTCTTCACATGGTCCGTCTCACGAACTTGTGGCGCTACTTCATTAATCTCTGCCGTTATCTGTTCCCAAATCTTCCATCTGCGTGTGTGTGTCAGCTTCTCCGATGGACACTCAATCCAATCACGTGCTCGGGGAACCAGGATGGCAAGCTCCTGTGCTTCATATGCCTTATTTCTTGTAGTTGGTTCCTCTGTTGCCCTGGCTCTCCCCTTGCCACGTCCTTGGCCACGCCCCCTGTCACGTGTCGCTGCACTTGAAGTGCTGGCCATGGTACTACCTTGTGAAGTCCCCGGTTGTGTTCCAAACAATTCTGCTGATGGTGCATATGAGCCAGCTGCAGGTTGGCCTGCTGCAGAAGGGCCAGGTGTAGGGTGCCCTGCTGTTGAATGCTCAGGTGCAGGTTCCCCTGCTGTAGAAGGGCCAGCAGCCTCCTCATTACCCACTGGCCGCATGTGCAGTGGCACATAGGTGGTGCTGGAGTCCATCTGGTCAAATAGTTGCTGCAGCACTGGGTCCACCTCTGGTTGTGATCCAGACATGTTAGCAACAACATTGTCACCTTCTAATACACCTTTATATACTGTTTGTGTATCCTGTTTGGCGGACATCAGCGGCAGCTGCGTTCCGTGCGTGTGCGTACGTCGCTGTTTTTTCGCGCCGCATACGGTGGCGGAAATTCCATTGTGTAAAACCTGGCGAAAGTTCTACATGAAATACTGGTCACCAATGCTAACATTGCATAGAATCTTCTGATAAACCTGTGACTATTGCACAATACACATGCTATTTGCTAGCATGACATGACATTTGAATTATGACTACTGTGGTATTGTGGCGTTTTATTGCAAGCTAAAAGTAGCCCAATCCCTTAGATAATCCAGGCCACAAATCATGCAATACTCATCTCTACTGTTATAGACCACACATGTGAGAGCCCTATAAATAGTGAGTTGCTGCTAGAATCATTTGTCTCCAGATCTGGACTTGTCAGGGTCTAAGGTAAGCTCTTCCATGCTCCTTGTAGATATGATATCCATTAACAATGTAAGTGTATGAATGTATGCACCATTGCCTCACTGACTACAGATTGTTGGGCCAGCAAAGTGCGTGTATCATTATTGCAACATGTCACATGTTCACTATTTCACTCACAGGTCTTAAACATGTGTGGGTTCATCTATTGCAGGACAACATGTCCCAGCAATAGATGAAATGTCTCATAGTACATGATGTTGGCAAAAAATGCTGACACCTTTATATGTGTGTTTTGGACGGTGTGTATTGAGTTCATATTATTGTGTCATCATTAGAGAGTCAAATGGATCTGCGGGATTACACGGGGCGGCCATCTATTGTACGTATTGAAGGCTACAAATCAATTTGTAGTGGGATATGGCCATTATGTGCATAGGTGCATCAGTATTTATGTTCATTTCTTTATAGGTTGCAGAAGCTATTCTGCGCTACATGGAGAGGAGGCTAAGGGCACTTGCGGCTCTCCCCACTCGTCGCCCAAGGAGGCCAGGACGTGCTAGAATCTATCGCACACGGGTGACTCTGTTTGCTATGCCCGATGATGAGGTACTTACTAGGTACCGGTTACCCCCACATGTAATTCTGGATCTGCTCACCCTAATTCAGAGTGATTTGGAACCTCTACACGGGATCACGACAGCAATTCCGCCTCACACACAGCTGCTGGCGGTGTTGCATTTCTGCGCCTCAGGATCATTCCAACAAGTAGTGGCAGTACTTGCTGGAATATCTCAGCCGGCCTTCTGCCGAATCCTGAGGCGTGTGACGTCGGCCATGTTCAGGCGCAAGGGGCACTTCATGGCCATGACATTTGCCACCGAGACCCTGCGCAGAAGCCAGCAGGCCTTCCATCAAATTGCTGGCTTCCCTAATGTGATAGGGGCTGTGGATGGCACCCATGTACCATTTGTGCCTCCATCTCGAAGTGAGAAGATATATAGGAACCGCAAATTGTTCCACTCACTGAACGTGATGGTGGTATGTGGCCCATCCATGGAGATTCTCGCCTTCAACTCGAAGTTTCCCGGAAGTGCCCATGACTCTCATGTCATCCGACAAACCGGGATATGGCAAAGACTACAAGAGCTGGAAGGCCGTGATGCGTGGGTTCTGGGTGACTCCGGTTACCCATGTACGCCCTGGCTACTTACGCCGTACAGCTACCCAGCACCGGGCCCACAGGAGGCATTCAATCGGGCGCATGTTGCCACCAGGCAAGTGGTGGAGCGCTCAATTGGCCTTTTAAAAGGTCGATTTAGAGTGCTCCACCGCACTGGTGGTGACTTACAATATGCGCCTCAAATGGTGTCGAGGATCGTGGGCCTGTGTATATTTTTCCACAACATTGCTGTGCGGCGTGAGATACCCTTTGATGAGTGGGAGGTACCATCTGAGCCGCAAGATCCGCCCATGCGCCCATCCCGCGCCCCTGAATGCCGGAGGGGATACCAGCTGCGGGACTCTGTGGCGCAAAGATACTTCAGGTACATGTTATCGAGTTCACAGAACACACCAATTATTGTACAAATCACCCCTGCAAATAAGTACAGTGTGTTAGTTGTCAGTGTTACAACACGAAAATTAGCCAGCCTGCCCTCCTAATGGCAAAGAAATAGGAGATATTTATCATATGTGCTTAGTTTTGGGGGAAGTTAAATATTGGTGCGAATTATTATACCTTGTTCAAGGGATCTTATGTGTTTGTTATATCTTCATTATTGTAGTTGATACTATCCCTGATGACTGGTGAGTACATTGATTTATTCTGTAATGTGTTTGGGATTTTTTCATGTGTTGATGTCTGATTTGTTTGCAGATATATATATATATATATATATCTATATATATGATATTAGAATTTATTCACATGTTTCTACATTTCAAGGAGCAGGCAGCCAGGCAGGCAGGCAGGCAGGCAGGCAGGGCTGTTGTATAATGGTGGTCTCAGGATACCTGCAAGTGTGTGTATGTGTCTTTTACACATAAATGTACTCCGATTGAGAAAGCCTTTTGGTGAAACGTACGTCTCGGACCGGTCTCGCTGTGTACAAGCGGGACCCCCCTTCGCCTCATTAACCTTGCTCCCTTGTATATCCTCTACCTACCCTGAGAGCTCACGGACATCCTAATCAGCGGCTCTCTGCTACACTGCCGGTTTTTCACTGCCAGCTGTCACAGCCTCACAGGGATTACAGCCGCCTCAGGACGCCCGTAGCACCAGCGCCTGCTTCCATATTACTCCCCGCCGGCTCAGACTGGACATCCAGCGCTGTCCATGGGATCGCGGCATTAACACCAACATACCTACACGATCTCTGCCCCAGGACGCCCGCAGCACTAGCTTCTGCAGTCCGGCTACCTCCCGCCGGCTCCACCTGGATACTCAGCGCTGCCCGTGGGTCAGCGGCACTTATATCTAAAACTATCTCCGCCTAAGGACGCCTGCAGCACGAGCCCCTGTATCCAGGTTACTTCCCGACGGCTCTGGCTGGACACTCAGCGCTGCCTGTGGGATCGCGGCATTTACACCTACAATTACCTCTGCCGGGCCATGCTTAACACACAGTACTAACTGTGTGACCCTAACGCTGGGACAGAACGGCAATACATATTTCCACTTTTGGTGCCGATACACGGAACATCAGCACCCCCTCATCCATCACAGTGTCTGGACCGCGTTACCTGGGAAATAAAGCCACACACGCTCCGGGGTCCAGTATCGTGAGTGTATCAGCCCAGAGAGGCATCACCTTTAAATTGTTATTTAATTTGCCCAGCATCCTTATGATTACCAGCTTACAGTAGTAATTCTTGTATCTCTTAAATTGTTATTTAATCTGCCTAGCATTCTTATTATCATCAGCTTACAGTAGTAATTCTTGCAGCCCTACAGGCTTTACTCTAATATCTGTCATAAAACCTGTCACAGGGTTGCTAAGTATATCAGCTCACAGTAGCACTTTAAACTACATATTTGTCATCAATCCGTGACAGGATTGGAGCACATTCTGCTTAAATTCGACAGATATATTAGCCTACAGTAGCACCGTTTATGGGTAAAGAAATATATTAGTATCCTGCACAATTCTAGCGCTGCATGTTGAATTAAACTGTTCTCTACGTTTATAAGCATATCAAAAACTTCTGTTATTCACACAGATAGTATTGACGGCCCAGCTTGGGCACAGTGCTATAAATACTCTGCAGAGAGATCAGCTCACATCAGCATCAAGCTGACGCCCATTATTTAAAGTGTCACAGTGTTGCCAACTAATGCTTGCCAAAAGATCTGAACCTACTAATTGTGAAACTTTTTGTCTAATCAGTATCTTCTTCTTTGCTATCTGCCTACCATTTCTTGCACGATACCACCAGCAGCGTATAGTGGGATCTCTAGGGTGTATTCCCTCTGGTTTGCCATCTATTTGACAACAGGAGAAAACCTAGACAAACCCTGCCATCCCCAACCGGTGTGCAGTCTACACTTCTTTCCACACCTTACCAACCTGGGAAGTATCGCTCAACCTCTGTTCACTGCAGTCATCCCTGCACACAGAGGACAGCAGCATACACCAGGGATAGAGTGAGGGAGTACTCTTTACCTATTGCCCTACCCATTCAAGGTTCTCTCATTTCCAAGGGACCCGAGACCCGACTCTGCACTGTCTAACTGATAACAGAGCCAGGCAGGTCACCCTTGAAAACAGCAGAAACCATCTCACCTATATTCTAACACCTGTGACGCTCTCGGGGTCCGCTCAACTGTGCATTCACTGACATTTGTCACATGCACAGGCAGCAGCCACTCCCTTAGCACCCAAAAAGACTCAGGTACCTTTACCAATCTTTTCTAATTTTTCTACCCACCGATACCTTGGTGGCATCTCTCATCTCACCACTGTTTTTTACAGGGAGCATCTGTATTCATTCTCAATTTGAGAACATGTATAATTAATGGAGGCGTTCTCTTGTCAGATAGGATCATTTAGAGAATTTAATTGCTGTTACTTGTATTTAGAGGTCATTTCCTCTCCCTATCCACAGACATAGAGAACATCAGATTTAAGGAACCCATTATATTTCACTACTTTCTCTTATATATTGGCTAAAGTGTTATTCGTTTGTCTGTCCTTGTCTTTTTGTCCATCCTGACCCAATTATAGGGTCCTGTTTTAACTATTAAAATTTAGTCTTAACAGTTATATATTTATAGAAGGCTGTGCCCCACCCGGGAGACTTCTTAGATATCCTCCCTTGGATATCTTACCCTTTTTGTTGACATAAATGTACGCATACACATAGATGCATAGAGTAAATAATGCTAAGTACAGCTATGCGTTGCTAAGCTATAGCACGCGTTGCTTGGCGGAGCGAGGCGTCATTGGATTTGCTAAGTGCATACACACTGTGTTTTATATATATCAGATTTGTTCATTGCCATACATCAACACTACTGTTTGGAAGGCAAGCGAATTTGTCACCATTTGTGTTGGCGCAGAGACGCTGTTCATGTAAAGATGAACAATAAAGTTATTAACACAAATAACTGTGATCAACCAATGCCACCAGCTGATTGGTTGATAGATGCCATTGTCAACATGGCGGAGACACGAAGGGCAGAACCCTTCACACATGCGGAGCTGCGGGTTCTTGTCTCCGTCATGGAGACAAGGCTGGGCCGTGCAGGGCCCTTTATAACCAACCGGCATAAGCGGAGGGCCTATGCTGCGGCAGGGCGCCGAATTTACGCCCGCACTCGGGTGCGGAGGTCCCTCGGGCAGCTGGAGAGGCGGTGGTCGGACCTCCGCAGGCGCCAGCCCCAGCTGCTTCAGCAACTCAGGGGCGAAATTGCTGAGTGTGAGTATTTTAGCTATGAAATTTCGCACTTACAACATAGCATATATAAACAATAAAATGTGTCTCATGATAAGTGGGTGTCCATGGGTTTAAAAGTCCATAGACTGTTATGTGTGCTTCTTCCTGGTTAACATGCAGTCATGTGGCTTTTATATGTAATGCCATAGCATTGAGGATTATGATGCATACAATGTGCCAGATCTAATATGTGTTACACATTGATAAATGCCTGGGTTGTAATGTGTGAACAAATTACTACCAATCACATACTAATTTAAATGTCACTATTTGGAATCCATTAACAGTAAGGAGCTACTTTCCTGCATCGTTTGCCATCATTATCACCCTTCCATGTATGTCTTGTTATGGATTAATACATGTGCCCCAATGACCCCACATTGACCATGATGTTTTTTTCTACCACACAGCACGAGCCCAAGCACAACAGGCCCGGGAAGAGGCGGAGGCAGCCCTGGCACAGGAGGAGGCCCAAGACCCGGAGGAGGAGGTGGCGGAAATGGTGGAGGAGGAGGAAGTGGAGGAGGAGGAGATGGTGGTGGAGGAGGAGGAGGTGCGTGAGGAGGTGGTGGAGGAGGATGTGGAAGCGGAGTTGGTTGCGGAGGAGGAGGTGTTGGTGGCGGAGGAGGAGGTGGAGGAGGTGGTGGAGGAGGAGGAGGAGGAGGAGGAGGAGGAGGAGGAGGAGGTGGAGGAGGAGGAGTTGGAGGAGGAGGTTGTTGGTGCAGAGGAGCTGGCGGAGGAGGGGTCTGAGGAGGCCACAGTTGCCCCGGAGGAGTCGGATGACGATGGGGAGGAGGCGTGCCAGGCCCCGGAATATCAGCAGATCGGTATGTTAACATAATGCATCATTCATGAAGTAGTTGTACTGGTATTTGTTATGTAGCACTGTTGGTAAAAAAATTTTGTCCCATACTATTCATATAGACCCCAAAGTGGGTAGCTACAGATACAGGTACGGGTTAGATGGGGTGTCCAAGGCATCCCTTTCATCCAGGACACCTCTCAATTACACCGGTTTGTGGGATGGGTTGGAGCTCCATTTTGACTGCCACATAACCGTTGTAGTTAAACAGGATCCTGGAGTAAAGGGATGAGTGGATCATTTGTGGCTTAAATTCACCTGCTGCAAGCGTTGATTATGACCCATCAAATAGTGGAATCTATATTGTTGGTGAATGTTATTTATAAACTCTAGGATGTATGCTATAAATGGAGTATGGCCCGGCCTACCTTGGAATGGAGTCAGAAGTTGCCAGTGTCCCAGGAGCCTCCTCTACCTAAACACCCCCTGTACTTCAGATTTTTTTTTTGCCCTCACAGAATTGTAGGTTGGTTTAGACAGAATTATGATTTTGAGGATGTGTACTGTGCATTCCTGACATTTGCATAACTCCCATGCCACGAACCATCACTGAACTTAGACTGAGCAGATTGTGACAAGTTCTTATTGACGGAGGCCATGACCTGCTTGTCATTGGTTAGTCATGGGTGGGTTGTGACTGAGAAGAAACAATATGACTGTTATGTCTTCTGCAGAGTAAAGGGTATAGGCCAAAAAATACAGTATGTAGTAAATAAGTTAGCATGTATGTATATATGTATGTGTCATATCTATTTATCTATGTGTGGCTCTATCTCTCTACATCATGGGTCCTCAAACTGCGGCCCTCCAGATGTTGTGAAACTACAAATCCCGCCATGCCTTGCCACAGTTTTAACACTTCCTTATAGCAAAACTGTGGCAAGGCATGCTGGGATTTGTAGTTTCACAACATCTGGAGGGCCGCAGTTTGAGGACCCATGCTCTACATAGATATATATATATATATATACACACATGTCACCTAGCATTTGTGCAATTTATGTCGCAGTATGTGAAATGTATGCAAGAATAACATGACTAATTGTTGCCCCTTTGACATGCCCACAGATGACACCACACCGGCAGATGAGGGGGTGCGTGGGGCCCTCCAGCGACTGGAGCACCATCTGCGGCTCGCTCAAGCAGACCTGCAGGACCTTAAAGACCTGCTTAGTTAATTTATAATTTTATATTTTTTTTTTTTTGTTAATTGTCGGGTTCAATAAATTCTTTATGCAAGTTCACAGTTGTTGGTTTTATTTGCACTTTAAATAGTATATGTGTAGATTGGTTATAATCTTTTACACAGGGTGTAATACAAACCATTGCACTTACATTGCTGTAAGGGTTAATGTGTGCAATGCATGTGTTAGGCATGCTTGTAAGGATATATTGGAATCTAATTGATTCCAAGTCCAAATAAGCAGTTTTTTATGAGGATAGGTAATTGAATAAGTGGGTCATGTGATGTATTGCAGAAGATACTTCATAGTGGGTTGTTTGGCGTAAATACTCCGCTTACGTGCGGTAGCACCGCTTGGCTCCCGTTCGGATGCGGTATTCCCGAGCATACTCTGTAATACTCTGTAATACCGTGCCGAATCGGAGTGTTTCTCCCGCACACGCATGCTTTGTATGTCGTCCGTAAACACGCCCTGTTTTAAAGAGTGAGTCCGTCCGAATGCGGAGGACACGTGGGCGTTTCTACGGACGATGGCCGCATGCGGCAAAACACCGTGGCGTGCCGACCGCTCCGTAAGAATGCGGGAATTTCCGCACAGATCAGAATAAAGGCCTATATTTGTATCCATTATCCCATGTATTAATGTGGCGGATACAAAAATGAACAAATTAGGTAAGAGCATTTATGTACTGGCTATGACACATATAATAAATAGTAAAAAACTGATGTAATGTACATTGGAATGTATGCTGAAAGAAATAGGTCACACAAGTCACCTGAAGGCTCAAAAATGCATGTTTACTATAGTGGAAATACAATATTTCTGGGTGTAAGTATGTGAAATGTATTCTTTTTGCTGCCTTAAGGTTAACAATGAACTTTGGAATGTTAACAAGAAATGTGTAATACACTTTATATAAAATGGTGAACAGCTATTCTGCAAAGGTAAGATTGGTATAATACAAAAATGTAGCATACAATCTAGCAACATCAAAATGAGAGACAAAAATATTGTAAGCTCCAGTAAAAGTAATGTATTTTGTGCTTTATCAATATAATGGGGAGTTTTATCAAAGATGGGTGAGCAATAAAGTGGAAAGAGATGCCTACCAATCAGCTTCTGTGATTTTTTTTTTAAAAAGCACTTTAAAATTGAAATTAGCACTCCAAGCATTCTTTCCTGCCCTTGATTGGCTTAGTCCTCAGATCCCATCGCACCTGCCTGCTTCCTTGTGAAGATGACAGTATGAAGATAAAACTAGTGAATTCCCTTTGACACAGTGCGGAATGTAACATGGTAACATAGGGGGTTATTCTAATCCACTCTTTCTGACAAAATCCTTCTTAGGTGGACAAAACCATGTGCACTGCAGGGGGGCCAGATGTAACAGATGCGGATAGAATTACATTTGGGTGAGTTATTTTGTTTCTGTGCAGGGTAAATACTGACTGCTTTATTATTACACTGCAATATAGATCTCACTTTGAAGTAAAACCCCACCCAAATCTAATTATCTCTGCACAAGTAACATCTGCCCCACCCGCAGTGCACATGGTTTTGCCCATCTAAGAAGGATTTTGTCAGAAAGAATGAACAAGAATAACCCCCATAGTAACTAAGGCTGAAAAAAGACGTTAGTCCATCTAATTGACTTGAATCTGCTGACCTGAGTAAGCCATATCTTTATGGTGCGGGCTAAAGATGGGACTGACCCACAGACCTGCAAATCACAGGCACAACCCCAGCAGTGACCTGCTGCAAATCCTCTTGGGGCTTCTTCCAGAGAGGAGAAATCCAAGTATCTTAATATGGCTCTAAATATTTCTCCAAGCTTTGATAAATCACCACCTCAATTTTTAGAGAAATGGTACTTTTGCAATATGTTTTGGATGCTTTTTCCTATAAAAACAAAGACCTCAAGGAACAGAGTATTACTTCAGTTTCATAGATAAAAGTAAATAGCAAAAAAAAAAACATAACCTGATAAACCTACTACCATCTGCAGCTGTTATCAAACTGCTGGATTTGACACGGCTGCACACTCGAGCAAAGGAGACCTTAGGTTTAGGCCAGGAGCCTGATTCTGTGTCAGCTGCAGTTTAGCGAGGATTTGCTAAACTCAGGGCCCGATCAACCATGAGGCAGATCAGACTGCAGCCTGGAGTGTTAGGTCCTTGGGGGGGAGTGCTGTGCAGGCACAATAGGCCGCTCCGCAACTGGGTCCTGCCCCTGCAATGTGCCCCTGCCCACAAAATGTTGCGGCCAATATAGCTAAAGTGCTTTTTTACCACACTTACCCACATCCATGGGTGAGATGAAAAATATTTAGAATAAATAGAAATATTTATTATGTAGGGGATCTGCCTCTAGCTCTAGTAGACTTCAACATCCTCATTTTGTATAATATCTTCTAGGTGTTGCTTACTCCACCTAGGTTAACCTAGGACACCCAAAATGGCTGCCTTGCTTGGTACCTTTAGTGGATGGGCTATGTAACCTGTGGAACATATTATTCAAAATGGCTTCAACAACCCTGCTTTAAACTCATAGGGCCAGATAAAATAGCTTCCGAGTTCGGCAGCCTTGCGGGATGCCATCCAAACTCTGAGTTTTTTCTTTTAAAGGGGCAATCATTTAGAAATCATGGTTTTGCCTTGTCAGTGACCCTTTGAAATAACCTCAGCGTATTGGAGGCTATTATACCTGGCCCATTGTGTCTGTTATATTAACTTTTTATCATTTGTTTTCTTTTTGCTATATTACAAAATATCTCTTCTATGTTTTGATACATGTAAAGCGACTTTGGCCGGTATCCATTTAGCAGCTGTAAATTACTGCTATTAATTGTCTCACCAGGGGCTATCCTATTAGTCTCGATGCCTGCGCCTACAAGCAGCATTTTTCCGCAATCATGGGAGTGACAATTCATAGGTTTGTATCTTTTTCTTGTTCAATATATTTTTACATGAAAACCGGGGGTACGAAAAAAATTGAGACTACCCACAATTTTTTTCCAAGTGTAGTACTTTCAGGGCTACAAGGCTACCATCCTTGCTGAAGAAATGCACTATATACAAAAAAAAATATTATTGTTTATTTGCATTTTACACATTTCATGCAATTTTAAGTGTATTTAGATTGTATGATTTTTGTTTTCAACATGCTTTTTTGAAAGAATTGTAGCGGTCATTGGTACGACCTCACCTAGAGTATTGTGTTCAGTTCTGGAGGCCATATCTCCAGAAGGATATAAATACATTAGAGACTGTACAAAGAAGAGCAACTAAAATGGTGCATCACAAAACGTACCAGGAAAGACTAAAAGATCTTAATATGTATACTTTAGAGCAGAGAAGGGAAAGGGGGGACATGATAAAAACTTTCAAATATATCAAGGGCTTTAACAAGGTACAGGTGGGAGACATTCTTCACAGAAAGAGGAGCAACAGAACACGAGGACATGTACTGAAACTAGAGGGAGGAAGATTCAGGGGAAATGCGAGGAAGAATTTTTTCACAGAAAGAGTAGTAGATAAGTGGAATAGCCTCCCAACAGAGGTGGTAGACGCAAATACAGTAGTACAATTTAAACATGCTTGGGATAAGCATATTGATATCCTTACAAAAAAATAAGGATCAAATATGGTTTGAGGTAACATGTTTAAAAAAAGGGGCAGACTAGATGGGCCAAGTGGTTCTTATCTGCCATCAAATTCTATGTTTCTATGTTTCTATGTTTAAAAGGTCACGGTTTTGTGTTTTTTATATCTTTATTCATATGTACAATAAATGGATAAAAAATTCAAGTGTCCAAACAGCAAAAAAACATAAAGCTTTATAGTGATATATGCAGCAGCAGCAGCAGCAATATAATCCGTAGATATTCTTTATTTTTTTCTAGAATCAAATACATTTTACAGCCAGAAAGAATCATATTTTATGCGTTCCGCACACAACAATAGTGCATACAAACTACAACAATAAAACACTTATGTAAAGGCACAGGGTTTAAAAAAAAAGTATCAATATTGTTTCAACAAAGCATGCTTTTACTCATGTGGCTGACTGCTGGTGAAGCCTGATGCAGCAAATGAGGAAAGGAAAGCACGTAGGTTAGCTGTCCTTTACTCAATGCAAATATATGAATTTAAAAAAGCTGAAATACATTGCTTAGTTACACCAGAAGGCAGAAAAAAATGAATAACAATGTTTTCATAGTCTATTTTTCCATTTTCTAAATACACTTTACAGCTTCTTGCCTCAGAAATTATAGACTATAAGTACACAATGGCTATTCACATCACTTCCACGGAAACGGAGGCTAGAACATGTAACATACTACAATCACAGTATTTCTATACATGAATTAACACCTTCACGCTCTCACATTTAGCCTTATATATAGAATGAATGACCTTGCCACCAGTACAAATAAGAATCACTGATGTGAGTCCCACATTCAGAAGTGCTACCTATGCATGTAGTTGTTTAGTTCAATTAAGCCAAACATTACAAGATATAGGCCCTTATTCTGATCGGTGCGGCCCGATCAGAAATATGCGGTGATGTCCGTCTTGGCGAATCCCCGCCTTCCATACGGATCGCCACCTCCGTCCGTATGCGGATATGTGGCGGTCCGCATGAATGTGGACGGGGATACGCCTCCTCCATGGTGGGAGCAGCCCCTGCATTCGATGGTCGCCGAACATCGAATGCAGGGCCGCACGCTCCACCAGGTCCCGCCACACAAGACCACACGGACACTTGTCCGTGTGAAATCTTGTATGGGGGCGGGCAGCTGACATCCGGCGATGTCAGATGCCCGCCCCGTACCCACGCGTCACGGCCTCATTACCATGCATACGCCCCGCGTTTGCATGGGAACGCCCATGAAACGCGGGGCGTATGCATAGGGTAATGAGGATAAGTAGCCCCTCACGCCCCTCTACGCCCCCTGTGCGGCGTATAAAGAATCCATGCGGCGAAATCGCCTGCACATGCGCAGACGATAAACATCGGCGGGCCGTACGCAAGCGGGAATATCCGCACCGATCAGAATAAGGGCCATAATCCTTACACACTGATAGTGGCACTTGGTGCTAGGCTGCTGCTTAACCCGCCTCTACTGCAAACACCCATTCATTGCTGTGTACTGTACATCAATATACTATACTGGCTATACTGTGTGGTGTAATGTGTATAAAACTTTGTGACATAATGTGCATAAGTGGTACTACAGTGTGGCAGATTTATGTCTATTATAGCGGTTGCGCCCAACAGAGAACTGTGACAGCCTCAGTCCTCTACTTTATCACTTGTCCCCTTTTCCCCCCATTAATTACTGTTTGAGGAAATGTGGCTTCATGTACTGTATGGTACATAGGTGCTGTATAATGGATAAGTATACAAGGGGTATGGCTTTTCATTGTATTGGTCATCATATGATTATGGTTACCCTTATACTCTAATCTGTAAATAACAGTATTATATTATACATACAGTAGATACACTGGGACACAACTTGCAGTATAGATCTTAAAAGGATATCAGCCTGTATTGTTATGATACATAAGGATATAAGCAGCTCTACTGTGTGGTGTAATGTGTATAAGGTGCTCTATTATGGATAAGAGGAGTCACACAAATGTCTAGCTATGGCTCTGCCTCCATGTGGAACACAGAGGAACCATAGCAGATACAGATGTAGCGCCTGTCATTCTTGCAGGGGCTGGAGGTAGATTTGCCAGCCCCCGCCTGCCGCCAGAAGGGGACACGCGCGCGCCCCCTTACTACGAAGCTCCCTGCCTCTCGCCTAACCCTGCCCGTCTCCCTGAAGTGGAGACGGGCAGGGTTTGCATCACACATCCCAGTCAGATATATCTGATATCTGAACTAAATTGGTTTGATGATAAAACCTAATTTAAAATGTTGCCGATACAAAGCCGTATAGACTGAAGTTGTGGATGATAAATATGTCCTATTTGTCACTCTTTCTGACAGAGCATTGAGCCATTTAGGGTCTGCTACTGTACTATGAAAAGGATACCGTCTATCATACTTGCCTACTTTTGAAAATAAGTTGGAGGGAGATTATAGTTGGTAGTAGAATTTTCACATGGTTCGTTGTCATGATCCATCGAAAGGGTGTGTCTAGCTCTATACTGTATATGGGTATTTAAGTGCTTAAATGCTTGTCAGATGCCAGATATTTCTATATACTGTACCTCTATTGTATATAATTTGGGAACTTTAGGAAGTATTAAAAACATTGCTGCCTGCAATACTGGATTTGTTTTGTTTGCAACCATTTGCTGTGATAAATATTTTTTCCCACTCAACACAATCTAAATGATAATAAATATGATGCCTAAGCAATAAATTCCAAATGAAATTTTACATTATGTAAATTCCTACTTCTATGTAAATATTTTTTAAAATGTGTTTAACTAAAGATTGGCAGAATCCTTGGTGGTACCCTGGCCAAAGTAAACAATGGAATTGGGGGGGGGGGGGGGGGGGGGGGTAGTAGACAACCCTGCCATGTGGTAGGTGTCTACCATTACTAAAATCAATTCTACCAGAGAGTGACAGTGGTGATTGTTAGTTGCTCTGCTATCTCTGATCCTTTCGGTCTTTTTACAGACGGCCTGTCATTTATGTTTAATAATTAACATGTTGTAGTTAATACAGCAGCAAAACATTAGTTAGGCAAACACTCCTTTTAATTAATTTATGATACTTTCAAAAAATAATCATAGATATGAAAATCTGTTCAAGTCGAGAAGGTTACTGGTGTGATTATTATAAAACAGTATTTAGTTACTGAGTAGAAAATTCCACATTATATTAAGCAGTACTTTGTCCCCAACAAACGTGTCCTGCTCTGCCACTCAGACACAGTCATTGTTGCTTTCAGTTAATTTCTGCTCATTTTTGTTGCCAAAGTTTGAAAAAACATTATAGGGCAGACATGGCAGTATTCTGTATAGCATGTGAGTGGGAGAACAGAGCAACATATACTGTACCCTCCTACTTCATAACAAGCAGCAATAACAATGATCTGCTATAGAAGGGGTGGCTGGACTTTTGTAACCCGGGATCTACTTTTTGCACACTTACTTACCAGCGATCTACCAGCGTCTCCCCCTGGGCAAAAAATAATTCCCGGCCAAGTACATTTTGCCCCCTACACACTATACCACATGGATAGAGCCACAATTTACATTATGAAGCACAATATGAGCCAAAATTCACATTATGGCACACCGAATAAGTCAGAATTCACATTATGCCACATGGAATGAGCTCAGCATTCCCACCAGCCAGTGTGAGCCTCACAAATGCCGACTGGCTCAAACTGGCTGAGACAAGCTCATCAGTCCTCACTTGCAGTGTTCAGGTGTGCGGTGACGTCAGCCATGCACCCACACACCCGCAATGTATGCCCCGGTACACTGAAGCCAGCAGAGGCTTCAGAAGGTATTTTGAGGGCAATACTTCACAAACCGATTGCAATCTACTCACGGGTGCTCCGTGATTGACGGGTAGATTGTGATCGACTTTCTGGCCACCTCTGTTCTATAGCATCTTACTGCAGACAAACAATCTGTTATCACCACCATTGAGTGCGAAGGAAGTTTGTCAAAATAGGTGTGACAATTGCAAACCAAACATTTTTATTCATCATCATGTTTACCTTTACATAGGAAATATAATTGTGTTTTAGACATTTTTTATTTGAGTTTATATAATAATTGTGAGCGACGCTGGCATTTTTAGTGGATATTTTGAGCATCTCTCACAGATATTAGCATTCAAAGGGTTAATGAAATACTGCTTACCAGCCTGTCAAAATTACGGAACAACATAACAGCAATCTAAGCATCAGCGTGCAAAACACTTGAAATTCCTCCATAGAGAAGAGGAGCGGCATTGGCCTTTTATTATAAAGGATGGGGTGGCACTGCCTAGGAACATTTGGACATAAATTACTATTTCACCAAGCCAGTTTCAGGGAATATAGCTGGTTCACATGTGAGCAGTGTTATGCCCCTTTCAGACCGCACTTTTAAAACGGTAAATTGCCGTTTTTTTACCGTTTTAAAACGGTAATGTGTGCGGTCTGAAGGTCCAGTCCCACTTAACCGGTTAGAAAATGCTGTTTTTTCTAACCGGTTAAAATGCAGGGTCCTACCCGTTTCTGAACCGGTATTTTAGCGCAAAAATCGGCTCAGAAACGGTATTTAGGACCCAGCCAATGAGCTGGGTCCTAAATTCAGCACAGTGAATACTTAATGAGCGCTCATTAAGTATTCACAGCACTGGAGCCCCCCCCGCGCGTGTCGACACCCCCCCGCGCGTGTCGACGCCCCCCCGCGCGTGTCGACGGCCCCCCCGCGTGTCGACCCCCCAGCCCCCCCCCCCCCGCGCGTGTCGGCGCCCCCCCGTGTCGACTTACCCCGTGCCGGTATCTCCGTTGTGGTTCCCGGCACTGCAGCTCAGTATGCTCGGAAAGCACTTATGAAAAAAGTGTCTTTCAGAAAATGGCTGCCCCCATTACGGAAGACAGTTTTTTTAAACAGGGTTTCCTATGGGGCAGCCATTTTCTGGAAGACACTTTTTTCATAAGTGCTTTCCGAGCATACTGAGCTGCAGTCCACAACGGAGGTACCGGCACGGGTAAGTCGACACGGGGGGGGGGGCGCCGACACGCGGGGTGGGGGGGCGCCGACACGCGCGGGGGGCGTCGACATGCGCGGGGGCGTCGACATGCGCGGGGGGGCGTCGACATGCTCTCGGTCGACACGCGAGGGGGGGGGGGAGCTGCACGGAGGGGAGGGCTGAAGGCTGCACTGGCTTTGACCCTGTATTTGGAAAGTTTCCAAAAACGGGTCTGCCAGTGTCAAAAAATCGGCACTTAAACGGTAATATACCGTTTAAGTGCTGCGGTGTGAAAGGGGTTTTATCTGGCAGACCCGTTTTTGGAAACGTTTCCAAATACAGGGTCAAAGCCAGTTATGCGGTCTGAAAGCAGCATTACTGACCTAGACTTATGCTTTCATTTCCACTAATTTATACAGATTCCGTTGCGCTTCACTGTTGTAGACGGTGATAGAACAAACTGGGTAACAACAGACAGACTTGGAGGTAGGAGGGCCCTGCTGCAAGCTTACAATCTATATGAATAAATACAGCTTTGATTTGAGGGCATTTTCAATCCAGATGGAGAAAAGGTTTAGGAAGCACTGTTTAAAGGCCCGTACACACTGGGCGACTTTGAGCTGGAAGTCGCTCAAACCAAGGGCGTAACTATCATTGGTGCAGGGGGTGCAGCTGCTATGGGGCCCAGAGCTGAGAGGGGCCCATTTTGCCTGTCAAAGTTACATGTGCTGTATATATTTTTCTGCATTAGGTGATAAATAAGGGGCCCTTACCAGCTTTTGCTATGGGGCCCACATGTATCTATTTACGCCACTGGCTCAAACAGCTGGTTTGAGCGGCTTTCAGCTCAAAGCCGCCCAGTGTGTATGCCCGGGCGATGAGCGCTGCTGCGCGCTCCCGCATCATCGCCGGGAAAGCCTCTCATCTGCTGGTTATATCAGCAGGTGAGCGCTTTTCAGGAAGGCTTTGCATAGCGCTGAGCTATGCAACGCCGTCCTCCCCCCCCTCCATCGGCGCCGGGCAGGGGGAAAGCCGCTCAGTGTGTATGCACTGAGCGGCTTTCTCCGCACATCATCGCTGTCCATACACGCTGAGCATAGTCGCCCAGTGCGTATGGACCTTAATATGTTGGCCCCCTCTTTTTTCAGGAGACCAGAATAAATAAAAGAAAATTCAAATTTTACACTTACACTTCTGACACTGGTCTGGACCTTGGTTTATCTATAAAGGGTGCAGGGACCAGTGGGCCCACTCACCACCCACCCTGGACCAATTTAATTATACTCACTGCTCTGTCAGCCCAGCGCGTTCTGCAGAGTGGAAATATCACTGGGAAATTTAGGGTTAAACACAGTAGAGGGTTAGGTTTCCACCACCAAATGCTATTGTCCTGTCAGTGAAACCGCAAGTGGATTACGATCCATACAAAATTTGTTGGTTGTTTGGGTCGGCGCATGCACACTGTGTACGGTACGCATTGCAGTAGTCCGATATCGCGAGTTCACAGATTAACGATCCATGCTGAATTAGCCCCACGGGTGCAGGGACTGATGTACTGGCCAAATATTCTCTTTCAGGCATCGAGGAATATGTGTGCCCTATACAAAACACCTGGTGGTAATAATTAGAGGTATTCATTTTACAAGAGATCTTAAATAAAATGACTGTTGAATATTTGTAACCTTGGATTTAAGGAATACATGCTTTGTAATGCCATGTGATTTTCTTCTTCTTTTAAATATATATGTTTCTAACCCATACAGATGTAGCAATGTGAGTGTGACTGTAACTATTCACAGCTGGTGATAACTCCATTAATTCCAAACCAAGAAATCACCAGCTGCCAATAGTCACAGCCCGCATCACAGAAAACAGTACATCTGTATATGTTAGAAACATATTTAAAAAATTCTGTAAATAAAACATTATACATTTATTTTAACATAATCATAATGCTACTGTTGTTATAGACTAGCCACACATTGCCTAGTGTGAGAGAGAGAGAGAGAGAGAGAGAGAGAGAGAGAGAGAGAGAGCAGCTGCAAGACTCCTCCCTCACACAGCACAGTCACACTCTGTTGAACATGTCCCTGCAATGAGGCAAGCAATCTCTGCCTTTTGGAAAGAGGGCCTTCTTCAGTACTGCTCGCTAAGCAGCGGTCATTCACTGCTTAGCTAGAAAATTAAGCCCCCCCCCCCCCCCACGAATACCCTCGGTAGCAGCATAGGGGAAGTACAGGAACACAACCCTTCGCATGCAGTTGAAGGGGAGAGAAACCATTCATTGGTCACCGTCCATCGAAAATAAAAGTCAGACTGAACTGACATGTGACATCAGGGGAACGCCCAAGCATTTTTCATGGGACACCCAAAAAATGATGGGTGTTCTCCTGCTCTGGGCCTGTCAAACCCCCCCCCCCCCCCCTACCCATACGAACGCTTTGGCGGATGTGACACTAGCCGAAGGTGTTCGCACAGGGGGTCTGCAAATGTGCAAATACATGCATGCACAACCCCCCCCCCCCCCCCATGGAACGGCGCCAAATTCATCCCCGTCCAATCACTAATGAATCCCCCCCAAAGTCTGTCTTCTTCTCCAGCAAGCAGCAGCCAGGTCTGACATGCAGCTCCAGCGAACGTACGGTTCCTTATTTCTGACTCGCGCGGTGATTAGGTCATTATTTTGCGAGTCTATCTAACTAGTAAGCAGTAAATGTTTTTGCACAATACTTTTGTTTGATTAATCAAATCTGAAAGTCTGCACTTTTGTTCTGCATCTTCTTTGTTTAATTTCAACTTTATTGTGGTAGCGTACAGAGCCCAAAATATGAGAATTGTGCCAGTGTCCAAATATATAAACAGCATTAACTTAATTCTCTGTTTTCACATCTGAGCCTTTGACAACCGAACAGTGAGGTGGCAGAGCCTGGAGGAGGAAAATGGAGATGATAATCAGGTTGGCAAAACTCAACCAAGATGATGATGATGATGTTAATTGTGTTGATGTAAGACAGCTAGATATCCACAAGCTTTTCAGGTAAAACCAAGCACAAAATAAATAGGCCAGGTACATATTAGAGCAATATTGGCACACTATGCTGTATTGTAATGGCAAATCTTGCATATAATCTACAGCTGGCCACACTTATATATTTAGGGCCGTTTTCACCCAATTCCGATGGATCCGGACAAGAAAACAGGTGAAACGTGCACAAATTATATCTGCCTAACCTCTGTTTCGATCTGATGCATGGTCCTATGCATACTGGATCTGAAGATCACAAGTGCTGCACATAAGGCAAGTGAGCCTCAGCTGCTGGAAGCATTGACAGATCCCTAATATCTTCACCATTCCTTGTTTTTGTGTCTTGCAGCTAAGATGCAACTGCAAATATACTGTACTACCGTAACGCAATCCTGTCTTCCCAAGAAGAGCATTTCTGGCTGTTTGATGCTGAAACTGAACCTTAGTTACAGAGGGCAACATCTATAAAGCATAAGCATTCTATATATTATAAATGATTTACAGTGAAACAATAATTTAGACTAGTGAGTAATAATTAATACACTAAGTGGGTGATATAACACTATTCAATTTTTTTTACCACTGTATCCTATCATTATGTGCTGAATTCTGATTGAAAGGCAGCAGATTATTTATTTTTTACACTCCTGACTGTTGCTCCTCCATACTGGTAGAAGGCTAAGATCCCAACTTTGTACTATGACGTTGCACCCCAAAGAGAAGATGCCAATATACCACCACTCCTCCGAGGTAGGCTAACTGTATAGATTGGGCTTGCATCTAACTGGTTTTGTTATATTTTACATGACCAAGGTTTTCTTTAATACATCCTTAGTTTGAGAAAACTTCATATTCAACAGCCCTGGAGGCCAATATTGTGTTTATGACTTGTGCAGGTGTGCTTTTTAGTACTTGATGCAGCTGCATCTGCAGCCAATGATGTTTACAGACAATCAGGCCTGAGGTGAGCCCTAATTGGCTGGAGCATCTTCATGGAAACACTTAGAGCCAATCACGGCTGAGCGGAGTCCCCGTGGTGAATCAAAGAGTGCATATTTTACTGCAATTTGCAGGTTACAACATGTTTTTTTTGGAAAACTTGCGATTCCTTATTGACAGACACAAAAACTGATAACCTCATGTCGACATTTTCAAGTCGACATTCACATGTTGACATATTGCACATGTCTACCAAAAGGCATTTTCAGGTGTCAACTGTCGACCCTATGACCCATACCCATCTGCATGGCATTCCATGTGGTCTGGCTGTCCGCGTGAAATACTGTTAAAAGTGTCCCTCCAAAAATGGTTGCCGCCGCAGAGGAGTCAGTTTTGAAGGATGCTAGAGTAGGTGGTGGTCATTTTGGAAGGGGTATTTACTGTTAGTTCATGGAAAGGGGGCAGGTGTGAACAGTGGTCCTCCGAAGTGATGGGATTGCAGACCTGTCAAGGCTTTTAGAATCAACTTAATATGCTGCAGATAGAGGCAGCAGCATGAAACCCCTGATAACGAGCAGGCATTATGAGTATAATTTGTAAGGGCATGGGCTTTACTACTGTGAGTATTAAAATGGTTTCAGGGGCAAAACTTCAGGGCATAATATAGTGTTAGTGGGCATTACATTGTGAGGCATAATATGGTGCAAGGGATGGTTAAGGGGTAAAACAGTGTGCGGCATAATGTATATAAGGTAAATTTCAGTTGGACATAATGTGTAAGGGGCATTACGGTGTGGTGCCTAATGTGTAAGAGGCATTACTGTAACTAGGAAAATTTACTAATAATGTAAGTGGCATGAATCAGGATTTTTTCCCCCTTTAGTGGTCAATGTCTGGGGGTGCAGGCCAAAACCTGTGGTAAGGTAGTCTTTTCCTGCAAAGCCACACCCATTGCAGTGACACCATGACCATTACAGCAAAGTCACATACTTTTTTCTGGGTGTGCATCTCAAAAATTAAATGTCTGGAATGGAGAGGTTGGATTTGGCCAATAAAGTTTCTAGTTTTAGCATACAGGATACTGCAACCAGGGCAAGGTCTGCTGAGCAGGGAGGCGCTGGGCTGGAGAAGTTCTCTCCCCACTCTACTACAATACCTTGCTGTTGTGCGCTGTCGATGCCGCAGCCTGCACCTCTCAAAGTAAAGGTGCCCATACACTGAGGCGATTTGGTCCGATTTTGGCCGATTGCGACCATATCAGCCCATTAAATAGGACCAAAATCGCCTCTCCCCGACATGAAGTCCGGTCCAATGGGCGATCCCATGCGCATCGGACCTGACCAGGTTGTCGGAGCGGCTGGCCGTCCGACCACCTGTTCTGGGATCTCCCTCCAGGCAGCGAGGCGGGCAGGAAACTGTTATTAATCTAGCACACTATCATATCAGTATTTAATACATATATTATGAATATATTAACTAATGGTTTGCCAAGCCTCTAATACCCCTTTCACACAGCAGCTATAACACGGTACAGTATATTGCTGTTTTTTTAAGTGTTTCAAAACAGTTCAAGCTGTAGTGTGAAAGTGCCAGAGTGATTTTACCGGTTAAAAAAACAGGTATTTAAAACAGTGTTAAAAGAAGTATCCTACACGTTTCAAAGCCAATCCATTGTGCAGTGTGAGAGCCTCAGACCTACTATTTTGAACACTTTACTCTGCAAAAGGAGGTGATAGGCTGTCTCCCTGCCTGATGACATAATCCGGAAACAAGAGAAATAGCATTTAACAAGTAGTGGAGAAGCATTACTGGCATAGTTCTACACTACAGAACATACAGTTATTGCAACATGGACTGATGAGGAGGGGAGGGAGATGCTTAGACAAGAGGGGAGGCAGACATTGCCACGCAAATCACTGGCACTGTAAAGGATTCTCTAATACATAACTAAATATATTTCGAATGGTCCAGTACATAATCATCAACAAACAGGCTTATTTTTTAGCTATGATGCAAACATGCGAGCCATAAAAGTCCATTACAAATGACATCCACTGTTTTCTATGGGTGAAACGGATTCAGTGTGATAGGTACCAACCCAGTAATGAATTGGTAATATACCGGTTACAACTGGCAATGTGAAAGGGGTTTACAGTAACTTGCTCAGACCCGTTTTAAGAAACGTTTTCAAATACCGGGTCTAAGCAGGTTTTGCAATGTGAAAGCAGTAGTAGCATGGGCTTCTACCACTGCAATT
The DNA here is from genome assembly GCF_055691185.1 of Crinia signifera. NCBI lineage: Eukaryota > Metazoa > Chordata > Amphibia > Anura > Myobatrachidae > Crinia > Crinia signifera. Next base: position 97,042,183 of record NC_139225.1, on the reverse strand, counting down.
CCCCACTGGCCCCTTCATGCTCCAGTCCGACAATCTTACTCATTACACTAGCATAAAACCAGTGGAAGGTATTTGTGAAAATGATATGTTCTGCTAAATGCCTCAGACTTGTAAAACAAATTCTTTATTAGTTTCGACAGGACCCAAGGTTTGCAACATATTGAAATGTGATCACTTACGCTTGGAAACCACACCTGATTTTGCTTTAAGGTACAGTATATGTAATGTCAGACACAGATTTAAATAAATTCAAGCAGCTCATTGAGAACACTAAGTTAGTCCATTGGGACATGAAGCTGACATTCATGTATTACTACTGCTGCAGCTAGTGTGCATTAAATATTGCCTTATTAGAAGAACAATAATGACATTGATAATGAGTAGTCACAGCACACCGGTCAGAGATTTATACAGTATACTGTATGTTCTTCGGAAAGGCTCAAAAGAGATGCTCACATATTGTTGCTTACTGTATGTAAAATAACCATCCCTCTGATTTCTATGGTGAAAGGTAAGTTTAATTATAACAGACAAGTTAACACTGAAAAATGCAAAATTGATGGCTAGTTTCCAAAACTGTCTGATGAATACTGTTGATGACACTTTTGAGAAAGGGTCTAATGGTGCCCACATGCACCGATCCCGGCGGTGCGATGCTATGCGATGGGGTGCGCGCTCCCGCGGCACCTCATCGCACAGTACAAAAAGTATGTGCTGCACATACTTTTTGTACTAGCTTTTCATCGCATAGCATCACATCGCATGCACAAGGCATACGATGCGATGCTATGTGTGCTAGTTAAGCACAGAACGCAGGCTGGGATCGATGCGTCTGTGGGCACCTTTAGTGGTGGCAGCATTGTGAGTGTGAGAAATACTATATGTTAGGCCCCTTTCACATGCTCCGGCTCCTGCTGGGAGGCGAAACCCCACACGGCCAAGAAGCCGTGCCACACACAGCAGTTTACAATGGTGGGGATGGCGACAGTCCGGCAGCCTTCCCTTCCAGTGGTGGCAGCCGGCTGCAACCGGGCCGTGGCTGTCCCGTGTGAATGGAAACAATAATGTCCATTATTAACTACTGTGCACGGCACGGCTTTTGTCCGTGCAGGGTTTCGCCGCCCGGCAGGAGCCGGAGCGTGTGAAAGAGGCCATAGGCGGTTTAATTTGTTTTGTATTGTACTGTATATTTATTTATAGTTTCTTATATAGTGCATTGATTTCGTTGCGCTTTACAAGTGTAGACAGAGATAAAACAAACTGGGTAACAACAGCCAGACTTGGAGGTAAGAGGGCCCTGCTGCAAGCTTACAATCTATAGGGACATAGGAGGGAAACACAAGGACAGGAACCAGTAATAGCATAGCAGTCCCACCAAGTTACAGGTCCAGAAGGGAAGCTATATAATACATAAGTGCCTCAGAGGGTTATGCGTGTGGTAATTAAATATGATAGGCTTGCCTGAAGAGGTGAGTTTTCAGGGAACACTTGAAAGTTTGGAGGCTAGTGGAGAGTGTTATTATGAGTGGAAGGGCATTCCATAGGGTGGGAGCAGCCCAAAGACAGTCCTGTAATAGTGAATGGGAGCTAGTGATCCGTGCAGAAGAGAGACGCATCTGCAGGTGGGTTTTGCTGTGACTTGGTCCATTGCAGTCTCCGTGTACTTTTTTGAAATACTGGGCTTTTTAAGGGTATGGGTTATTGGGTCGGCCAATATTAGGTCTACATGCATTGGGTCAACCACTGAAGGTCGTCATGGCTGAGGTTAACACATGAAATAGGTCAACATGCCTAAGGTCAACATGGTTGGAAGGTCAATACAAGCATTAGGACTAGGGATGCCAATCCCGGGGCATTTTTTCAATCCCGGATTTCGGGATTGAAAAATGCTCAATCCCGGGATTCTCGGGATCCCGGGATTGGCATCCCTAAAAGAAAAACATGCCCTGTCCACCCGTTTAATCGACATGGCAGGGGGGGTGGTGGACATGGTCGGGCGGGCGGGCATCGACAAGGGGTGGGCGGGCATCGACATGGGGGGTGGGCGGGCATCGACATGGGGGGTGGGCGGTTATCGACATGGGCGGGCGGGCGGACAGAGCAGCGCTGCGGGGGGTGCCTGCTGCAGCCCCGCAGATTACCTTACATAGGCGGGCTGGAGTGGGGCACATAGCGCTGCGGACGTTGAAGTTTGCAGGAGGGGAGGTCAGTGCGGCCGGAAGCAGTCACCTGTGATAGGCTGCTGTGGCATGCGCAGCGTGACAGTCAGAGGTCACGCTGCGCAGGCCGAACGCCGGGGTCGGGAACAGCCGGGCAGCTTCAGAGCGGGTGCTCAGAAGCTGCTCGGCATTAGACTGCACGTGCGCAGTCTAATCCCGAAATCCCGGGATTGGATACTCCAATCCCGGGATTGAAATCCCGGACATTTTGGGGCCAAATCCCGGGATCCCGCCGATCCCGGGATTGGCCACCCTAATTAGGACACATTATTCCATTCTACCTCCACACCCTAGTGGATGGTAGGGCATGAAATACCGCCTGTCGACACATGTCGGCTAAAAGTGAAAACCCCATGTCGACTTTTTGCTGTCGATCTAATACTTGTGTCAACCTTCCAACCATGTTGACCTTTTAAAGCCTCATTTGTGTAGATGAGAAGAACAGCTGAACGGAATCAATGCTCATGATGAGGTCAGAGATGCCAGCCAGGAATTTAGGGATACAGAGATGGGGTAGGGTAAGGGAACAAAGATGAGATACGGGAGATGGAGAGTGGGGAGACAACAAAGATGGATGGAGATAGAGATAAGAGACTGGAAGACCATGGAATGAGGGGCAGAGAAGTGAGAGACATGGGGGGGGGTTGTTGATTTCCTAAAGCTGCAGGCACAATAATTAGTGACCTTGCGTATAATGGGTCCATAACATAATATATTAGTTTATATTATTTAAAAAGTTTGAGGTGTTGTACAAATACTATGCAGCTTTAATAGTTTTTAACAGTTTATTTAACTTCTGTGAGGTAAAAGATGTAATGTAATGAATGGAATTACAGACAGGAATTGTTCTGCGTATAACGAAAACACTGTCCCAGCAGTGATGACTTCTCTCAGATATCTTCATGTTTTATATGCTCCTGAAACATTTCCATATAAAATGGAAGCTTTTAGGTAACTTCCAAGCAGAACTGAATGAAGTGTTTCAATATTATTTGTTTTACATTACTTAAGGAATTTGGTCTTTGTAGATAGAAAGTTACGGAAGTTGGTCTTTGTAGATAGAGAGCAAGATAACAAAAGGGAAAAAGTAGTGAAAATACTTTTTCAGATGTTGGACGGGTTAAATGACAAATGAGTTTTAAAGTTGTCACATTTCTATCTTAAAAGCTGTCAATACTGAGCATCTTCCTACTCCGGAATTAAGTGTTTTAATAAGTACTTGTCAGCACATGATATGCAGGGAGATAATTAGCATTTACAAAGCCAATTGCCACACGCAAAGCCATTTAGCAAATCCAGGTCACAGAATAGCCTCTCACAGCTAAAAAAAAACATTTGTTTTAGATAGCTCAACAATAGCAAGACAACAGGCATTATGCTAGTGTATCATTAATGCAGACACAAACGATTACTGACATCTCAAAATCAGACAGAAAATAGCATCCTACAAAGAGTTAATTAGCACTTACCATAGTGCACCATTGCAATGGTTTGATTTCCAGTGCTGGGGGGAGAGTTGAATATTACCACGGCTGATGCACCTTTACTGGTAGCAAGGAGGATCTTCTCTGAAAATGTACAGTTTCCCCTTTCTATCAGTGCAATCCAAGGTTTCTCTGAGACGGAAAACTGGGTGTTCATATCACAAGCTTGTAAGTTGGGAGACAGAGGGATGCCCACTTCTCCTTGTGCATCGCTCATAGGGGAGTTAAGTCCATACAGGCCGCACTCACAATACTTGGTAACCGTCGAGTTTAGCTGAGCGCTGAAATAGGACAAGTTCACATAGGCATTTGCTTCCACAGTGTCCCCAGCTCTGACATTTAATAAAATACCTATGCTTATAAGCCAGTGGAAGGTAGATTCAGCCTTCCCAATCATTTCTTCATCTATGAAGTCTAAAATGGAGGTGTGCAAAAGGTATTTCAAATAATGAGCGTTGAGTGATCACACTATGTTCTCACTGTGTGATCTGCTAGTGCAGGCTCCTGTTTCACTTTTGTATAGGTAACTGACACCACTTCAAGCAACATAAACCAGGGAGGCGTCATTCTCCATTCCACCTGCCTTATCAAATAAACCCTTGACCAGTAAAAGCAGCCAGGTTGACTTTAAAGTAAATAATGTTTTTTTTTTTTTCTTTTATGAAGACAAAGCTGGCTCTTTGCCAGATGCAAGTCTCTGTCTATAAACCCAGTACCAAGCAGCATGCAAAACCTTATGTTCAAATTATATAATAATAATAGTTATTTTATTTTTATGGTTATTTTTTATTTTTTTTAAAGTTAACTAAATGGTACAAAGCGCATAAGTTGACTAAAATTTGAATAATAAGCAGTGGGCGGTTTTTCAATACAGTCATTCTCCATGTTGGACTGAAGACCAATGTTCCCTCTAATTTTACGAAGGCTTTGTGCAGAAAAAGATATTGGCTGTGCAATTTTGGAAGGAAATGTACATTTTTGTGCGTCACAAAACGTATACAGGCCTAGGTTTCGAGTTCTGTTGAGTTAATAAAGCAATTTGAATGTTTACAGACTTCACACACCACACATATAGACTATAGCAGTGATTTTCAACCTTATTAAACTCGTGGCACACTAAAACAAGATTTTAACCTTTGTGCGCTCAGTTGTAATGTCTGTGCGTGGGCTCGGCGAGTTGTGTGCGCGCGCACACGCGCACAGCTTAGAGGGAACACTGCTGAAGACTACAGATAACAAGAGACCTGGGACACCTTTAATAATCCACACACCACATTGCATTTATAACCCTACTAGTAAGCCCGCTCAAAGCGAATGCTTTGAAAGCTAGTAGATGTAGTTTTACTTGCTGCCAACAGCTGGCAGTGTTTCGGCATCACACAGACATTATATACAGTATGTGTGTATATATATATATATATATTATAAAAAAAATATATGATATTACAGTGTTTCCCAAACTCAGTCCTAGGGGACCCCTAATAGTGTCTGCATGCGGTGAGACATCAATTTTATTTATTTATTAACAGTTTCTTATATAGCACAGCATATTCCGTTGTGCTTTACAAAGGGGACAGTGATACAACAAAACAGGGTATTTACAGACAGTCAAAATGTAGGAGGGCCCTGCTCGCAAGCTTACAATCTATAGGGAAATAGGCATTGATACATAAGGATAGATACTGTATTCTTTATTGCATCGATTCCACCAGAATGCAAGGTTCTATGACTGGTTCTGGAATTTAATAAGCTTGCCTGAAGAGATGAGTTTTTAGGGAACGCATATAGGCTTGGAGACTGGAGGAGAGTCTTATCGTGCTTGGGAGGGCATTCCACAGAGTGGGTGCAGCCCGTAGAAAGTCCTGCAGTCGGGAATGGGAGCGAGTAATGAGTGTGGATGAGAGACGTAGATCTTGGGAGGAGCGTAGAGGTCGTGTTGGATGATATTTTGAGATTAGAGAAGATATGTATGTTGGTGTAGTTTGGTTTATGGCTTTGTGTGTAAGTAAAAGAATTTTGTATTGAGTACGGTAGAATACAGGTAACCAATGAAGTGACTGACAGAGTAGCTTTGCAGATGATGAACGTCTGGCTAGGAAGATTAGCCTTGCAGCTGCATTCATAATGGACTGTAGTGGTGAGAGTCTGTATTGGGGAAGGCCAATAAGGAGACTATTGCAATAATCAATCTGTGAGATGATGAGAGCATGGATTAGAGTTTTTGCAGTTTCTTGTGTAAGGTAAGGGCGAATTTTAAATATGTTTTTTAGATGCATGTGGCATGATTTTGAGACAGATTGAATGTGGGGTACAAAGGAAAGTTCTGAGTCAAGGATAACACCTAGGCAGCGAGCTTGAGAGGTAGGAGTGATTTTGCCTATATAGTTCAAATCGATGCGACATCAAATGTTTTTTGCAACATTCGATGCAGATTTGATATCGATGCGTGGTCCCTCGTAGTGTAAATAGAATAGAAAGGTAGACTGTCCAGGCAAGACTAAATAGTATAAATCTAATGTCAAAAAGTAAAAATAAAAAAGCAGTAGAGAAATCGAAAAAGGCTAAATCGAATCGAAAAACTAGGCCTGTCTCACCGTGGGTACACTCCATTACAGTGCATGTCATGCAGATGTCCTAGCTGGTGCACAGGTGTATTCATTACTGACACATTTTAAAGACCCACCTGTGGAACTAATTATTTCACTTGTGATAGTAAGGAGACCATATAAAACATGCACTATTTGGGACACCTGAGAACTGGAGATGGGAAACACTGCTATACACCAATATGACATTGCTTAGGTGGAATTAAGGTGATATTTGACAATTTTTACCCTAAGCCATGTCTACACACTTCACAATCACCATTCACTAGTGACAATTGTGCTTGACACCTGTTCCCTGCTGCTCTGCCCTGTGTGACGTGTTCAAGCCCTATAATGACAGTGTCTTCTCTATCACTTGTATTGACTAAGGGGAGGACATACATAAAAAAAAATCATTAACATGATATGTTGGAGGTTGGCAAAGTTCCCAAGGCTTTTCCTGCCTGCATTGTGTGTGCAGGTCATACAGGTGAACCAGGTCTAAAACAAAAAATAGCTGAATGCAGTGGTCACTTTCATGTAGCACTTATACCCACACTGTTGGTCTGGTTTATAATGAAGGGCAACTCAACTTAAAAGGTGCAACTTTACACCTTGACAAACCATGTTGCGATGAACAGGGTGCCATCACAATATTTTTTTATATCTTCTAGAAAAATGTTGGCTGCTTTTGCATGTAGCACACACACTGGGTAGTTTTAATACTGTGATTTAGAGTTTAGTGAGCATAGGCACATTTTATATAACCCCAAAAGACAAAGGTATAGTGTGTGGGGGTGCTGTTGCTATGGGGCCCTTTTCACCTACACCAAGATCATGTAGCGGTCTACCTGGTTTTGTCTGTGATCTGTCATCTGTCAATTTCTGGAGCTGATTCAGCATGGATCGCAAAAAATCTAAATCTTTCTAATACGCAAAACCATGTTGTACTGCAGGTGGCGCAAATGTAACATGTGCACAGAGAGTGTTAGATATGGGTGTTCAAACTTGAATCTAAATTGCAGTGTCAAAATTAAGCAGCCAGTATTTACTCTGCACAGAAACAAAATAATTTACCAACTAAAACTCTCTCTGCATGTTACATTTACCCTACCTGCAGTGCACATGGTTTTGCCCATTAGAGAAAGATTTTGCTTTTGCAATCCTTGCTGAATCAGGTCCTCTGTACTTCTTTTTCATCAACGCTCCAAACTGATGATTCATCTCCAACATTCTTGTTTTTGTTAGAAAGCAGCGAGCTCCTGCCTAATGTACCCACTGTGCATTGTTGCCTACCCTCCCGGAATGGCCGGGAGGTTCCTGAAAATCAGAGCCCTCTCCTGGCCCCCCCCCAGAAAGGTAAGGAAGCCTCCTGGAATTGTGCCCTCCTGGAGAGGTCAGCGCAAAGGTAGGCAACCCTGGCATACATGCTGGGCCTTCAGACCTAGGGAGGTCTGTCCACCAATCTGCTGTACTTCTGCACCATGGGACCAATTCAGACCTGTTCACACACGTCCGAATTGAGATGCTGCCGAATGTATGCATGTTTTTGCCTGCTAGGGGCGGGCGCACAACCTCGGTGCCTGACCGGAAAAAGCTGTTTCGCTCACAGCCGCCAAGTGAGTCCTGGGCTACGAGGCAGCTGTGAGCAGATGTGTACCTGTACACATCCGTTCGCAGCTCTGCAAACCCCTTTGTAAGGTAGGATGTTGCAGGGCAGGTGGTTACCTGCTTGCTGGGGTCCAAACACTCACAGCCTAGCGAGCAGGTCTGTTTCCCACAAAGCTCCAAGGAGACCTGCATGAAGCTGTTCCAGCTTCCTGCAAGCAGTATAAAACACACAATGGAGAGTACAGGATTGGTACGGAATCCCAGCGGTCAAAACCCAGACGACAGAATCCCGACAAGGGGCTACGCTTGGCACACTAATTTATTCTCCCTCTATAGGTGTCATAGATTCTAACTGCATCCCGAGAGTACAGCTGTACCTGTTACACTGTATAAACAATCACCACTGGTTGTATAACTGGGCTGTTTAAAGTGTGAGCAGGGTTGAACTGGCCCATAGGAGTACAGGGGAAATTCCCAGTAGGCCCCCATCTCCTCATCTAGGAATCAGCTTCCAGACTTTCACCTGAATTATACATTATACATATGTTATATACACTTCGCAGGACTATGGTGTATTTTCTAGAGTCAATTGCTGTTATTAATGTGGTAAATTATCATGCATTCACTAGCAGTATTTACTTAAATCTTACAAGTACTTGGTGGAACATTAAATCCCAGTGATAGTGTTTAACACACAGTGTTTCTTTGCCTTGCCGAAGATATGTGCGCTCAAGGTTCTTAACCCCTTGTGTGCCAAGTTAATTTGCCAACATTGCTGTGAAAATTGGCAAGCAAAATTTTTATTCATCATAAATGACTTGTAATGTTTACCTTATATAGGAAATAAAATATTTTTTGACACAACATTTTTTTATTTGAATTTATATAACAAATGTGAGCGACACTGGCATTTTTAGCCAATATTTTGCATATGTCTCACAGAGATGTTTGCATTTTTAGCAGACATTTTGTGCATCTCTTAAAGAGACTTTGGCATTCAAAGATGTCAGCCCACAGGCCAACATATTTCTAAAAGAATGAGAAGGAACGCTCCATAGTGCACATATCCATAAAAAAAACATTTATTTGGACAAACAAGAAATGATCAGATCACGTATCACAATTAGCAGTTCAATTCACTGCAGTTAGGTAGCATAAAAAATTGGTGCTGAACATGTATAATTTGTAGCCGGTCACACTCTCCTGGTCTCTGCTCACAGTTCAAAGGCTAGGCCACGCTCCAAGTCCTTGTGACGAAATGTGTCACAGATTATGGACACCTAACCTCGAGTCTATGGGTACGTGTGTTAGGTGCAGGTTTACTGCACTGCATATTTGCATAATACGTACATCCCAACTGTCGCACATTCTCTGTGGAACAACTACATTTTGGGGACATTCCCGCATCCCACCCGGGGCCAGCAGTGTCCTGTGGTGGGGGGGGGGGGAGAGCAGTTGGGAGTCCCGGATGCCACACGCTGGGCAGCAAAGAATAGATGCTGTGGGAATTCAGGCAGAGGGGAAGCAGCGGCATGGTCTTGTGCAAGTGACGCGATTTGAAGGCCACGCCCCTAAATTTTGGCAACACGCAAAGGTCCTGCCACAGTTGGGAGCTATGATAATGATGGTAAGCACTGAGACTAAAATTGAATCTGCCCTGTAGACATGAAGTCAGCAGGTGCAGGCAGGCCCCCTAGTGTAGGTCCCATTGGGAACCTGTAGTACCTTTGTGGGTAATCCATCCCTCTATTTGATCCTCTGGTAATGAATGTTGGGAGGTGCGAGTTTGAGAAGATCATCAACTAAATAACTGATTTTCTTACTACAAAAAAGTAGTTTTATATGTTACAGGATCTGTAATTAAATTCTGCATTTACAGAAAGCATTGTTCAGAAGTTAGGTCAGTAGTACTGTATGTGGTTTTCTATGGAAAACATGGTTGATCTATAGCACTAAAATAGGAATACTACAACTGTGTGATTGCTGATACAAACTTAATTTATGGTCTGTTCCAGGTTTCTAATTACACAGCAGTGAATTACTCAGTAGTTCTAGAAGTGCTTTAGCTAGTATTGCCTTTCAGTAAGTATAGGACTACTGCTAGACAGGCAAACACTCACTTGATGGATCACTAAATGATTAAGAATTACTAATACATACTAACAGAAGCACATACAATACTTAATCACACATTGCTACAGACATGCCACAATAGACATATTCCAGTGGGAGCACACCTTACAAATTCCAAACAAGAAGATAACTGCAGGATGCTATGAATCTGGGAATAATTCCCCAGCTGTGATCGCTGTAAGAACGGCAATGGACCAGACTCTTCCAACCAGCTAGCATCAAATCCCTAAAGCATGCCTTCAGCCGGGGTAGAGGACCATGATGCCCGGTCCCTGCCGATGTCTGTGCATCGACGTCCGCCAACTCTGGACACATGACACAGGAAGTCACAGTTAAAGCATTAGAAGCTCGAAGATGTAAGGGCTTCTCAACAGCACTGTAACGATGTGAGGTTCCAGCCACACTGATGCCGGGAGACTCTGGTGGCCAAACATACCTCTAATTATTTTTACTATTTTAGAGAAATTTTCCCTTTGTGTGTATTTATCGGTTTCATGAGTGTCATCCTATATATCTATGTTTATTTTAAAGAAGTATAGGTAAAATCTAAGGTTTATTTTTCTCTATCATATAAGATATGCACATCTTTATTTAAAAAAGACATCACATTAGAACAATAAAAATAGGCAAGTTATAAACTAAGCTGATAAATTGGAAATGTAAACTTGCACTATGCCACAAAATAAACTTAAATTACACTTTGTCTATTATAGCAGACAGATTAAACCAGTAGTACTTCAACCACTATATCTAATGAGGATCTTTCTACTTTATTGCCAGGATCCAGCGAAGTAGATAAAACACAGAAATTGCATGCCAACACCACTATCCCTATGTTACATCTCTGCATCCGTATACAGTATACATATTCATCACTGGTAATATAGAAGATATAGGTAAAGGCCTATACACACTAGATGATATATTCAGTGAACGATATTGCAGAACCATTTCCCTTGAACTCTCCAGTGTCATGGACAAATGATTATGCATACATACTGAATGCTATGATGAATGACAATGATCTATCTAGAGCAGGGGTGTCAAACTCAAATTCATCGGGGGCCGCATCAGCAGTTTGGTCACCCTCAAAGGGCCGGTTGTATCTGTAGGACTATGTGTCCACTCTTTATTATCATAAATTATTGTCACTGCATTCAATTATTACTGTTTTTTTGTAATAATGTAAGTAATAACTAGCAGGGAGATTGGCTGGGTGCCTGGGACAGGGCACAGTGATGTGATGTCAGATCGCCCAGCAAGTGACCTGGGCCTCTGGGTTCGCAGGACTCTCGCTAGAGTTCTGGACTGGTGGTGACAGTGGGACAGATAATGATAATGACCCTGGACACAAGCAGCCACACTGCAGATTTGTGGGCTCAGGCTGCGGCTGTGTGCTGCTGGCCTGGCTCTCTGCCTGCCCGGCCACGGACTCTGGACTGGACAGACTGGTCTGTACAACAAGAGACAACACAACTGTGTCCACCCCACTGCCGAACTTACAGTAAATATACTGAACCAACTGATGCCACTGCTGCGCAGCGCGGCACCACAGGCAGGAGGCAGCTCACCCAGCGAGCGCCGCAGCGGAGTGACTGTGTCACCCGGCTTCCTCACGTTGTTAGGTATGTCTCTCAGTCTCGAGTCGTCATGTGAGTGTCACTGAATGGGATGTGACACTCACACTGTGATGGCTTCCCGCAGTAATGTAATCGGCGCCAGGCGGGGGTGGGTGGCGGCGGCTGCGCGGGCCACATGACGAGGTCTGGCGGGCCGGATTTGCCCCGCGGGCCTTGTGTTTGACACCCGTGAGCTAGAGTCTACTAATATGCAGATATTTGTGAATTACATTGTTAGGATTAATTCTTGTTCTATAGGGATAGAACAGGGAACTGTAGTTGATAAGGTATCTGGAGCAGTTGCTGGATGGTAAGGCTAAACAAATGACAAATTAAACTGAACATGGAACATAGGGCAGACAAAAGTATCTGACAAGAACCAGGAGCATAGAGGTGCAGACAGCCACAATCCCAACCCTGACTGTTTATCCCTCCAGAGATTATGGGTACCTGTAGAACTAAGATTTCCTCTATAATAGCCACGTTTGAAGGGGTGAATTAGGTCCACCCCAACTCCGGTGCCACAAGGCCTTGCAGGGAGACAAAGTGCCCAACACCTCCAGAGCAAACAAACAAACAGTGGCACAATTGTTCCCATCGATAATTCAAAGAATGACCAAACGGGCCCTAGAGGCCTAGACAGGAGGTAAAAGCAGAGAACCAATGACCCCACTACCCTGCGTACAAAATACGGAAAACCACCCTGCATGGGGGTATAGGAAATAACATACACACAAGCAGCATTAATGAATGCTACTATGCATGAAGATGTTAAACAAAAGTAACCCACGAGTATAATGCTGGTAAATGCATGAGGATGTTTAAACAAAATAATTAACAAGTACCAAGACACAATGTCACAATGTCTTAGAAGACACTTGGAAGAGAGCACGGAACCAGTGTGAAGTGAATATCTAATGAGCGGCTTCCCCACCCCCTGCTGGCGAATGTGTAAAAAACATTTTTAAAATATATTCATGTGCTGCAAGAGCACAAAACAAAATAACTGATTTTTTTACACCCCAAAAAAACCCCAACCTTTATTTTAAAATATAATTTTCCAGTTCACCTTAAAAAGAGGTCTAATGCAAAATAGTGAATCATGGCGAAAATCATGCTGAAAGCAGTTCTCCATCCTAGCACTGAATACACTCTCAGAGAATCCCAGTGAAAACCCCATTGAAATACACCAGCGAATTGCAGCGAGCATGAAACTGAGAACTGGCCGGCATTCACTGCTCACTTTCGGCAAACAGTGAACATTGAATAGGGTGAATCAGATTTTCAGTGAAAAACATTCACCGCGAGTGAAAACAGCCCAATTCGCCGAAACCCCCCCCCGGTGAATCGGGAGCATTGAATACTGCCCATAGACCAAGCCAAAAATAAACATCCGGCCCAGCAGAAATTTATAAACTGGGATTGCGTTCTTCATTTTTCAATAAAAAAATAGGCATTTATTCATAAATTGATTGAAGTAAAAACAAAATACTTAACTAAAAAAGTAATTTAAACTTATATTTATAAATAAAGTACATTTTGCATAGTTGAATTTCAAACTCCGCTGTCAAATAATCAATTTAAGCAGCGTCGCTCAGTATTTGCAAAAAAGCAAAGGCAAATTTAAAAGATAAAAAAGACCTCACAAGGTACAAATTCTAGGCAGATATAAAACGGGAAGGGGGGGGGGGGGGGGGCACAGATGTAACATGTGCAGAGAGATTTCGATTGGGTGAGTTATTTTTTTTCTCTGCAGGGCAAGTACTGGCTGCTTTACTTTTACACTGCAACCAAATCTATTTCTCTCTACACAGGTTACATCTGCCCCACCTGCAGCATAGATGGTTTTGTCCATCTGCTTTGTGACCAATATAAATAAGCATACATTAATGGAGCTTTCAACTCTCATAGAATGTGGCACTTTCTGTATGTTCTGAAAAAGGATATACGTTTGTGAGCCCAACATTCTGTACTTCCAGGGGTAATTTTAAATAATTTTGCATAGGACATTTTATACTATAATAGATTTTAGGCAGTGACACATTGGGGGAAATTTACGAAGATGGGAGTTCTACTTCACATGGGATGTTGCTATGGGCAACCAATCAGTATCTACTACTTATTTATTTAGCACCTTCTAGAAGATGAAAGATCGTATCTGATTGGTTGTCCATAGCAACATCCCAGGTGAAAGAACTCCAATCTTAGTAAATTTTTCCCTATGTATACTTCACAGTATTACTGTCAGCAAACCGGTTATTAATTCACTGAGATCTGCAGATTGCTTTCTACAATTATCCTGTTTAGCAAAGTTATATATCTACATAAAATGTTTCCTAAATACCTTATTTCAAATCTATAACAAATAGAACACACATTATCTGCAACAATGGAATATGAAAACTATGCTGAATCGCTTTGCTCTGTCAAAGGAAGGGGCTACATAACATGCAAGTTGTTATAAGAAAATAACTAATGGGTAAAACTGAATTGAATTTAAAAGAAGTATAAATATTTTTTTTTAGATAAATATGGCAAATGGGCTCCTGGCTGTGTTTTACTGTTTGTGGATTCTTCTGTAGACTTAGAAATAAAAAGTCTCAAAATAAACAAAAACGTATCCCGTAGTTAATCATTACAACAAAAACAGTAGGAGGCCAACCAGAAAATCTATGTCTAAATCTCCTTCCCGACTATATAGTTTGATTGCATGGTGCATCGATATTATAAAAAAAGGTTACCTGCTGTTCGTTTATATATTTATACAATCTACATCATCAACTGCGGCTTAATTTCTAGAAAACCGCTGCTGAAGCTGGGTACTGAAACTTTCTTAGAAGTTAGAACCAAGTCAGGCTGTTCCCATTTAAAAGATTACAGTATATGAAATATTTTGCACCTATAAAAAATAATTGCCTTTCTTTTAACTGTATAAAAATATGTTCCATTACTTTAAAAGTACACCAATGCTTAATCTACATAAATCAGGCTTCTAGTTGATCATGAGAACATGGACGCTGTTTATTAAAGTTATGGGATGTCTACAAATTAAAATACCACTAAACTCAAAATAGAATTTGAGCCTATGGAAGCCAACTGCAGATTAGACCTATTAATTGGAGTAATGGTTCCGAGCATTGGAGTAATAAGCAATGACTCTGTCCCACCAAAATTCAGTATATTGTATCTACTGAGCTCAATGGGAAAGGAATTGCCAAATTCCCTCTGGTAAAGCTTTAAGCATTGATGGCTTACAGCATGAATATCATGAAGGGATAAAAGCAACACAAATGTAACATTGGCAGTAGGGAAGCCAATCCCGAAGCATTTTTTCAATCCCGGAATTCGGGATTGAAAAATGCCCAATCCCGGGATTCCCGGGATTGGCTTCCCTAATTTAAAAAAACCCGCCCGGGCCGCCCCGCATATATACTTACATGGGCGGTGCGGCCGGGGAGCCGGGTGGCTGGGCAGCTGGTACGGGAGGGCGGCTGGTACGGGAGGGCGGCTGGGCGGCTGGTACGGGAGGAAGGGAGGGTGGGCGCAGCAGCAGCAGCTGGGAGGGCGGGAGGGATGCCGGAAGCGCGGGTGGACGTTCTGGTTGGCCTGCGCAGCATGACCTTTGACTTCGTCATGCTGCGCAGAGACGCTGAGAAGCAGAGACGCTGCCCGGGACGGGAGAAGCCGGGCAGCGTCTGAGAACAGGCTCAGACGCTGCCCGGCATTAGACAGCATGCGCAGTCTAATCCTGAAATCCCGGGATTGGAAACTCCAATCCCGGGATTGAAATCCCGGTGTTTTTAAGGCCAAATCCCGGGATCCCGCCGATCCCGATCCCGGGATTGGCCACACTAATTGGCAGTGAGTGCTACAGTAGATTTGGGGAGGTTATTTTGTTTCTGTGCAGGGTAAATTCTGGCTGCTCCATTCTTAAGGTGGCCATGCACACGCAGATTTATCTTCAGATCTGGCTGGTTGGAACAAAAACATGGTTATGGATGAGAGCAAATGACAGTTGACCATTTCTTTGGAAATGCTGTAAAACTGACAAACTGTCACTCATCCATAACCATGTTTTTGTTCCCACCAGCCAGATCTGAAGATAAATCTTACTAGTGTATGGGCACCTTTACACTGCAATTTAGATTTCAGTTTGAACACCCCCCCCCAAATCTAACTCTCTCTGAAGATGTTACATTTGCTATCAGGTCTGAATTGGGACATACATCCCAACCTAGGCTTGCAAATTCATGTGCTTTGCCATAAAAAGGGGTGCAAGTATAAAAAAAACATAGGGAGAAACATCTTTAGCACAGTAGGATTGAACATTTGCACTAAAAAAAATAATCTTTGGCAATAAGGAGTTTTCTCCGCTGAAACTTTAATTCCAGGGATAAAAATAATGTGTGCTTGAGTGTTACTAAAAAAAATAAAAAATTTAAATTAAAACAATAACCATATATCTAAAAAGAGAATTCACTGCATGTATTTTTATGAGGAAAGCAAAGAAACTGACCTCTCGATGGCATTTATTTCAGGACAGTTTCATAAGACATAAAAATAAAATGAACTATTTCACAATTATTTCATGAAAATTTAATTTTCCTTGACTATTTCAATAAACACATGCATTTTAAACAAAGTTAAAACAGATAATAAAAGCACATTGTGTAGCATAAAATTACCACTCAGCAACATTCATTTAAGTGAATACAGTTTTACTTTTACTTAATGCGTAGAAATCCAGTTAGTTTAAACCTGCAATGGCCATTAAGGGCAAACGGCTTTGAAATGTGCTGATAAAACATTTCTTTTAATCCTTGAAAGACATTAAAACATCAATATGAATTGGAAATTAATGTATGTACCATGAACCACCAGGAGTCACTATGGACTGTGATCCCTTTTGATGTTCTAATGATAAGGGCTTGTTTAAGCAAGTTCAGCAAACATTTATGAATGTTGATTTATTGCGTAAAAAAAGATACATGCGTGTGACATACACACATATTAGGACAGGTATTCAATAAGAATTTCACCAAGTGCAGCGAATCCGGTTTAGGATTCGCTGCACATTCGCAGGGTTCCGGAGGGCTGGAGCATTCGCTGCCAGCCCTCCCTCTCCCCCTATTCAATGCCTCAGTGGCTCGCCCCTGACGGCGAATTTTAACCCTCCCGGCGAATGCCGCAGGGAGCCAACGGAAGGCAGGGATGGAAGCCTCCCTGCCTGTACCGGAATGGGGGGAGAAAGAGGGCTCCCGGGGACACAGGCAGCAAAAGCTGCCCCCGGGAGAGCTGGCAGGGGACGCGGTGGAGAGAGCGCTGCGCTGGTCCGCTCCATGCATATGTAATGAGAGGGACCAGTGCAGTGAATATCTAATGAGTGGCTTCCCGCCCCCTGCTGGCATGATGTGTAAAAAAATAAAATAATTAAATAGCATGCCCCTTCACATAATAAAATTACTGATTTTTTGACACACAAAAAAACCCACCCCTTTATTTTAAAAGAACACTTTCCAGTTCATCTTAAAAAGATGCTGAATGCAAAACGGTAACTCATGGCGAAAATCATGCAGAAAGCAGTTCTCCATCGTAGCATTGAATACACTCTCAGCGAATCACAGTGAAAACCCCATTGAAATATACCAGCGAATTGTAGCAAGCATGAAACGGAGAAGTGGCCGGCTTTTGGCGTTTGCTTTTGGCGTTGAATAGGGTATTTCAGATTTTCAGTGAAAAATGAAAGTGAAAAAAAAAAAAGGAGTGAAAAATGGTGAATCGGGAGCATTGAATACTGCCCGAAGAGATCATGTATCTCAGCCATCTCCAGATTCATTTGCTATTCACTTAAAAGAGAAGGAAAACTGCACTTTTGAGGAAAGATAAACTTTCACACAACATAAATACTGACATACTGTGAAATAAATAATTTTAATTAAATTAATAGTGGTGATCTTTGGCTTTGAATGAATACAAAAATAAGGGAATAGACACCCCTAATTATCCTCCTATAATGGATTTGTGGAACTGATGATTTGTGGAAATAGGCTGTGACTGGTTTCATAGACCACTCACGATTCGTGGTGATAATGCAGGGCAATGTATGAACAGTCAGCAGCTGGTGCCATTGTCCTATTATCCACAGCAGTGACAGTAGCGAAATCTTATGCATGCCCAGTAGACTGGGAGATATGTCTAATTAGTGCGTGCTGCTTCAGTGTAAGCTCAAGGGAGGATCGCCGGAGGGGGGTGGTGGTGGTGGGGGGGGGGATGTTCATACATCTTGTTAGGGTACCTTCCGGCTTTGCCTTGGTAATGAGGCAAAGGAGGAAGTGCTACAGTGGCACCATAAGTTCCGCTCTAATACCCCTAAGTGCTTAGGATTAGTGTCTTCCCAGTTTTTATATTGAAATGTATAGTTCACTTTCTTAATGTACTCTGCATAGAACAAATAAACAATTGTAGATTATAATTGTAAATATTGTTCATGAACTTCTTCCCAAAACTGTCCCCACAAGTTTCTCTTCGAAGTTGTTTTGCCTACCCCTTTCGTCCACTTCATCCCAAACCAGCTCCATAAGAAGTCTGGGGGTCACTCCATGATAAGAAACCAATGGTCTTGTTCGGTCCCTTTAAAAAGTAGTTCGCTACTTGTCAATTTTTGCTAATATGCACAAGCACTAGCCCTGTAACTGTGGGCGCATTCGGGAAAATGCAACCCCAGTCTAAATGGTTTCGGCGCAGCAACATGGCCATCAGCACTTATATTGCACCTTACTCCAGATCCGGATCAGCCGCCCTCATTGATCATCTCCCACCCACTCCATCATCTTCATCCATCAACTCTGGACTGTGTTATTCTCACCTGTATTGGAGAGACTTTTTGCTGACATGCAATCCAAAACGGAATAAACATCTCCTGGTGATTCTACATGTGGTAACTATAAACACACCCACAGACGCAAAATCTCAGTGAAGACCAACTTGTGGGGACTGTGTGTTCTATCTACCCAGAGTTAATATTGGAGTTAATGTGGTTATAGTGGCGGTATATATAGGAGCAGATCCTGCTGCATAATCTAGGTGCCTTTTTAATGTATTTTATGTGTTATTAAATCAAACAATTTGAATGTTCATTGGTGTAGTAGCACTACTTTTTCTTTTGTTTTATCTTTCCATTTCTGAGGGAATACTCAGCCCTCTTTAGTAGCTGCTTCACAACACACCCCAGGCTAGCGCCGAGTTTCGTTGCCTAGCAGCACATTTTTTCTTGTACCCATGGATATTTTTATCCAATAAATGTTAAACGAACCTTATTTTAAACGTATTTATAGTGTCTGCCGACACCACTTCTTCAGGAAGAGAGTTCCAAAGTTTGACTGCTCTGACTGTAAAGAATTTTTTTCTTCTAGATGAACAAAATCTTTTTTCTTCTAATCTAAACTCGTGCCCTCTCGTCCTAGATTCCTGTCATTCAAAAAAAAAAGGTGTTTGACAGTACCTTATAATGGCCCCTAATGTATTTATACATATTGAGCATGTCCCCCCTTAAACGTCTCTTCTCTAGAGTAAATAGTCCCAGATTGCTTAATCTTTCCTCGTAGCTTAAAGTCTCCATCCCCTTAATAAGCTTTGTTGCTCTTCTTTGGATTTTTTCTAATTCTATGATGTCCTTTTTATAGTGTGGGGCCCAGAAATGTTCTCCGTATTCGAGGTGCGGTCTAACCAATTATTTGTACAGAGGCATAATTACTTTTCAATCCCTAGTTTCCATGCCCCTTTTAATGCATGCTAGAGTTTTTTGTTGGCCTTTTTTGTTGCTATATTACATTGAGCACTACACCCCAGCTTGTTGTCTATTTGGACTCCTCGATCCTTTTCGAGTACTGAATTACCCAATTCATCCCCGATTAGGTTATAACTAGCACACTGGTTATATCTCCCAAGGTGCATGACCTTGCATTTGTCCGCATTGAAACTCATCTTCCACTTTTTTGCCCACTCATCTAGATTGTCAAGATCATTTTGAAGCGTGGTTACATCTTCTGATGATTTAATAACTCTGCTCAGTTTGTATCATCCGCAAAGATGGATACATTGCTGAGTATCCCCATCCCAATATCGTTAATAAAAATGTCAAATAAAATGGGCCCTAGAACCAAACCCTGAGGCACCCCACTTCGTACTGGTGTCATATTTGATATGGCACTGTTCACGACCACTCTTTGCTCTCTACTACACAGCCAGTTCCCTACCCATCTAGTCTGATTTCAGCCGATTGCGACCAATCGGGCCTTTATATCGGACCAAATCGGCTGTCCCTGACATGCTGCCAGGTCCGATGCGCAGTCCCGTGCGCATTGGACCTGATCAGGTGGGACCTTCCCCCTGGCCGTGAGATGGGCGGGAAGCAGGGACACATGCTATCTGTCACAACACATTGTGACGGATCGCATGCGTCCCTGCCACCAGGTAAGGTCCCGGGTGGCTCACAGGTATCAGGTGTCCGTACACTGCTGCGAGACATCACAGCAGTGTATGTGCATCTAAAGTTTCATCAGGGTTGCCCAGTTCTCATTCAGGGCCCTTGTCCTGCAGGCACTGGATAATACAAATGGTAAGATCCCGCCCAGATTGCTTTGAATACATGATCCATGATAAATGTGCCCCAATGTGGTTTATCATAGTAAATAAATGAAGAAAAACTTCCGCCCTAGGACTGCGGCTAAGTACACACTCAAAAGCACTAAGGGGTGTATTCAATCTATGACAAATCTTTCACCAGGTGAAAAAATCTACAATTTTTTTGCCCATTTTTAGGCTCAATTTTAGGTCTATTTTCGCCCATGCTGTTTCGACAAAAAAAGTGAAAAGGTATTGGTGAAAACGTATAAAAAATATAGCTGAAAATGCCTGTGATTGAATGTAAATCGGCAAATAAGTGGCGTCTATGATTAAACACCCCCTAAATCTATAAAATACAATTGACACAATAAGAGCGGTCCACAGAATCACTGTCCTTAAATTAGCAGAATGCTTTATGGTGCTTTGATTTGCTCATGAGGTTTGGTACATTCTGTTATACCTACACCCTAATGTCATAGATGTACTGATAAATAATTGCCTTCATATAGAATTGCTGGTTTACAACTAACCTGATCCTGTTATTGGTCGGCTCTTTTATGTAGTCTGTCTTTCTTGAAAAATGTAAAAATAAAACAGCAGCACTCTAAAACCATGTGTGTATATGTACAATAGTTTATTCCCAATAATTCATATACAGTACATAAAGCACAATTAAAAAAAACAAAAACATTTTAGTTTGAGACAAAGAAAAAAAAGTAAAAGGTTAATTCATACATATTTTAAAAACATTAAAAAAGGATACAAAATGCAGATATTCAAAGTAGCACATCATAAATATACACAAATGAATTTTTGCCTTTTGGAAACACACTAGAGGGACTCTGACATATATCATTTTAGCCTAGTGCTCAATAAATAGTCATATAAGTTTACAAATGGTCAAAGAATTCAATAAATATGGAATAAAAAAATTAACAAGGAGCCGTTTGACACCTTTGCATTTGTCATCTGCTGGCTACTCACCTGTATGTGATACTAGGAATAGCAGCACTGCGACTGCCAGAGCATCAGTGCAAATGGTCAAAGAATGGTATTTCAATTTATTTTGTATATAAAAATCTGCGAGAACAGAGATAAACAAGCTCTGAATGTAGTATGTGCATACGAAGTACAAGCTTTCTTAAGTATTTATGTGCCCAGTTCCACTGTAACACTGGCAAGACCCAAATATGATAAGCATACTGTATATAAAAATAAAATTGTACTTGTTCTGTAATACTAAACGCTTATTTCTCATATACAATGATAAATTGACAAAATGGTCACAGTACATTTTTGGTATTAAAATTTAAAAAAGCCAATTCTTTAAAAAACCCACTTAAGTCCATAAATGTACAAATTCATTTTAAATCCATTTTTTTAAGCTGCTATTTAACTGATCTCATGTGATCATTCATAGCCAATAGGCTGAAAGCTGGCTGCTTTATGATGTCACTGTTTTTTTCTCAGCATGCCCTTACTAATATATGGAATACACACACTCAATACTACATATTTACAGATTAATAAAAAATATTGTAGGTAACTAAACACTGGCTTTTAAAAGTCAATGCAGAAGGAACTATACATAGTAACCTACAGTAAAGGTAACAGGTTTGTTTGTATTTTCAGGTACCGGCTTAATACACAGTTGTGCTTAGGGAACAGTCTTTAAAAAGACAGAAATAAAATACATAAAACATTTTAGAAACAAAGTTTTAGGCATCTGCAGCCCCGTCTATAACAGGATAGTAAACTCGGTTTAAACAAACTTCCACTTTGCTTTCACCAAGGTGACAGATGTCCAAGATACACACAACGTGCATTCTGTCCCGTGCCTTGGCATATTCCACAAGGTCATCTGAAAATGAATATACGCAGGAATCATTTAGTGGTGTAATGCAGAGATATAAAGAGATGCACAGAAAAAAACAAATGTGTAAAAAAAACAATTCTCCTTCTTGTAAGTCCATAATAACACCTACTGTACCTCTTCATAAAATACCAGTTCTAGATAATAAAAATAGTATGTACTGTCACATTTGAGCATTGAGACAAGTCCTCACAAACTCTAAACAAGCCAGGATTTCAGGAATACTTTATGCATGCACAGACAGTGCTATTTCCCAGTGCTCCATTCATGAACCTCTCATTAAATATGACAATCAGGTGCCAGGTTACAATTTCCCCAGAAAATAGTACTGTGCACAAGTGGTGGTCTACTTAGTTGGGTCATTGATTATTCTACCTGTTTCCACAGACAGATACCCCCAATACATAAAGGAGGGAGTGAGCACTGGAGTGGAGTAACACGGAGCTCTGCACACTAAATTAGCTGATAATAAATAGTGGAGATTTGGTTCATGAATTGATCAATGCATTTAAGCCTGCAGCCCCCTTCATGGGACCCCACTTTTCTGCAGGTCCTAACACTATCGCTCAAAATGGCTACAATACACATAGCTATCACATCAATGTTTGATTCCAGGCATGCTATCTGGTCTAAAGCTCACAGCAGACTGTGTTTTTATAGGTGAGCAGTTACCAACACACCTGTCACTAATCATCTAGGGAAATGGCTAACACAAGCTATGGAATCTTAGTTAAAAACAGGGTGCATGAGAGAATGTGACCACAATAAGACTAATTTAAAAAATTAATCTAATAAACAATATATACACTTAACATCGGCACTCACCTTTCCTAGTTTTGGGGTGCCCTATGGCTTGTGACCACATTGATATATATATATATATATATATATATATATATATATATATATATATATATATATATATATATATATATATATATATATATATATATCTCTCTCAAGCTGTATGCCCAGCACTCCTCGCATTCATGCAATATTCTGCAAGGGGTGCCCTCCTTGGTGGATGATTCCACCAAATGTAGCCGAGAAGAAAACAGGCGTCACTCTGGGTCTTAGTGAAAACAGTGAAAACCACTGTTTTCACTAAGACCCAGAGTGATGCCTATTTTCTTCTCAGATAGATATAGTGCTAAGCTGGCTACATTATAGAAGTTGTGAAATATTAAAATAGTTACAGAAAGAAAGACTCAATGTGACATTTTCTCGCTTACCCCTAAGTGTACCCCAAAGTTTGTCCAGATTTTCAGCGTTCACACTTGATCCAGCAGATTGGAAATGGTTTGGAGGACAATTCATGCCGAACAGACTGAAGTGATCAAACACAGGCACAGACACATCTATGGCTATATTTCGATTTATACCTGATAAGAAAGGATATACAAGATTCATTTTGAATAAAACCAAAAACTCATAGATTGTGAGGACTAGGATGAAATAGATGATACAACTTTGATAGGTCTCATCAGTAACAATGATGAGACAGCTTATAGGGAAGAGATACAATATATTGCTGCCTGGTATAGGGATAATTATCGGCTACATAATATGAGCAAAACAAGAGAGATTATTGTGGACTTCAGAAGAGAGAAATGCAATCAGGTTGTTCCTATCCAGATCAATGGGATGGGTGTTGAACAGGTTTCTTGTTTTACATTAAGGGGGGTATTCAATCTTCAGGTCACGGCAGGCAAGCTTGCTCGCCCGCCGTGACCCAGTCCCGTTCTCGGTCAGCTCGACCGAGAACATGCAGGCGGGATTCAATGTCCCGCCTGCAGCGGGACGAGAAGGGGGCGTGGCCGCGAGTTGCGGCCGGGAAGTGACGAGCTGCAGCCGGCAGCTCGTCACTTTCCGGCTGTTCTCGGCAGAACGAGCCCGACAGCTAGAGATGTCGGGCTCGTTCTGCCGGGAAACCCTGTTCAATGCTGTCGGGGAAGACAGCATTGAATAGGGCCCGTCGAGCATCTCCCCTACGGGAGATGCTCGACGGCGATTGCATACCCCCCTTAGGCACTTATATCTCGGAGAACCGTTCTTGGTCATTAAATATCAAGAGTTTAGTAAAGGCGGCCAGTCACTCACAGCGACTGTTCTTTTTGCTGAAATATTTAACTAACCTTCAATTAAGTGACTTGGCTGTATTTGGATTTATTTATAATAAAAGAACAGTCGCTGTGAGTGATGCTGGCATTTTTAGTGGTTATTTTGAGGATTTCTCACAGCAACATTGGCACTCAAAGGGTTAACAAAATAATTTCAACAGCCGAAAAAAAAACATTGGAGTGGAATTCTCTTTTGAAATGTATATATAACGTACAATATCCTTAAACTTTCTGATGTAGTAAAACATAAATTTTATTATAGCAAATAAAATGTACAGACAATCATTTATTCAGGCTATCTGCATACACTGCAAGCCAGATATAGGACAATGAATTAAAAATACAGGATATTAGAAATTAAATCGTATTTCACAATCCTGGAGATGGTTTACCTAGTATGGTGAATTCATAGTGACCAAGGCCAGAGACAGTTGAGAAATCATGAAATTTCCTTTTGCATCCATAAATTTTTGCCGGGTGAAGATTATATTGCTGCATCAGAATCTCCTTTTGGTTGTAATCAAACTTTTGGGGGAGGCTTTCTGGAAATATGCTGCTGTAATGTAAGCGTTCTGTAATGGCGTGTTTGACCTCTGACCACAGATCATTTTCCCAGGATGACCCAAGACTTGGTGTTCTGTCACTCTTATCGCTCTCAGCAACATAACTACCAGTGTCTTGCTCTGGCCATTTAAATAAAAAAAGTTAAGCGCATTAATAGAGTTCATGTTTAACAAACAGAAGCTGTCTAGAACAAGGAGTAATTATCCATTTTCCCCTAATCCTGCTAGATCTAAGATTATATTATTAATATATCAAGTTAGGGGGGAGACTGTAATAGAAGACCATTACCAGACTGTGTATTAACTGTGCTAGCATAATAAATCTGAACAATAAAAAAAAAAAAAATAGAAACGGAATAGCATTAGATAGAAAATACATAATGGATGTGTTTTGAAATCTTAGATGTCCAAAATAACAGGAGTTGTGGGGACTGAAATTGTATGTTTTATTACATTAGAAACATTACAGTTAAAAAAAAAAAAATCCCCAAACAAATAAAAACATAATAGGACATACAGTAATATACTGTGGGAAAGGACATTACCTTAGTTCCTCCAATACTATGCATTAGCATAAAGAGACTTGCGGTCACTCTGTTCTCCAGCACAGTTCTCGTAAACTAGGGATGCTGTTGTTGAACTACAAATCGCAGCATGCCCTGCTACAGTTTTGCTATTTAGCCATGCTAAAACTGTTGCAGGGCATGCTGGAATGCATAGTTCAACAACAGCTGAAGGGCCATAGGTTGCCCATCCCTGCCCTAAACTCTGCTTGTTAATTCTATTGGTCTATCTATGCATCTGCTGTTGGTCTCTCTAATTTGAAAAAGGTTTTAATGAACCCATACTTGACAAAGAGACCTGAAATATAAGCAGCATTTACATACATAATTTACTAACATTGCCATTATTAGACAGACTTATTTAAATCCCCAGCAATATACACTTTTCCATTTGATCAAATTTACAACTTTAAAGAAGCAAAAAAATATAAAATGTGTAAATTCCCCTTGGTTGTTAGACTACAGTAACGACTTGCTTTTTTTTTTTTTTGTATAAAATCCCTTTAAACCGTGGTACGCATCCAAATAAAGGACATGAAGGACAATAAAATGCCAGGATTACTTTGAAAAAACTATTTTCTACACAGAACCCTGTGCCAATGATAAGCTGGCTGCAACAAAGACAAATTACCTTCCGAAAACAGGGATTCCTGGGAGCTAGCATCGGGATCTTGGGCTGCGTGCAGCATGCTATGGTCGCTCTCTGATGCAAGCTCATTACTGAGGGGAAAATAACAATCATCATCCATGGTGAAATTCATACTCATTATCGACTTGCCAGAAGCTTATTTTTACATTTTCACGCTGAGAATGTGTGTCAGGAAAAAAAAAAAAGAGGGTGATGTGCATAGTTACTTTTTGAAAATGAAATTACTTCGAATTAAAAGTTTGAACTATTGTAAAGGTTTAATATTTATTTCCCCAAAAATAATAATATATATTTTAATGTCTCATACATGTAATATGGATATACTCTTTGCTGGAGATCATAGAGACGAGTGTGTGGACAATCTTGAAACACTGAAATGCATACGGCTTTGTAAATAATTGTAGTATTTTTATGTGTAAGCAAAAGAAGATTTCTCTATGAAGTAGGTTAAAACAATGTGGTATTTATTTCAATTTAAATTATATAAATGCCCATAAGATTATTTCTGACTTTTGGGCCTAATTCAGACCCGATTGTAAAGCACATTTTGTTTGCAAATGGACAAAACCATGCTGCACTGCAGGTGGGGCAGATGTAACATGTGCAGAGAGAGAGTTAGATTTGGGTGGGGTGTGTTCAAATTTAAATCTAAACTGCAGTGTAAAAATAACGCAGCCAGTATTTACCCTTTACAGAAACAAAATAACTCACCCAAATCTAACTCTCTCTGCACATGTTACATCTGCCCCCCCTGCAGTGCACATGGTTTTGTGTATTTGCTAACAAAGTGTGCCCTGCGATCATGTCTGAATTAGGCCCTTTGTATAGACATGACTACATCTTACTACCCCACTTGCATATCTACTTTGGCCATTGGACTTCAGGATTGGATTGTTCTAAATGGCGATTGGTATTACAACCTAAATCAGGGATTCTTAATACCGGTAACACCATGAGGTCGGTTATGGAAACTCAAAGTCTGAATCCAATGGTAGCATAAAATATACAAATTGATTTTGAGAGCATAACAAAGTTTTAGAAAGACCAATTGCATGAGGTCATGTTTTATGTATGTCTGATCACGTATAGGTGAGTTACTCTATTTGGCAGGATCAGTGGTTTTCCCACCTGCTACTAGAGACGAAAACCTCAAAACATGACCTGTTGGGGGTACTTGAGGGTTTAGGCAGAGAGCCAGTGATAGTTGTATACCATGTGGAACAGTAGAGAAAAAGATATCACTTTGGTATGAGTGTGCTTAGGCACAGCAGCAGTGGATAAAAAGGGGTAGTCGGCCCCAATACAATAAAGAAAAAAGACAGGAAGAGGTGTAACTGCTCTAAATATCCAGTAGTCAGGTAGGTGACATATAAAACTCAATATTTAATAACACTAAAATAATATTAAAACAATTCATTGTAGTGTATCCAGAAATTATAATAATTAGGACAGATAGTCACCCTTAATGACCACCAGTCCACAAACAGCCATAGTTCTAATCCACCCATTTCTTGGATTGGGATATTATGTTAGATGGAAATGTCCTCACCCACTTGTGTTGACCAGGCCTTTAAGGAGGTGGCGTTCCTCCAAAAGAGGTCATGTGCCACAGAACAGTGGGGGATCAGAAGTTGGTAGAGAATGTAGTTTCCTAGAGTTGGAAGTGGTGGTTGTAGAAATTCCTGGCTGAGGAGGATAGTCACAATGGGTCCCAAAGCGTATTGAAGTGACTCCTTGTTGTAAATCATCAGATGGGCGGAGGGCGAAAAATCTGAACTGAAGCTTTCTGGTAGTTATAACACCTCACGCGTTTCGCTGCTATCTTCAGATTTTTCAAAAGGTGACTTGCTCTTTGCAAAGTCAGGGTTTAAATACCCTGTAAACAGCCATTATGCCAAACACCTGACCACTGTTATTGAAATTCAATTACCTTTCATAATTTAAAAAATATATATAAAAGATAGATTTTAAAGGTAGAAGACAGACTTACTCGTAATTCTACTAAATTTTTTTGAAATAATATGTGTAAGTGCCACAAAAAACAGTTTCAGATTAGACAGAGAAAAACTCAGTTTCCGGATGTCCAGTCAACGCGTCACTTCCGGCAGATGGAACGCAAAATGCGTCCCCGTCCTGGATTATAATTATGGCTGTTTGTGGACTGGCGGTCAATAAGGGTGACTACCTGTCCTAATTATTATCATTATTTCTGGATACACTACAATGAATTGTTTTTAATATTATTTTATAGTGTTATTAAATATTGAGTTTTATATGCCACCCATCTGACTATTGGATATTAAGCGCATTTACACCTTTTCCTGTCTTTTCTCTTACCATGTGGAACAGAAGTTTGCCAGATTACTCTCCCAAGGATCATTCCTACTGCAATACAAAATGCGAGTTGCACATGAGCAGTTTTAAACTGAAAAATGTACAGCCCCTATAGGCTGCAGGGCTGTACATTCCTCAGGAAAAGCCTACTTCCCTGAACACATTTGTTGGAACTCTTTGCAGATATCCACATCACGTAACACCTTGAAGAAAACGTAACCTACCTTTGCTATATGGTGTATACTGGTATCAGCAGTATATCCATTTAGTTTATCATACCAATCATTATTTAGGCCAGCCCAATCCTGTACTACATATTATTCTTCATACACCTACTTACAATTGCACTATAACTGCATGAGTTTGCAACATGTATATACTGTATGTTACAATTTATACACTTTGAGCTCTAATTAGAAAAGCCCAATCCAGTGGGTTACTGTACATTTCATTTTATACACACACACGGCTGAAATAGTTTTTATCTTCAGAAATAAAAATGTAAAAAGCTAAATATAGCAGCGCTCACTAAATATAGCAGGGCTCACTAAATATAGCAGCGCTCACTAAATATAGCAGCGCTCACTAAATATAGCAGCGCTCACTAAATATAGCAGGGCTCACTAAATATAACAGGGCTCACTAAATATAGCAGGGCTCACTAAATATAGCAGGGCACTGTTGTGCTGCAGATATCCGCTGCAGCAGTGAGGACTGATAAGTCACATGCTTTGCTGCACTCTGCTTGAGGGGAGGAGGGTAATACCCCATGGGAGGATATGCATAACTAGGGTGCTTGAATACACTCAGCCTCGCCATCATACAGGTGTAGCCACACTCATCCATTCCGTAATGCATTTGCATTGATGGCGCGACTAGTGCACACTCCATAGACTTCTATGCTACAGACACAGTCTTTGACTAATTGCCCAGCTACATCTGTACATGGATGAGCTTGAATAAGATTTGAAAATTTGCTGTTTGCATAATAAACACATTGCATTTAATATTGACTAACTAATCCTAATGAAGTATAATGGACCTTAGCACTTGGACTTCACAATTTGTATTATTATTTACTTACTTATATTTTTGAGTCACTGACTGGACACATATTTATCCATCTATCTATCCATGAGAAGCTGTACTGCAGCTACTGTAGTTATATTTGTGAAGCAGATCACTAGACAAAGAGTCTGACTTACTGTTTGGATACCCGTTGCTTTTTCCTTTTTTTCCCCAGGCTTAAGTCACTGGTTCCACCCTGATGTGCGAGCTCCTCTGTACAGTGCTGGTCACTTTGGTGATGGCTCAAAGTGAATTCCGCTGACATTGATTCTTGGTTTTCCAACTGTGGTTCAGGACATGTAGGAACCGACACAAACTTTACAAAACAGAAAAGGGGAAACAAACTTAAAAAAAGAAAGAAAAGGAACTATCAGCAATTCATACATAAACACTAATTAGTATAAGAATACAAATAATAATATTTTATATAAAGGGTGATTCCTCGTTTCATATACTATTAATAGACCTAACACACAAAAAGACAGTGCTGCAAGGGAACGCTATCGAAAGCTCTAAACACCAACATCTAGATAAAAGACAATTAATGATCTCATAGGCATATATTCAATGCCGTGGGCGAGCGGTGACTGCGAGCAGGACTTTTTGCTCGCAGTCACCGCTCACCCTGTCAGTATTCAACTGACCCCCCCTCATTCGCAAATTCCCCCTCGCTCTGTTTTTTGAGCGAGGGGGAATTTGCGAATGTGCCTCCAAAAGCTGCGAGAGCCAAGGCTAATTACAGCGAGTTTGCTGCACTAGCCGCGGCTCTCGCAGTTTAGGGGAATCCTCGCAGTTCTGTGACTGCGAGGATTCTACCGGAACGTTGCATAGTGCGAGCGGCAGGCGCGGGGGTTAAACTGCAAGGATCACTGGTTTTCTGTGATCCTCGCAGTTTAACCCCCTCGCACCAGCATTGAATACTGCACATAGTCTGTGACCATGAAGCTCAATGTCCCAATGTATAGAGAGAGTTTAATTAACGAATCCCAGATGGAAAAAGCTTCAGTGAAAATATGGTCTCCTGCATTTGTGGAAGCAGGAGACCAGTCTCTCCATTATATTAAGCACCTATAGTCCTGGATATAGGTACTGCACCAATTGATGTACAGTATGGCCTATATGTTCGTGGGCATGGGGAAACACTATGTAAAGAGGACTTAAT
The DNA here is from genome assembly GCF_055691185.1 of Crinia signifera. NCBI lineage: Eukaryota > Metazoa > Chordata > Amphibia > Anura > Myobatrachidae > Crinia > Crinia signifera. The sequence continues at coordinate 97,011,575 of NC_139225.1, read as the reverse complement.
ACTTTGCGTGGCATAGAATGAATTCACAGAAGGTACAGTGGGGTAGATGCATTAAGCCTGGTGAAGAGATAAAGTGGAGAAAAAGTGGAGATAAAATGAAAGGAAATAACACACCAGCCAATTAATGCCAAGTGTCATTTTTCAAATGCAGTTGATTGGCTGGTGCGTTATCACCTTTCATTTTATCTCCACTTTATCTCTTCACTGGGCTTAATACATCCCATAATAGGCAGGTAAAACAGTTCCCAAGTCCTATGCAGCAAGACCTTTCTACACTGACAACTAGCAGCTTTTCAATAGGTTTGCCACTGGGCACTGAGCACACACTAAGCAATTTGCATTATACTGTATATCATTAAATATATTATCTTCCACATCGGTAACGATAGGTCGCTTAGGGTGGTATCTCACCTGGCATAAAGTGCTAAGTGATTAAGCTCCATTCTAGCTCAGCTCCGTTCTGATTTCGGTAACTAACCACTGGCTTCACTTATTCATCCCTTCTGCTCCACTGAGAGATCTGAAAACCTAAATCCTGTATTCTCTAGGTCTGGTCATTTACGTAACAAAGTTTGTATTATTCACTGGATTTACTATTGCCTACTCCTGATAGGTTAGATTTTATCTGCCTGTGTACATTTACGCCATATACAAGGACAATTAGCCATTTTACAACAAACAATTGAAGAAGTGCAAGAAGACCATAATATATGCGCTGCACTAGCTGCCACACAGAGATGCAGATTGAATTCGGATGCAGAGTGTGGACTTTACTGGGCATTTCTATGAGGTTGGCTAGGGGGCGGGTTGCTGACAGTGGCTGCAACTGGAGATGCAGAACCACTCACAGGATGCCATAGTCAGATGGAGAAGCTGCATTTTCTATAACAGCTGGTGAGATTTTTCATGATGATTTTCCAATTGGCCACGATATTGGCATAAAGTGCAGCTGGGCCCCTTTTGCATCCTACTCAGGCAATTTTTTTATGCTAAGAAAAAGGACTTAAGAATTAAGATTTTTTTGTTATACACACCGTTTCTTGTAAATGATCTACTTCAGAGTTGTCACTTGTAATATTCTCAACGAACCTACAAGCAGCAATTATACCCTGTACAGCGATGCGTCTGTGTTCTCTGTAATGAAGCTGCTCAATTATTGCCTTTAGTTCATGGATTGCTGTCAATATTTGCTCTACTGTAAAAACAAAAACAAATAATAATAACAACAACAACAACAACAACAACAACCAGAATGCAAAATGCATGAAGAATGTCACTTATAGAAAGTAAACTGCTTAAAAAAAAAAAAAAAAAGAAAACCAAAATGTTAAATTAATTTTTAACTAGACAAAATGTATACATAAGAGTATAACAAAAAAAAAGGATGAGCTATTTAATGTATTTATTTATTTATTTGTAAGTGAAGCCTCATAATTCTAAAATGGATGCACTTCTGAGCAAAAGCTGTGAATTGACTAGAAGTTAGTGCTATGTGTTGAGATACTTAATATCATGCAAGGCATAATGTCAAACAGCAGACTGGAACCATGGAGTCTTATTGGCTCATCTTATTGGGTAAGATGCTGAAACATTTTTTATGAATTTAGAATGAGGGTTATTGCTGAAGTCTCCAGTGCTGTAGAAAAAAACACAATATGGCCTAAGGGTTTCTACATCAGACACACTGCATAAAAAACTAGTTTGAACAATTTAGGTGGAGAATATTGAATGCTGAAGTAGAAATATGGTCTCCTGATAATTTGCATGAAGAGCCAAAAGCTATTGTCTTGAGATTTGAAAGCTCAAATAAGCCATTTTATTCCCCAGAGCTGACCAGTATAACTTGGTGCAGGAGCCAAGTTTTGCAATGTTTAAGAAGAAAATAAAATTTATATATATATATATATATATATATATATATATATATATATTTGCAAAGTAATTATTATTTCAAAAATAGAAGTGCTCATAGTTTATCTTTAGAATTTAACAATATACAAAGTAATTGAACAGAAGAGACATCTATAACAAATTAATATTTGGTCCACCCTTTGTCTTCAAAAGAGCATCAATCTTCTAGATGACCTTGCACAAAGTTGTGGAGTTAGTTGGATAATAGTCAGGTGTATCATTAACCAATCATACTGTACCAAACAGATGATAATGATTAGGGTTAAAACAGATTAACTGAAACAGAAAAAGCTGTGTAGAAAGCTAAAAACTGGGTGAGGAGCAGCCAAACTCTGCTACAAAGGAGGTTGTGGAAGACCGTTTTACATCAAAGGGCATACTGTACACCAGTGATTTTCAACCTTTTTACCTTGCGGCACACTAAATAAGATTCTAAAATTGCCAAGGCACACCATTAGATCCCCACAGGACAAAACAAATTGGCCCCCGCAGGAAAAAAACAAACCTATTGGCCCCCATATAAAAAACAATCACACTGGTCCCCACAGGTAACACAAATAAAATACATCGGCCCTTTACATGAAAAGAAGAGACCAGTAAATAACAGTTGAACTGGTGGTGGCTGTAAAATGGTTTGGGCATCTCTAGACCTGGGGGCACACTTGAAAACAGCTGAAGGCACACTAGTGTGCCACTGCACAGTGGTTGAAAAACACTGCTGTACACCATGGAAAGACTGAGCACAGCAACAAGACACAAGGTAGTTATATTGCATCAACAATGTATCTCCCATGCGAAGCGTTCAAAGGAGGGTCTCAAGAGGTTCTCTTTAAGCTCTTTTGAAGAAGCACAAAAACAGGCAAAATTGATGACTGCAGATGAAGTGGTTGGCCAACGAAACTTAATACATCAGCTACAAGACACATCATGCTTACTTCTCTTCGAAACTGAAAAATGTCCAGCACGGCTATCAGCTCTGCATTGGCAGAAACCAGTTAGACCCAGGTACCGTTTGGAGAATTCTGGCCATAAGGGGTATTCGTAGAAGAATTGCAGCCAAAGAGCAATACCGTCTACGTGGAAACAAGGTCAAGCTACTTAACCATGCACAAAAACATAGAAACTGGAATGCAGGAAATTGTCAGAAGGTCAAAATTTAGAATATATGACTGTAATAGATGCCAGTTTATTTGCCAAAGGGCTGGAGAGAGGTACAATAATGAGTATCTGCAGGCAACAGGGAAGCTGGTGCTGAAATTTTGTGGCTGCATTTCAGCAAACAGAGGGAATGGTCAGGATTGATGGTGTCCTCAACGCTGAAAATACAGTCAGGTACTTATCCATCATGCAATAAAATCAGGGAGGTGTCGGATTGGCTCCAAATAAATTCTGAAGCAGGTAACAACCCTAAACACAAGGCCAATGTCATCAAGGACTATCTTTAGTGTAAAGTAGAATAAGAAGTCCTGGAAGTGATGATATAGCCCCTGTTTTTAAAAGCATTCTTGTTTGCAGCATATATGCCTGACAAGATGTCAAGATATACAAGAAAAAACAAATATAGGGCGCACTAAATTAAAATACTATCTTAAATAATATAATACAGGTCGAGTATCCCGTATCCGAATATCCGTTATCCGAATTATCCTGAAATACGGACATTCCAGAAAGTGAAATTTTTTTTTTTTTTTGCTAAAAACTCACTGGGGACATATGTAACAGCATCACTGGGGACATGATATGTAACTGGCACTATATATGTGCAAGACAATGATTGCTTGGCATTCAAATTCAGTGCTGAGATAGTACAAACATTTTGTTTCACGTTTTGAAACCTTGTTTTTTGAACAATTAAAATATGTTTGTGTGTATTTTATGTGGTAATAAAATATATTTGTGTGTATATTATGTGTTTATACAGCATAAATGCAAGATACTTCAAAATACATCATTGAAATATTAAAATATTCCGAAATACGGAATAATCCGTTATCCAAAATTCTCCTGGTCCCGAGCATTTTGGATACGGGATACTCAACCTGTACATAAAATCGGTAATAGTTAACTGGATGAATTATTGTAATGGAAATTAGGCAGCTCCCAATAGCAATCTGGAGATTTGTTCAAGTGACCAAAATAAATGAAAAAAAGATACAGATGTGTGTAGAATTACAACCACACACAAGTGACTTTTCTAAGAGAGCTCCACACAGCTGAATATAATGAATTCAATTTATTAGTATATAATTAATAATCGATTTATAATGAATAAAAAAACAAATACATTTGTACACAGATAATCCATAAAATTGAATATGGTAAAGGAGATCACACTTCTATATAGATACTAGGATCAAGTCCTGAATTTATATTTAAAAAATCTCCAATGGGAGAGTGTCCAGTGCTTTTACTTGTAAAAATGAGGTAGCAATCAACACCTACTTATATTAGCTTTGTATAAGGTGTCCAAACAGAATTCCGATTCTGTGTACTTTGATGGCAAATATATATCCACTCATACGTTAGTCGGCTGATAAGTATTCAAACAGATTACGGCTCGGGCTGTTAGAAGTACCCTGTGTAGAGGAGAAGTCTGGAGCAACAAAGACCTGGTTCTCGCGGATGGCTCAAGCTCACCTGTGCGGCTGCCGCCACCTGATGTTGTGCTGCCGGATGATGTAATAGGCAGTGAGCGAGCCGTCCGTCTCCTTATATGAAGTCGTATAGTTGCCAGTCAAATGGACTCGCCTGGAGGATCGGTAATTTGGTCCCAGCAATTGCCACATGGTGATCTTTTGTAGATACCAATAAAATTCAGTAGTGAATCCAGGAGGCAAGTACTTTACCAAGGGTGTGTGATCAGTCCAAAACCCCTTAACGCGTTTCTCAGCTGTGGGTAGCACCTGAATATTTAACAGGTGAAATGACCAATCTGAATCGCTTATCAATCATCCTTCAATTAGTAGATTCAGATGTGTTAACATGAAACGTATATGAATCTTTATAACGTACAGGAGGAAACAGTATTTCCTCTCATCCAGCTATTCACAATGTTACATTCAGTGAAACTAATAACCTAATTAAATTCTAATAACATAGGATAAAAATATACTTGGTAAGAACAATAACAATAGTAACAACGATAGTAAAGAAATGGCATCTCGGCATCTAAAAAATATATATATGACCTTGATGGAGGAGGACCGGGCATGTTTGTTTGTTTGTGTGTAATATATATATATATATATATATATATATATATACACACACATACATATATACTTATAGTGTAGTATTTTAAATAATTTTCAGGGAAAATAACTACAGTCTATAAATTCCACTTACAGATCCTTGCTCACTTATCGGTCACATTTTAGTTTGAATTAAATCACGTAAGGTGTAAAATGACTCAGGGGTATTCCCATTATTAGTCCTGTTTTTTTTACCTAGGTACTTATTTTTCACCCGTTTCTTTTTATCCTTTTTAGTAGGCGAAAAGAGGATTTTGGTACTTACCGGTAAATCCATTTCTCTGAGATCAGCAGGGACCACTGGAATCACTTCGGGTATTAGAGCTGGGAATGCTGGGAGCTAGGCACTTCTTAATATTAATTAGGGGATACTGACTCCTCCCCTCTAAGACCCACAATCCCCCAGTGAGGAAATTGGCCCACCAGAGGAAAGGGTTACAGAAAAACCACAAAAACATAACCATACATACAACACGCAGGCACCGGACCGGGCCGCAACAGCAACCACAAAAGGCAGAATCCAGCAGCCGGGCGGGTGTCCAGTGGTCCCTGCTGATCTCAGAGAAATGGATTTACCGGTAAGTACCAAAATCCTCTTTTCTCTGACATGCAGCAGGGACCACTGGAATCACTTCGGGGAGGTTCCAAAGACCAAGCCCCGGGTGGGAGAGTGCTGAGGATTCTGCAATACCAGACGGCCAAAGGTCAAGGCCGAAGAGGCAAAGGTATCGGAACTGGTAAAATTTCACAAACGTGTTTCGAGACGACCAAGTGGCCGCTCTGCACAGCTGAGAGATTGAAGCCCCTCTCTCAGCGGCCCACGATGTACTCACCGATCTGGTAGAGTGCGCCGTTAAGGAGACAGGAGGCACCTGTCCCGCATGAAGATAAGCACTACGGATCGTCCACTTGATCCATCGTGCAATTGTCTGTTTAGACGCAGGCCAACCCCTGCGGAAAGCGTCATAGAGCACAAATAAAGAATCCGATTTACGTATAGACCTGGTTCTATTCACATAAATCCGAAGAGCCCTGACCACGTCCAATGAGGACTGTTCCGGAGAATCTCCCTGAAACGCCGGCACCACGATAGGCTGGTTAATGTGGTATGAGAATACCACCTTCGGAAGAAACTCGGCCTGGGTGCGCAGTTCTGCTCTATCCTCGTGGAAAATTAAATACGGAGGCCTACAGGACAGAGCACTAAGCTCCGATACACGGCGAGCTGAGGCAAGGGCTAGCAAAAGCACTGTCTTCCAGCACAAGAACTTGAGTTCCACCCTGTCCAGTGGCTCAAAGGTTTCAGACCTCAAGAAAGCTAGTACCAAATCCAGATCCCAAGGAGCTGTGGGAGGTACGAAGGGAGGCTGGACCCGCAGAACCCCCTGAAAGAAGGTCTGCACCTCAGGCATGAGAGCCAATCTCTTCTGAAAGAGGACGGACAAGGCTGAGACCTGGACCTTAAGAGAACCCAGTCTCAGACCGCCGTCCAACCCTCTCTGTAAGAACAACAGAAGGCGGGACAAACTGAAGACACGGAATGGCCAGCCCTTAGACTCGCACCAGCACGCATATGAGCGCCATATTCTGTGATAATGCGCTGCTGAGGCGGGCTTTCGGGCCCTTAACATCGTAGGAATTACTGCTCTTGGAATTCCCTTCTCCCGCAAGACCTCGGTCTCAACAGCCACGCCGTCAAATGCAGCTGTGGCAGACTCTGATGAAAGAAGGGTCCTTGCAGAAGAAGGTCCGGTCTGAGAGGCAACTGAACTGGCTTGTCTGCCAGTAACTTCTGGATGTCTGAAAACCACGTTCTGCGAGGCCACCAGGGCGCTATCAGAATAGCCTGCACAGGTTCCCTCTTGAGTCTCTTCAGCACCTGGCCCAGAAGTGGAAGTGGAGGGAACAGATAGACAAAGCTGAACTCCCACGGAGTTGACAGAGCGTCTACCGCTATGGCCTGAGGGTCTCTTGTGCGTGCCACGTATGCTGGTAGCTGATGGTTCCTCTGAGACGCCATCAGGTCCACCTCGGGAACTCCCCACCTGTCGGAGAGTTCCCGAAACACCTCGGGGTTGAGAGACCATTCGCCTGGATGTAGATCCTCCCTGCTGAGGAAATCGGCCTCTAGATTTTCCCGACCTGGGAGGAATACCGCCAGCAGAATTACTCCTGACCGTTCCGCCCACTGGAGGATCTTCCTTACTTCCTTCATGGCCATGCCGCTTCTCGTGCCGCCCTGCCTGTTCACGTATGCGACTGCCGTGGCATTGTCCGATCTTATCTTTACGTGCTGTCCCTGAAGGAATTCCTGGGCCTCCAGCAGAGCATTGTATATGGCTCTGATCTCTAACACATTGATGGACAAGTGACTTTCGTGAAGGTCCCACCTGCCCTGGAGACGGAGGTGAAGTACTACGGCACCCCAGCCGCGGAGGCTTGCGTCCGTCGTCAACACAATCCAGTCCTGGACTGCAAACAGACGGCCCTCTACCAAGTTCCTCCTGTGTCGCCACCACAGTAGGGAGTGTCTCGCCTCGGCCGACAAGCGGATCCTTCTGTGAAGATTCAGATGCGAGCCCGCACCCTTCCTGAGAATATCCCACTGAAACGGTCTTGAGTGGAAACGTCCCCACGTCAGAGCTGGGAAGGCTGCCACCATCTTCCCTAAAAGCTGCGTGCACAGGTGAAGGCTGATCTTCTGTGGAAGTAAGACCCTCTGAACCAGGAGCAAGATTGCCTGGATCTTGTCCTCCAGTAGGAAGATTCTCAGAGACTCCGTGTCTAGCCAAAGACCTAGAAACAAGATCCTCCTGGATGGGACTAGAGAGGATTTCCTGAAATTCATTATCCACCCCAGGCTGGTGAGCGTCTGAGTAGTTAACCTCGCCTGACTCTCCAGTAACTCCTTCGTTGGAGCCTTGATTAGGAGATCGTCCAAATAGGGGATTATGGTCACCCCCTGACATCTGAGGTATGCGATGGCCACTGACAGAGTCTTGGTGAATACTCTGGGCGCTGACGATAATCCGAAGGGCAGAGCCCTGAAATGAAAATGATCCCGACCGATGGCAAAACGGAGAAAGGCCTGGTGAGAAATCCAAATCGGGATGTGTAGGTAAGCATCCTTGATATCATGTACTCCCCTGGTTCCAACGAAGCAATCACTGAGTGGATTGATTCCATCTTGAATGGTTGATAAGAGACTAACAGATTCAAAGGCTTCAAGTTGAGGATGGGCCTGACTGACCCATCCGGCTTGGGGACTACAAAGAGGGTTGAGTAGTACCCTGTGTTCCTCTGAGCTGCTGGAACCGGCATGATGACCTGAGCCTCCAGCAAGATCCGAATGGCCTCTAGCAGGCTTGTTCTCTTTTCCTGAGATGTTGGCAGAGCCGTTGTGAAGAACCGCACCGGAGGAGTGGAATCAAACTGAATTCGGTACCCCTCTGAAACGACCCTGCGAACCCAAGGATCCTCCGACAGGGAGAACCATTGGGTTCCGAAGGCCAACAGACGGGCACCTACCGGTAAGCTGTTGACAGAAGCTGGTAAACCGTCATGCCCCCGGCTTCTGCTGGGGCTTAGGGTCCTGGACTCTTGGGGCGGCCTGAAGATGGGCCCTGGCCCGGGAACCTCTGGACGACTGGAAGCCTCTTCCTCTGCCCCGGAAGGGGCGCTGAGTCCGAAAGGACTGAAAAGACGGACCTGCGAACTGTCGCCTAGGAGGAGGAGGAGCCGCAGACGGCAGGAAAGCCGACTCCCCCCCCCCCGTCGCCTGTGAGATCCATTTATCTAATTCAGGCCCGAAGAGGATGTCCCCAAAAAAGGGAAGACCCTCGACAGCCCTTTTAGATTCCGCGTCCGCCTGCCAGGAGTGTAGCCAGAGGGCTCTCCGCGCAGAAATGGCGCTTGCTGAGATTCTAGAAGAAATTAAGGATACATCCTTAGCTGCTTCCCCTAGGAACATAGCAGACTCCTTAATGTGTTCGGCTAGGCGGCGTAACTCATCCATAGGCATGCCGGCCTCCAACCCCTCGATGATTAACTCCGCCCACTTGACATTAGCCCTATTTACCCAGGCCGAGTCCCTGCTGCTACATAAATGGCCTTGAGAGTCGCCTCCATCTTTCTGTCTGAAGGGTCCTTCAAGGCCGAAGCCCCAGGGACTGGCAGAGTGGTCTTCTTGGATAGCCGGGAAACTGAGGTGTCCACAGGCGGTGGAGTTTCCCATTTGCTTAGGGCGGCCGGCTCAAAGGGATACAGAGAAGGAAAACGCCTAGGAATCTGGAACCTCTTGTCCGGGTTCTTCCATGCCGCCAAAAGCTGATCCTGATTTGGACAGGGAAAGACCACTGACGTCTTCTGAACCCCGCCAAACAGATCAAACTCCTGCGGCTCTGGCCTAGGATCCTCCGGTAAACGAAGCACTTCCTTTACCGCCATAATAAGAGCCTCTATACCTAATGGCGTTGGCTCTTCCTCAGTAATAGTATCCTGAACCTCTTCCCATTCACCATCCTCCATTTCATGAAATGGATCCTGCTCCTCCTCTAAATCATCCTCAACAATAAGAGCCTGATAAGGCCGCTTATTGCTGGATGTGGAGGGCCTCTCTGGTCTGTAAAAAACAGTATATTATCCCTGGTTCTGCGCTCCTTATGGCTGCCACCAAAGTTATAAGTGAGGAGAATTCCCAACTCCTGAGTACAGAAATATACAAAACAAAGTCTATAACTCCCAACGGCGCCAAAAGGTGGGTGAAGTAATTTGCAAGCATACAAGTGATAAGAGAGGTGATAAAATATAGCAGCAATACTTCCTTTCAAAAAAAGGGGGTTCTCTTAGATCCTCTTATTCATTCAGGATGTCCCCAGCGGGTAGAATGATTCAAGGTATGTGGAAACAAAAAGGCTTATATGGTGAAGCCAGTTTTTAATCACACACACATGAAATACATAATATAAAACAATACAATGTACAGAACAATGTTAAAAACAAATGGATTCCGGAAGACAGGGGTGAAGTGCTAATTACCAGCTGCAGTATCAGAACTGGTGGTTAGTCAGTTCATAAGCTTAAGTGAATCAATAGTCACCAGTCCAAACGCCCGGGTGGTCTGCCTGGGAGAAGTTGATCCAAAGTAGGTAACAGTCCTTCAGCGCGTCTGTCCCAGAAATCCTGATGCCACAAGTTACTCCCGCCTCTCTGGTCTGCTCATGGAGCTAGCTAACCCCTCCACAGACCTTGCTAGGGCTGTAGCCCAAGAAGGCTCAGCTCTGCAAACCAGCGCCAATTCAGATGTGAGCTTGGACATAGTACCTACCAAGGTTGAGGCCCACTGGGGCGCCTGAGCCCCCGCCAGTGATGCAGATTCAGCACCTGAACATGACTGACAAACAGTGGCATTTCCCTCAGCTGTGTATTGAGAAAACTTTGCTGTACAAACAGTACAAGCAAAAACCTTCTGAGAGGCTTTGGACTTGCCCGTCATGATCCCCGCTCGCCCGGTCCAATAACTGCGTGCGATACAGGACCACCGTTTCACACACACACACACACACACACACTGAGTACAGATACACCTCTCACAAGCCAAAAACCTCAGGGTTCTGTGAGACCTGGAGGAGAATGAGCTCTGTTAACACAAAGACCTATACAGCGCCAAGCACTGTATATGTCAGCACATAACCTTTACAGAGCCTTCCAAGCTGCAGTCACCTGTAACAGGAAAGAGTCAGCCTTACTGTGTATCTGCATAATGGCCGCGCCATGCCCGCCTCCATTGAACAGCGTGTCCCCTCTCCCTCATACCTAGCCAGCCTGTGCAGACCTGACAGCGCCCAGAGCCACCCGCTTGCTAGCGCTCCTCCGTGTAATGCCTCCGGCAACTCAATTCTGCCGAGTGGGACCTGTAACACGAGAACGCGCCGTCCGCAAGATGGCGGCGCCTCACAACGCTGCAGGGAACAGCGCACAGCGCGGCAGACGGGGAGCAGGGGACGGCGTGTGGAAAGTGCGCTCAGCGCAGTACTCACCACCGGAGGCCTCCCAACTTCGTGACTGGCGTCCCCTTTGCTGGAGGGGCGGCAGGAACACGGAACACGTGCAGGCAGGCACCTTTAGCGAGGTCCTGACTGACGACCTGGATATCCAGGGGCGCTGAATACCCGGACCCACACCTTTCAATAGGTGGGGAAGGGATTCACAGTTAGCTACCAAGAGAAAAGTACTCTTGTAAAAAAATAGAGAAAAAAACTGAAAATGTGCAGGAGCAGAAAAACTGTGACCTAACTCCCTGGCACAATTTTCTCACTGGGGGATTGTGGGTCTTAGAGGGGAGGAGTCAGTATCCCCTAATTAATATTAAGAAGTGCCTAGCTCCCAGCATTCCCAGCTCTAATACCCGAAGTGATTCCAGTGGTCCCTGCTGCATGTCAGAGAAAAATGACTAAAAATGGGTGAAATTGCAGGACGCCGATTGAGATGTTTTCCATCCGTAATATGTAGAAAACACATGCAGTCGCTGAATTTTTTGCCTAGGTGAAAAAATCGGCACTTTGGCCCTTATTCAGATCTGTGCGGCCGGAGCCGCACACGGTGCTCCGGCCGCACAAACCAATCCCCGCCCACGATACGGATCGCCACGGCCGTCCGTACACGGACGGCTGGCGATCCGCAAGAAAATGGTGGGGCGTACGCCTCCACCATGGTGGGAGCTGCCCCCTGCATTCGATGGTCGGCGACCATCGAAGGCAGGGCCGCACGCCCCACCAGGTCCCGCAAGCTGAGACCACACGGACAATCGTCCGTGTGATAGCTTGTATGGGGGCTGAGAGCTGACATCCGGCGACGTCAGCTTCCCGCCCCCATCACTGGCGTCATACCCTCATTAGCATGCATACGCCCCGCGTTTGCATGGGAACGCCCATGAAACGCGGGGCGTATGCATAGGGAAATGAGGGTATGAAGCCCCTCACGCCCCTATACGCCCCCTTTGCGGCGGACGAACTACGTCTGCGGCGAATTGGGCTGCACATGCGCAGATTGACCTCTGCGCATGTGCAGACTGAAAACATCGGCGGTACGGCCGCACGCGGGCCGTACCGCACGATTCAGAATAAGGGCCTTTACTTGAATAGGTCGAAGCTAAATCTTACCTAGAAAAAAAAAAGTTGATATTCTAATTCAAAACCTTTCCTAAATATTACACAATGTATTACTTGTGTTTTACACATTTGGTTGGAGTATTATTGGTTTAGTTGGAAGAACAAAGACGTGACATACCACCCAGCACCAAAATATACCTCATTCATTTTTCTATACGTTATGCTGGCCATTCATCATTATGACCACGATCTGATCCAGATCGTGTCACAATTTCCCTTTAACTACTTGGCAGCTTCCCAGACACAATATAGATCTTATGTGTGTAATTTCTCATAAGATCTATCGAAAGATCTGAAACTTCCAGTATACTGGTCGTTCGTAGCAACTTCAGATCTTGTGTGCAGTATATATACATCATATGATCCATCTCACGGCCTGCGTATCGGATTGTAATAGTCCCAAAACCACATCACAATGTGCACAAAAACACACACACACAAAATGCATAACATGAGTCGTCTAAATCGTGCATTCGGACCGGAAATCGTTCAAATCTATGGCCAGCCTTAGTTTTGGAGCAGACAGTGGTTCTTCTTCTTGAAATTAGGCTTCAGCAATTTTGGTATATTAAAATTTGCCAGTATCCTTACCAAAAATTACTTTTGTTAGTACTTTTACATACATGTTAAAAAGCTTGTGCTGCGAGAACTTACAGCTACTGCACACATGCTTCTCAAATTATGTTATCAATTGAGAGCTAACAGAAAGTTAAACACTAAAGGGGCCTACACACTGGGAGATGCTGAAGCGCTCTGATGTTAGAGGTCTCTGAACGCTTCAGCAAGATCGCACAGCACACAGTAATTTATCCGTGCCTGTATTCTCCAGTGAGAACACTGGCGGTGACAGATTAATATCACAGCGATGCACATAGCTATGGCCCCTAAACAACGCAATGTATGGGGCATTTCTTAAGCAATCTAGTGAGATCACTTAGAAATTACATATTCACTGCTCCCGATCATTACATATGCACGATCTGGAGCAGTGTTAGCGGCTCCTACCCGGTCCCCTGCTAGCTCTCCCGGAGAGCAGCACATACATTCTTGGACAGGCAGGGAGAATTCCATCTCCCTGCCTGTGGCTGTCCCCCGGCTCCCTGCAGCGGCCGCCGCAGGGGTTAAGATTCGCTGTCAGGGGCGGCGAATCTTAGTCACATTGAATAGGGAGGAGGGACTGGTGACGTTGAATCGCCTTAAAAACACAGCGATTTCACGGCGAAGGAAAAAACGGATTCACTGTGGGTGGCGAAAAATGTCATTGAATACTGCCCATTGTATTGAGCTTCACCAATAAGCATATTGTATTGAAAATAAATAATATAAACCATGCTCTAACCTTTAGCATCATTGCAGTACTTGGTAAAGGTCGCAGGAGCTTGTGGGTACGGGTGATATCCACCAATTGTGAATTTTCTCCTCACATCATATTTATATTGAGTTTTCATCCAGTTAACAAAAGCTTGTACTTTCTCATCGCTGATGTGCAGCCGTCCTTTATGATAACCTTAAATAGAAAAACATTACTAGAATAAATGGCACCATGGAAACTCTGTGACAGATGTTAAAATGTATTATCCAGTTATCCAGAAATGTATTTAAAAAAAAAAAAAAAACGCAGCCGCTGCTGATGTCCGGAAATAATAAAATACATAAAAACAGAAAAGATCACGCTTTTGCTGCTAAGGACCAATGGGACTCATCCTAAGCACTATAGGGGTTCAAATGGGTGGTAACACTCACCTAATAGTTGCTCAGACCCATTACAGGGGGAAGAGAGCATTAAAAGGATCTCTACTGTCCACAACTGGGTATCAAAGTATTGTCCTTGTATGTACTATAAATAGGTTGTCTCCCTCTTTCAATGGATGCAACTATAGTTGGAATGTGGCCGTATGGTCGACAGTAAATAGGTCAACCACTATTGGTTGATAGGTCAAAGGTTGAAATGCATTAGGTTGACATCGACAATAGGTCTACACAAGCAAAAGGTCGACATGAGATTTCATGGTTCTTTTCCAAAAAAGGACTTGTTCATATTTTACCATCCCAGTGGACACAGAGGGGGAATATAATAGTGTGCCCCCGAAACATGGCAAGTGAAGCGAGCCATGCAAGGGGACACGGGACACTTGTATGGTGTTCATGTCCAGAAAGTGTGTGTAATATATATATATATATATATATATATATATATATAAATATAAAAAAGACACCTTAACACTCTAGATATGTTATTCTTTAAATCGTGAGTAATCACCAAAGAACTCCCCTGCACTGCAGAAATCACTATGAAGTCCATGGACACGGAAATACTTCCCTCATCCAGGCTTCACTAAACTCACCTCTTCCATATAACGTGTGACCACAGATACTAGTAAAGTGGCAGATGGGTAAGGGCACATAATGTACACAATCTTGTTTATCCAGGAATGTGCACACTCAGAGGTACCCTTGTATGAGAGGAGTCCCCTCTTTGAACCAATGTGCCTCCTTATTAGTTGCTGGTGGTAAACAGACAAAAACACATTACACAGCTGTGAGAAAACATGTGACAATTGTATCCAACTTATTATACATATAAAAAGCAAGTTATTCCTGTACAAATTTAAAACAGTGAGCAGTATGTGACTGAACTTTGAAAAATGCACAATATCCACCTGAGTTCAATCTGAAATCATGCTCTTTGTAGGAATTGTAAATAACATTATCAGTAACCATAACCAATTTAACAGCTTTGGTAGAACACTGAATACATGCGTCGAAATCCCCCCCCCCCCCCCTTTTTTTGTTTTTCGAATTTAAATTGATACCTAGTAATCTTTTTAAGTGAAACTATACTTATTAAGCAAAGCATGTTACCTCCATACTGCTATTAAACAGATGTTATACCGGCTATCGCTATGGCCCTACACACAGAGCAATGAAGGATCATTTTCTAAGTGATCTAGGCCCAATTAATATATAATGCTGTATGTGCACCTAATGCCGACACTGAGGAGGAAATTTACTAAAATGGGAGTTCTATTTCACATGGGATGATACTATGGGGAACCAATAAGAATCTACTATTTATTCATTTAGCACCATTTAGAAAATAATATAGTATCCGAATGGTTGCCCATAGCAACATACCATCTTAAATAGAACTCCCATTTTAGTACATTTCCCCCTGAGTCTCTTTGGAGTGTATGAAGTGCATAGCAACAAGCTACTCACCAGATATATACACCTGACTTTCATTAGACGTTGTAAGGTAGGCTTTGTAAGAGGTATCCTCCGGGTTTTCTCGGACCACACGCATCTGTGTGCACACCAAATAAGACTCTAGGAGAATGAAAAAAAAAAAAAAAAAAATATATATATATATACACACACACACTAGGTGATTCATCGCGCCCTACGGGCGTTTACCACACCGGCGTAAGGGGCTGCGCCCCCTTAATTTGTGAACGTTTGTATTGTGAGAAATATGGTTAGAATTGTATGACAGATGCCTGTATTGCAACTTGACTTATAGGTGAAATGTGTTAAATAGAGAGCATATGATTTGGAAGAGTGTGTGCATTGTTTAGTTTAATTAAAAAGCGGTTACAGAGTAAGATGTACATTGATAGTGTGGAGGGTACAGTGACATTTGTGGGTGTGGGGGGGTGTGTGCGTGTTGTTTAGGTGTGTGTGTGTGCAAGCAATAGTATAGTAGGGTGTTTTTGATTCAGCAGCTCCCCACTTGCGGAGGTCACGACACAGGAAAACAGGATGCTGGGTAGTGATAGAGGTGTGTGGGCATAAGGGGGACTAAAGAGGAGGGTGGGGGACACTGTGCAGCTTTTGCCAGTGGGTGAGGGTCCAGCGTGGCAGTGAGTCAGTGTCTCCTCTTACTGGGTGGAAGTTAGGGTGCATGAGAGCAGGAGGCTGGGCGGTAAAGCATGATAGGGGAATGTGGGCAACACAGGGTGAGCGTGTCCCCACTGGCGGAAATTACGGGGCAGGAGAACAGGAGGCAGGACAGTGATAGGGTTGTGTGGGCATGAGGGGAATTGTGGGAAGGGGGGTCATGGGGGTCCGTGAAACGCGGGAGGGGGCGCGGGGTGCTGTGAATCAAGGGAAGGGGGGGTCTGTCAATTGCGGGAGGGGGGGGGTCGTCGCGGAATTGCAGGAGGTGCCGTGAATCGTGGGTTGTGGGGGTCCGCAAATTGTGGGAGGTGGTGTTGTGGGGGTCCGTGAATTGAGGGAGGCGGCGTGAAACGTTGGAGGGGGAGGCGGGGTTCCGCGAATCGCGGGAGGGGGGTGCCTTGAATCGCGGGGGATGAATCTCGAGAAGGGACGCCGCGGGGGTCCGCGAATCGTGGGAGGTGCCGTGAATCACGCGGGGGGGGGGGGGGGGGGGGGTGCCAATCATGTGTGTGGGTGTTGTGGTGTGTCACCTGGTGGCTGTGGAGTAATGGTGGATGGTGGGCGTGTACTGTAGCCCTGGCAGGGCGGGGGGAGGTGAAGTCAAGGGGGTGGTGGTGTGCACTGGTCACACTGTCACACTATCACACTGGTCTTTTCCCTAGAGGGGGCGGGTTTGTGTAGAACGCTGGGAAGGAACGTTATACACACAGGGGATGAGTGTCTTTTCCCTGGGGGGGGTGGGCTTGTGTAGAACGCTGGGCGGGAACATTTTATACACAGGGGATGAGTGACAGATCTGGCTAAATATATAAGAGATTGACCGTTGCTAATTGTACACACCAATCACCCGTTGAAGAATTTAAAAAGTGTTATCAAACACTGTACATGAATCTAAACTGACAATGTCCCTATTTCAACCAATTTATAAATCTAAATTTGTAGGTCAGTTTTGGTTTTGTATGGTAAGGTTGATTTCAAAATTAAGTGATCCATCTGAATTACATTTCAAAATATGTCCAAAGCTTTAGTACACATATTCCCTCTAATGGTTTGTTTCCCTTTGTTTTTGCAGAATGCCTTTTACCACAACAAATACTAATTATATCTGTAATGTCCACCTGTAACCAGCTGATCCATGTAAAAACATATCTATCTATATAGGGTGTCCATATTCCTGAGGGGATTGAGAATTGTCATTTTTGCAGTGTTAATCCTGCCCAACAATTTTTTTTTTTAAATGATCATAGCAATATCTAAAAGCATGATTGGTATAAAATAATCAACTTGTCTATCTATTCTGCCCCTTAGTAAAAACTGAAAGACCGAAAATGACAGATTCTATATACTTGGGTGTATATTTTCAAATATATCAGGCTGTGAGGTTGCAAAAATCTCAAGTAGAAACGGTTGTTCTGATGTCCCGTCGATCATGTGAACCCAGCGATATAGCCAGAAGTCTTGACAGTCATCTAAAGGAAAACAACAATCATATTTTATGGTGTGTACACATGGTGGGATTTTGGCTAATGGACAATTTTGACTAACTGCACTTAAGATTTACACTCTCTTGCTATATGGCCCTAGACCAAATACATTCTACAGTCAACATAGTCACAATGGACTTGCCAGCTCTGTTTAGCCATGGGGCATTGGGATCGTGTGCGGCAGAACATTGTGATTTTGACAAACTTGCTATGCGATTGACTACATATCAAATTCGATAGCCCAAATTGCATAGTGTGTACACAGCTTACCACCGAAGTCAGTGGCAAGCAACCAATGAAACTCTATATATCCAAGTCCGAAATGTCAAACAGCTACAAAGCATATAACCTTAGCTTAACCCCTTTAGTGGTGGGTTTTGCTGGGGCAGGACAAACCTACCAGGGCAGGTTTGTCATGCCCCAGCAACACCCACCACAGTGCTATGCCCCCCCCCCCCCCCCCTCCCTCTCTGGCGATCTTATGCCGGAGCTCCTGTGCCCTGCCGCTGCACCAGCTACCGATCATAATAGGTGGCAGGCTCGGGGATGTTCAGGGCGGCTCGGGAGGACTCGGGCACCCGAAATACCAAGTCCCCCTGAGCCGCACCTAACTTCCCCGAGCCTGACGTCTGCTTATTACTAGATCTAATTGCGTTTAGGGCAGGGGAGCTCCGTGTACAATCACCGGAGCTGAGGGAGAGTGATGGGAGGGGAGAGCAGAGCGGCCACGGGGGGTTGCCCAGACAGGTGATGACCCAGTGGTGTTCAGCTGCAGGCACTACTGGTGCACACCTTCATCTTAACTTGCTTCATGCAGAGCAGCACACATGAGCATATCTCCAAGAGGAGACACTGCCCTTTGAACATACTGGATCTGCACAGACTATATTCGTTTACCTGTAATTTTATCTCTAAAGGTGGCTAAACCAGCCCGAAATATCTTTTTGAGCCCAGCCACTCCTCAATGAGGCCATTACCACAACCTCAATCAAATAAAGGTACGGCCTTACAGGAAAGTTAAGAAGTATTTTACTTCCACTTTTTAAATTGCCTCATATCATATTTTCGAATGGCATTAGAAGGCCTTTAAGAAGATTATTCCCCTCTACAAAATAAGATCAAACATTGATACAGATAGTGGGAGAAGTGAAGAACAAGAGTCATATCATTTTATAAACGTATATATAGGGTTTTGTTCATCTTTAATAAAAGGACTATTTTTCCAGACATGGACTGGGCCTAATCATTGCGGATGTCTCCAAAATACAAGGAAACTAATTTCTGAAATGTTATATTGATTTTATTATGTTATATTGAGAGGTACAGATTTTATATTAGGTAGCGCACCCCAATCCCCCCTCTTTTCTTTGATTACTATACTGTTCCTCACTAACAGGAGGAATTTTGGTGGTGCTGCACATACAAATAAGCGCAATACAGAGTCAAACCATATATATATATATATATATATATATATATATATATATATATATATATATATATATATATATATATATACATATACATATACACACACATATATACATACAGTAATCCAAGCACTCCCACCACTGTGGGAATAAACGGCACTCAAGGAGTCAGCCCCGTCCTCAGCCCCAGACCTACAGCAGTGAAGTATAGTACAAACAAGCAATATATACTTACCTGGTCCGGGAGTCACCGCAGACGCATCATCAGCGTGCCTCAATCCGCCGGAAGCGGTCAGCTCTCCATTTCCTGTATGCGGCGCAAGTGACTGGTTGCTAGGCAACCAACAGCTTGCGCTCCACACTACAGTGCATGAGGCGTTCCACACAGCCGGACGTGACATGAGTGCGCTGCGGCTGTCAGCGGGTATCCCGGGCCAGGCACAAAAATACAATAAAAGCTGCTTACCCACCAGATCCAGATCACAGAACACCAAGTGACCCCTGGCATATATCTAGGCCCCGGTCCCAATTTCCCCACAGCACGTCATACAGTGGTGTCGCGCTGCCCGGAGTCATGGTCGCCATAGGACCCAGTCAACATGTCAAAGTGCCGACATGGTGCTGGTGTCTGGGCTTCTTGATCCTAAAAGGGTAGCCAGCCTGTAAGATTAAAACACAAAAACATAATGAAAACATAATAGTGCAAAAGAACAATCAAGACTAACACAGATACAGCATAACAAAATGCAGAACATACAATAGATCCCAGAAATGAGGGCACTAATTAGGGTCCTCAAACCAAACTGTTACAGTTTATTTTCTCGTTGAGGCCATCAGGGTAGATGGTCCCCAACCGGAAGATCCACTCTGATTCTCGGATAAGTAATTTTTTAGATCTGTCACCGCCCCGTAGGGTTTCGGCTATGTGATCTATCATAAAATATTTCAGGGCGGAAATTGGATGACCACATTTCTTGAAATGGCGAGCCACCGGTTGGTCCACCACTCTGCCCCAAAGTGACAGGTTGATGGCCGACCGGTGAGCCGCCATTCTTTCTCTGAATGTGCGGGTAGTTTGCCCTATGTAATAGAGCCCGCAAGGACAAACTATAATGTACACCACATGAGACATCCTGCAGGTGAGGACCTGCCTGATGTCATACATTTTGGGCCCGTGTTGGTGTTTGAATTGTTTACATACAATAAGATGTTTGCAGGTTTCGCATGATACACAACTGTAGCACCCGGGTGCTTTGATATAGGTGTTAGGAGGCCTAGGGATGCCCCTACCGGTAATGTCAGCCTTTACTAGACGGTCCCTAAGATTGGGGCCTCTACTAAAGGCTGCCAGTGCATTCAATCCTGATAAATCAGGATCGGTTTTGACAATTGGCCAAAGGGCATTGGTGGCATGTCTAATCACCACACTGGCCGTAGAAAATGCACTGGACCAGGGTAGTACAGCTGCCGGGTTTTTGACCCTAGAGGAAAGTAGATCATTCTTGGACATTTGCAGCACCACTTCTTTTTGTAAAATGAGCATATTAAGATTGTAGCCTCGCGCCACAAATTTGTCTTCGGCCAGTGTGGTGATTAGACATGCCACCAATGCCCTTTGGCCAATTGTCAAAACCGATCCTGATTTATCAGGATTGAAAGCACTGGCAGCCTTTAGTAGAGGCCCCAATCTTAGGGACCGTCTAGTAAAGGCTGACATTACCGGTAGGGGCATCCCTAGGCCTCCTAACACCTATATCAAAGCACCCGGGTGCTACAGTTGTGTATCATGCGAAACCTGCAAACATCTTATTGTATGTAAACAATTCAAACACCCACACGGGCCCAAAATGTATGACATCAGGCAGGTCCTCACCTGCAGGATGTCTCATGTGGTGTACATTATAGTTTGTCCTTGCGGGCTCTATTACATAGGGCAAACTACCCGCACATTCAGAGAAAGAATGGCGGCTCACCGGTCGGCCATCAACCTGTCACTTTGGGGCAGAGTGGTGGACCAACCGGTGGCTCGCCATTTCAAGAAATGTGGTCATCCAATTTCCGCCCTGAAATATTTTATGATAGATCACATAGCCGAAACCCTACGGGGCGGTGACAGATCTAAAAAATTACTTATCCGAGAATCAGAGTGGATCTTCCGGTTGGGGACCATCTACCCTGATGGCCTCAACGAGAAAATAAACTGTAACAGTTTGGTTTGAGGACCCTAATTAGTGCCCTCATTTCTGGGATCTATTGTATGTTCTGCATTTTGTTATGCTGTATCTGTGTTAGTCTTGATTGTTCTTTTGCACTATTATGTTTTCATTATGTTTTTGTGTTTTTATCTTACAGGCTGGCTACCCTTTTAGGATCAAGAAGCCCAGACACCAGCACCATGTCGGCACTTTGACATGTTGACTGGGTCCTATGGCGACCATGACTCCGGGCAGCGCGACACCACTGTATGACGTGCTGTGGGGAAATTGGGACCGGGGCCTAGATATATGCCAGGGGTCACTTGGTGTTCTGTGATCTGGAGGGTAAGCAGCTTTTATTGTATTTTTGTGCCTGGCCCGGGATACCCGCTGACAGCCGCAGTGCACTCATGTCACGTCCGGCTGTGTGGAACGCCTCATGCACTGTAGTGTGGAGCGCATCTGTCAGTCACCCAGCATACGGCCAGCGCATGGGCAATACACTAGAGGACTCTGCGCACAGTATACTGCGCGCACACGTTTTATCGATATTCTGATGGGCTTAGAAATCACAGCAATTTGTGGTCTTCTCCTGTGATTGCAGCGATCAATCACAGGAAAAGCAATTAATCAGATTCTCCAAAACATTTACCTAGCACCTTGTAGAAGATCATAGTGAGAATCTCCATGCTATGGGCAACCCCAAATATACCCCAAAGAGCTCCATGACAACATGGTTCCTTTACCTCTGATCCGTTTCCGTTCACATCTTCCAACATATGTTACAAGTCCTATAAGATCACAGACCTTATTGTGAGGTAGATCATTCAATTCCGATCTAAAATACAATATACAATATTGGATAAAATGGACAATCCCATATATCAAAGCAGCGGATTCTGCAGTGTGCCACAACAGAAAGTGGCATTATGATTAACATGTTACACATTACCCTGTGATAACACGATCCCTCATACATACTATCACATATTATACTGCAATAATTACTCCTTACTGGGGTCATACAAGGTCTTGCTCCACATAATAACTCATATGCACATATTACTAATAGGACAATACTAACTCTGTACTCCCTTTATAACTCCGCTAACTCCCTATATAGATTATTAGGGAAGAACAGAAACACGATAGATAATATGTAGCCGTACAAATACCATTTTAGCATGCCCTGTTATTTCATAAGCTAGCGGTGCATGGAAAGAAATAGGCACAAACATTACCATATAACATGCACTGAAAGTCAAGCAAGTACACGAGTGTTGCTATCTGGCTGGATCATCAGTAGCCTTGCTCTACACGGTTATCTCATTGCTACTGTGCACTCAGGCTGCTCAGCTTTAAAGTGACCTCTTTACTTTCTACTACAGGGTTTCGCTAATGGTCCCAGTGCCAGCTAGGAGACTGCTTATTAAATAAGGATGTAGGCATAACAAGCCTACTGAATTGCTCTTCTACAGATGAGCCCTCGTAATTTCTAGCCTCAACAAGTCAATCAGCGTGAGATGCCTGGTGGGACCGCCAGGTCACATGCAAATCGGCTAGAGTTGGGAGCCTTTTTTGCCGAACATGCATCTTAATCAAGTTGCGTGCGGTTAAGATGCACCAGGAGACTGGGGATTAATTTGTGAAGCGACACTGGTATATCTGTGTGCGAAAAATCACACAGCCATACAAATGTCATATCAAATGAATCATCCAAGTCTACTGGTGAATCCTATTCACATCGAACTGCATTTGCAGGTAATTTATTATTTATTTACAGTTTCTTATATAGCGCAGCAGATTCCGTTGCGCTTTACAATAGTAGACAGTGATAAAACAAACTGGGTAACAACAGACAGACTTGGGGGTTAGAGGGCCCTGCTGCAAGCTTACAATCTATAGGTAATAGATGCCTGGTGCTAGAAGACTCTCATGGGACCTGGTGCCCCTAGAGGGGCTGTTTGGTATGAGGACACATCTACAGGAGAGAAGCCCATTTATAAAGCTGGCCTGCAAATACCTATTTTCTATTGCTGCTCACCTTGACAATAAAAAATATAATAAATAGAAAATCTCTCAGTGCGGATGCAGAGAGATGCTAAACTCACTGGTGAAACTGGCCTGCAGCAGAGAACAGTGACTTGCTGCCATCATCGCCCTGTAGTGGTCACACATGCGCACTGCACCTGGAGGCCCAGGCTTAGAAATAAAAAACATAGAAGGGCAGGGCATAAAGTGGTCATGCAGAGGTGGGGGAACTCATTTCTCTATGCCACCTAATTAAACCTCCTCCCCTCCTCCCATTAGGCAGAGACAGGGCCAGTGGTAGGGTTTTTGGCATCCCCTTGTAAACTAGAATGCGTTTCTGTGAGAAATACTCTGCAGGGCCAATGTGAAGGTTAAAATGTTCCACCTCACCATTAGAGGTGGTGGAACTCAGTTCCACCCAGTTCCCCCTCACTTTAACCCCTGTAGAAGGGACACATCACAAGCAAAGCATGGGAGGGAAATTACATGGGATTTAACAGATGACTCCGCACCTTGTGATAAATTGATATTTTATAGCAGGCAATTTCCACTCAGGCTTCACATCCTTTTCCTGGAGGAAGGAAATCTTGGATTGAGGATCTCTGTCATTTAAACTTATTTCTGTAAAGAAAGGAGGACAAAAACAGATAAAAGAAAATAAATGGTTTTATTTAAAATGTACAAAATATGCAACTTCTAGGGTTAATAACCCCAAGCAGAGAACCAAGATTTTTGAGATCGCAGACCATAAACTCAATATCTATGATCACTGCATGGAAGTGATAGATACGATAACTTGCAGTTGAAGTGTATGCTTTCAAATAGTTTGGAGCAAGTACCCTTTTCTACTAATTTAGTTTAGCTTAAACACAAAGGAAAATGCAGTAATGGAATTTCCCTTCAAAATCCCATGCACAAAGTTCTGAATAATTTCTGCGGCCCATGCATCTGAAGGTGTGTACACACGGTGCAATATGGTCGCTGAGCAATTTCGGCTTAATATCTCTCATCAATATATTTCTCAATGTATCATTTTTATAAAAAAAAAATTGCAAGCTATTCTGCTTTATTCTGTCTCTACCTCATTTTGACTAGAAATTGCTGGTCGCTGTTGCACAGTGCATTGTGCGTCAGCGACCAGCAATTTGTAGCCATAATGTATGTGTGTTTGTAAAAGCTACAGTGCATAATGACATTCAAATACAATATGGCAAGGCAAGATGGGAATTCCCATTAGAGGTGCTGATGGGGGCGACTCACACCCAGCTTGTGTGACTGAGTAGAAGCATATGTAATGCAATGGGAGATTACAGACAAACAGGACGTTTGACACCATTTCAGAACACTATCAACCACTGTGACATAGAAATAGAGGGAAATAGCTAAAAATAAAAATCACACTTCTTAATGCTGATCTCTAAACCATGCATTCTGTTTTGATTATAAATAATCCAATGGTAGAAGGGAAGACTTCTCCAAAAATGCCTTTTTTCGATAGCAGAAAATATGAGTTCAGACAGATCTAGGCGATAGATATTAGCTGCTGAAGGATTGTCTCGCCCTTGCAGTTTACAGCCGCCCCTTCCTTGTAATAAGGCACTTGACTCATCCATCAGACGCTGACAAGTAATTTGCTTAGTTCATGCAGGAAAGCAGAAACAAATCCTATATACTTGTCAACAAGCAACAGTTCAGGAACTCAGAGAGAAGGTCTGCATTAGCGCATCATGTGATGTGACCGGCCCTGAATTATGCTGTGTGACCATTTACCTGAGACGCCAGCTAGTTATGGTGATTTATCGGTTGCCAGCTTAAAGATACCTTTATGTGCACATGTCCGGCACTTATACCATCTATCTACTTGTTATACTATGAATTGGTGAAGTGGACTTTTGCCTCTTTCAAAGACACAATTTTCTCTTAATATTGTACACTGAACATGGTTATTCCCCCAAATGTAAGAGGCTTGTAACATGTCAGGTCTAGTACACATTCTAATCAGGGTAATGGCATACTGTACATATGTTGTACCCCATTGTAAGAGGCTTGTAATATGTAAGGTCTAGTACACACATAACATACATCATAATCAGGGCAATGACATCCATACATTATTATTCCCTGCAATGTAAAAGGCGTTTAATTGATCGGCTCTAGTACACACAATATAAATCATAATCAGGGTAAGGACATAAATATAGGTTTATTGCCCCCAATGTAAGAGATGTGTAACTTGTCAGCTCTAGTACACACATAGCATAAATCATAATCAGGGTATGTCACGGCACGATGCTGTATTGCAGTGTCTGTATGTGGGACAGATAGCACTACCCAGCCTGTGTTTCTATATCATGCAGTGAGTTGGTGCGAGAACAGTGTATCAGTGTTTTACAGTATGTATGTCTTACCTGGCCATTATCACCTACCATATTTATCAATCACTAAAATAAAATCAGCACAAATATTAACACACATAAACCTGACCATTACAGGTTACATGTGGGTGTGACACAGGGTGCGCCAGCTCCACTGTACATCCTAAACCAGGATCATTCTGCATAGCAAGGAGCCCATATGCCTGGACTTTACAGGGAATGCAGAACGGATCATACTAGTATTTATAAAGTCCATGTACAGTATAGGGAGACTGACCTGCATAGTGATCTGACATGTGACCTGCAAGACACTAATAAGAAATAGGGTGTGGTATAGGGGTCCGACAGTCGGGTCCCGACTGGCCGGACCCAGACAGCATAGCGAGCGCAACAAAGCCCCTTGCGGGCTCGCTACGCGAGCCACCTATTCTATTCTCCCTCTATGGGGGGTCGGAGTTTTGAGTCGGGATCCCAATGTCGGGTAAATGCCTGTTGGGACCCCGTCCAGCACCCTAACAAATACATGGAATGGACATTGGGTTATGAAGAGAAAATTATTCCATAATGACACTGTATAGCATTGATGATGGCACTATACCAGAAAATTGGTGTGTATACAACATGTATCAAGGCTGGCAGAGAGATATATTGGGGTATTCAATCCTGGGTCCCGAGTGACGTTCCGTCCTGACAGTCGTGACCCTGGGAAGTTTTCAGCCCGCTCGCCTGTTTATCGGCAGGCGGGATTCAATGTCCCGCCTGTGGATTGCCGAAATGTGGGCGTGTCTGCGAAAAAGACCGTGGATTGTCGAGATCCAGCCATGATCCTTGACAATCCATGGCTGTTTTCAGCAAAACTGGCCCGACTGCTTTTAAAGTTAGGTCCGTTCTGTTGATCTGCCTCTGCAATGCTGTCAGGAATGATTGAATAGGCACCCGCTGTGATTTCCCCTGTCGGAAATAGCGGCAGGGATTGAATACCCCCAACTGTCATGTTACAGGATGTGTTATAAAAATGGAGTTGATTATTTGGTATATTATCTTGCTCCAAGCTGTGAAGCATCTCCACCTGGGTGTGTCATGCGAGGTTACTGTGCATATAATCCAGAGGGGAAATCTTCTGACCTACTGACCAGTATTTCCTGTCTGCAGGAGGACTACACTGATTTATATGTTTGTGTCTTGCCCACTGGCAGAAAGAGTCACAGGGAAACCCATGGCAAATGGGAAGAGAGAGGCAGCAAGATAAGAAACAGTTGTAAGTAGTCTTCATATTTGTGTCTGTTTAGAAAAATACAACATATTTCTTGTCAGACAACGACAAATAGTAAGCGCTAAAGAAACCCTGTATGTAAACTGTTCCAGCTGCTAGCTACGCGGGACTACCAATCCCAATACAAGAAAAGATGAAGATAGCGCTAGGAACAGATACATTTAAAATAAAAGCCAGTCAAAATATGTTCAATAAAATAAAAGTCAGTCAAAATATGTTCAATAAAATAACATTTATATTAATCAATTTGGTCAATATACATAAATTTAATTTAGCAATAAAAATACAATAATTAGGTACAATGGTAGGTACTGGCCGATACAACAAGAGAAAAAAAGAAAAAAAACTATACAATTATTTTTTTTTCAAATAATAAAAACCTGTAAAAATGGAAAATGAAAATATTACTGGCAATAAAAGCCCAATTCATAATCCACTGATGATCAATTAGTCAGTAGGTTGTAAACCTTTATTAGTTGTTGGATTAGTGCAAAGGTAGTATATTGAGAATTATAACAGTCAATGATGGTAACAGTATGGCAGATTTAATAATCTGTTAAAGTTACCAGTCCTCCAATTAGATGGCTGGATCGCACATACAGGAAAAATGGAACTTAAATATTAACTGGAGCGAGCTATATAAATGTTTTTTTTTTTTTTTTATCCAAGAGTACCTGGATAGGTTAGAGACCATGCCCTGGTGTTAGTCCAAAAAAATAATAAAACTAGTGCTGACGCGTTTCCCCGCCTACATCTATCAGCGGCTTTCTCAAAGAATTAAGTAAGTCATAAACAAAACATTTCAGAAATACTTTACCAAGTGAATGCAGTCTTTTCACCTTCGTATTCCCTGATGTCGGAAATGTTCGGTTGGGATAACTCTTCTTCACAACATACTGCTGGAGCAAAACCACATTGCCGATTTGTAGTGTATTGTACCATTCTGGGCAAAGGGAATTCCACAAAACAAGAGACATCATACCGGAGTGATCAGCAACCTCAAAATAGGCCTAGACACAAGAAGGAAATCCACTTTAAACATCCAGAGAACCATGCACAAATAATGGTTTTTATAAATATGCATTCTGTCAATTATGTTTACATTGTGTTTTTAGTCAACTGATACTTTGGGACTGATTTAATGACTTGTAACGTGAGGTTTACTGTAGCCTCACGGTATGTGTCTTCAGAGGCAAACTTTTGCTTACAGCCTATGAAGAATGAAACAGACATCAGCTGCTGTAATAGAGTGCTAGGCATAGTGTAAAGCTGCCCATACATCAGTATTGGGGCAATTTTATTATTTTTTTTAGAATGGTCTTAAACCATTGCTGTGTGGTCTGCCTGAAGGACGACTGCGATCAAAAAGGGTTAGCAATTGTCACAGCAGATTGTCCAACATGTTGGGCAATCTGCAATGGATCGGACTTACAAATGCTAAATTAAGCTGGTGTTTTGTAAATCATACATTTCCTCCACTGACAATAATCACTGTTACAGACAGGGCCGGCACCACCACTAGGCAGCCTTAGGCATTTGCCTAGGGCACCGGCCGCTGGAGGGCGGCAGTTTGGAGCTGGTCCGCGCCGCATCACCCAGCAAGCCGCCCCATCCATGGGGAGCGTTGCGTGGCTGCGACCCGAACCACCCGCCAGGCTCCTCCCCCTGGAAAGTCACGGCGCCGGACCCCCCCCCCACAGCAAGCCCCCGCGAAGGTCACGGCACCATGCGCCGCATCACTGGACCCGGCAGCATGGCCCCCTGGAGCGGGTAAGTGTTTGAGCATCGGGGCGCCGACCCCCCTCCCAGCCTGGGGCGCTCCAGTGCCTAGCACCGGCCCTGGGTACAGAGATTAAATGGCAACAGTATAGGCCAACACCACTCCCCCAACACCCCCCCCCCCCTCTCCTTTCCATACTCTCTCAGCTTCCAACGTTATCTGGGAATCTCAGTTAGGCACCTAAAGAAGACTGGGATGATCAGGTTGCAGAGGGGTTTAGTTTAAAGTAGTGTTCACTCTAGCACCCACAATCTTTGAAAACCCATGCAGTTCCTGTTCCCTGCCTGGGGTGTCGCTGTCTGCTATGGTGTTTTTAGCACAGGTCTGGTTTGCATATTAGTGCTGATATACAGACCACACTGTGCTAGAAGCACTACAGCGACACCCAAGGCAGGGAAGAGGAACTGCATGGGTTTTCAAAGATAGAGGGTGCTAGAATGAACACTATAAAGCTAAAGCATATTGCCAGCACCAGCCCCAACCTGCGATCCCGTTGTCCATTATCCACCAGCCTTGCTGCAAGAGAAACAACATTATTTTATACTAGTGTTTTGAAAGACAGCAATGCATTTATCCTTGTATTTATTATTATTATTTTATTAAGAAGACACCTTCTCTTACGATCTCGGTTTTCAGTTATACAACAATAATAATAATAAAGACCCATGTAACTAAAATAATGACCGCATGGCCCAAGTTCCTGCTATTAGAATTCCAGCTGCAGAAGCAGAAGGACTTAACTGCTGCCAATTTTATTCAAGTTAGCTGTGTTTATTCAATATTTAATTATGGACATCAACAATACTTCCACTGAATGCTCAACTGATTATTTATTTAGGAATCTTTATTTATATATGGCCTACATACTTTGCAGTGATTTCTATTTAACCATTCACATCAGCCTATGCCCTAGTGGAGCATACAGGCTATAATCTCAATTGATTGCAAAATGATTGAAACATCTGAAACCGTTACAGAGACTGTTCCTAGTAATTCCTCAAACACTCGAAAGCTTACGTTTTACCGCTCAACCTCAACTTTTAAGATCGGATGCTTAGAAGCACACAAAGCGAGGGATCTTTTTCTTACTTGGTAAGGATAGTCCATTTTCTTGTCTGCTTTGCCGAAATAACGAAGTCTGGATTTGTGCATGATCCTTACAAGCAGAGGAGGTAGAGTTCTTTTCAAATGCCACCTCATTTCCAGATTCTGTAATGAACACACTTTTGACACTGTGAAAAAAAAAAGAAACTGTTTCTTCGTATCACAAACGACAAATATTATACACGAGTTAGCGTGCTTAATTAAAAAGGAACTGAATTAGGTGGCTATTTATGGTACACTATTTGATGAAATATACAAGAGGAGGTGACCACAGATTACCCAGTATGGTCTGTATGTTGACACCAACAAAATGTTTATTATGTCAATGCTCATATTTTAGCGTAAACCAAATTGCTGCCCAGTCTTCATTTCATGTATCAACATTTTGAACATGTCAACATTCTCCCTGTCGACATGATGACTACATCCATGTACACATTAAAGTTTGCAGTGTGTTTTAATGGGCTTGTTAAACCACACACATCTATACTTCTTTTAGATGTATGCCTTTGCATGTTTTAAACGTTGGTGGCAAAATTAGAGGAAGTAAGTGTAAATCTAGCCAGGCAGCCTATGTTAGCAAACATTTGTGATACAAAATTGGTAGTTCCGAAGTCAGTGACTTCAAGCGGAGTAAGGCGATAGGATGGCACCTATAAGATGTTCGGAAAATGTCATGGTCAATTGAAAGTAATATTATTAGGAAGCAGAAGCATTTAGTAACAACAATAACTCAGGAATGAAGCGGCAAACCATGTCAAATCAAAGAGAGGGTGCAACAACAGCTAAGGTGCATGGTGCATAAAAGTCACTAACTCTCTGCTGATTCCATAGCTGTACATTACTGACATTAATGTAAGCACAAAAAATGGGTGACAGCAGCTTAATGTAAAGCGCTTCATGCAATCTCACATCACCAAAACCAATGCCAAGCTTCAGATGGGAGTGGTGTAAACCACACCAACACTGGACTCTTGTGCAATGGAAATGTGTTCAGTGGAGTTAGGTTTTTCTGGTCGGCATTCAGATGGGCAAGTCTGGGTTAGGTGGATGTCAAGAGAATGTTACATGCATGACTGCATTATGCCAACTTTAAAGTTTGGTGGAGGAGGGATAATGCTATGGGGCTACTGTCTAAGTAAGGTATTACACGATTGTGGTTTATCTTTTCTTATTTTGGAAAAACTACAAGAAAACTACATCATTGAAGAGCAGAGACTAAAAACTTCCAGTGTGAAAATTCCTTAAAAGGCAATTCCCACCATCACAAATGTGAAGCCATTTAGAGGTCTTTTCCTCCTCCCATGAGTGATTATCATCTACTGTCATTAGTAGACAGAATAAAAGGGTACGGTTCTTAAGATTACCAACATAAAAAGATTTTTTATTATTTAACAGTTGGAGTTTTCTTTTCGCTTTATTTTCCGGTCATCCATGTAAGAACATTGAATCACCGGTCTAGGATTTATTTAGGAATCTTTATTTATATAAGGAAATTCATGAGACTTGGGTAGTGCCCAGTGACAGATTTGATATTTTGTGATAATGGTATGGGGCTGTTTTCCAGCATTTGGATTAGGCTTCTTAAGGGCCCTACATACGCAGAGATGTGTGCCAGAGATACATAACGGGAGATTCAGCACAAGAGATTTCACTCTTCATTTCAGACAATGAGCCACATACAGAGAGATTTGTGTCAGAGATTCAAATTGGGAGGTTCAGCACGGGAGATTTCAAATCTGTCACAGAAAGTGAAGTAAAACACTGCACTTCATCACAAAAATGTTATTATTACTGAACACATCTAGCAAATAACTAATGTTTTCTTTAATAGGTATTCTTTCACCTCCCCCTAATATTGCCCCCCCCCCTCCCCCCCCAAAAAAGGTAATCATTGGTGGTGGCTAGTGGACCCCCCCCCCCCCCCCCCCCCCCCAAAAAAAAAAAACTTTTAAACGTTGGTGGTACAGTGGGAACGGACATAAAAAAAATACTTACCAAGTCCGGGGTCCAGCGTCTCGTCCTGTCATACAGACAATAATTTTGTAAAATAAAAAAATGGCATGGGGTCCCCCCCCCCAGGCATGACCAGCCCCGGGCTTTTTGAGTGGTCCTGGTTCCCAAAATCCAGAGGACAAAGTGCGTGGGGTCCCCCGGATTTTGGGGACCAGCACCAGGCTCTTGAGCTGGCCCTGGTTTCCAAAATACGGGGGACAAAATGAATAGGGGTACCCCGTATTTTGGAGACCAGCACCAGGCTCCACTAGCAGGGGGTGTAATGCCATAGCCAGGGGACACGCTTGATGGTGTCCCGTGGCCAAAGCATTACCCACCCTAACTAGTCAGCCCAGGCCAGGAGTTTTGGGGAGGTGGGGACCCCCCAAATAAGGGGGTCCCCCCTCTCCAGGGCACCCCAGGCCTGGGCTGCAGCCCGGGGCTATCCCCTGCACCCCTGGGCGGTGGGTGCAGGGTTGATAGCTTGTTTAACAGTAATATTGTCTTTTACAGTAGGACTACAGGTCCCAGCAAGCCTGCCCCACATGCTGGCACTTGGGAGAACCACAGGTACCAGCATGTGGGGCATTAAAGGCCCGTCGGTACCTATAGCCCCCCTGTAAAGGAAATATAAAAATAAAACACAAACACAGATGTTTTAGTATTTTATTAACTGCATCTGGTCTTCACTCCTCTCCCCCCCCCCCCCCCCCCCCCCCCCCCCAGGGCTTCTGCGGTGTCTTCACCTGGGGACAGCGGCCCCCTAAGCTCTTTTGCATGGCCGCCGCCTCCCAGGGCTTCTGCCTCTTCATCTGTGTTCTTCACCTGGGGGCGGCGGCCTTTTAAGCTCTTTTGCATTGGCCGCGCCTCCCAGGACTTCAGGAGCTCTTCTCTCCCTCTCCGCCATCGGACTGACTGCCCCTACCCTGTCTCGAGCTGGGTAATATAGCCAGCTCTAGGGGGCGGGGCAATGACGCGGCGAGCCGTGATTGGCTGGCCGCGGACATTTTGAAATTTGAATATTCTTTTTTTTTAACATCTCCGTCCCGATGCCGCCGCGCTGCCGCCGAGAGGAGAGGTGAGGTGGCGATGGGTGCTACTGCTGGTGGGGGAGGGGGGTCAGGGGTGGCGGCGGCGGGTTCTGCGGCGCGGTCTGCAGTCGCTCGCCCTGCTCATCTGCCCGCAGCCACACATGCGGGAGATGAGCAGGAGCTTTCTGAGCGACTGCTCTGAATTGTACAGCCCGTCCTTTCTGAATCTTGGACAGATTCAGAACGGCGGGGGCGCGCATGTAAATCGCTGTGTGGGCTATATACACAGCGATTTACATGCATTTTCAGACATTTTCTGAGCGATTTGTTAGAATCGCTCAGAAAATGCCTGAATATCGTGCTGTGTGTGGGGCCCTTTAGATCCAGCGAAGGGCAATCAGAATGTTTTAGCATACCAAGACATTTTCAACAATGCTAGGCTTCCAACGTTGTGGCAACAGTTTGGGAAAGCCCCCTTCCTATTCCAACATGACTGTGCCCCAGTGCACAAAGCATGCCTTTAATTACAAAATCATTACAGTCCCTGTTGGTGTAATGGCCAGGCAGATAGATGTACAATTATTGACTAAAGCTGTGTACACATGGGCAGGCTTCTGGGTGATTCTGATGTAAATTTAAATATCCGTATATCATCAATCAGTTACCACTCTGGCTCTAGTATCCAGTTTCGGATACTTAAAGTGGCAAAGAAAAAACAGAAGTGTGTTATATGTTATATAATTGCCCTTAGAAAAGCTCTGCTTAGTAAGTAACCCACAGTGCTGGATTACTAACAGTTGGGGTGGTCACCTATTAGCCCCCATACATACAGTATATACATCACAGCGTCATACTGGCCAGTGAAGGAGCAGGGAGCAGATTGTAACAAATGATGCAGCAGCAGCGACTGCAGGAAGTGGCGTAACATGTATAAGGGGTACTACTATGTAATGTAACAAGACTAAGGGCTGCTACTGTGTGTCATAATGTGAATAAAGGACACCACTATTAATCAGGGGCACTACTTTCCTTCTCATTTGAATAAGATTTTGCTACAGTTTTGCATAATTTTAAATGTGGGTACTATTGAGTGGCCATGTCTTTTTTAATTGTGAGACCACACCCAATTTTTTTCAACGTGGCTTTCCTTTTGTATATTATGGGAGGGTGCAAATTTATAGTTTGTAGAGGTGTGCCAGACATCCATCACTGGCCCTGCCTATGAGCAATACTCAAACCAGTGGGTGAAAGCTGTAATTGTGAGGTGGGAGTAGAACGGAAAAATACAAGTAACTGTGCAGCTGAACAAATCATGTTGCAACACAATTTTCCCTATTCAAAGGTAAATACTGCCTGCTTTTGCATGTAGCCCTCAAATCTAAATCTTTCTGTGCATTTTAAGTCTGCCCCTCCTACAGTGCAGGTCATACTTGCCTAATCTCCCATATTCTGTGGGAAACACATGATTTTTCAAAATTTTTACCTTTAATAATGAACTTTTTCTGACCGTGCACATTTTCTCTGGGGCAGCTAAATAGGGTTAATTGGATATGCCTCTATATAGACTAAAATGTTTTTCAGTAGGCTTATTTATTTATGCTGACTTAATTAGTATGGTAGAAGTACTTCTTGTATATACAACTTTAGAATCTATAGGATGTATATATACATCCTAACAGTCTATTTATGCTCACTGCTACCCCTTCTGTGTCACTCCTGTCTGTATTACCCTTCCCTGAATGTAAGCTCTCACGAGAAGGGCCCTCCCTCCTCTTCTCACAGCACTCTTCTTGCATTTCAACTACTGCTCTCTACTCCCCTACAATCTGTACCTGCATCTATTCTCATTCACTTCCTTATATCTCAGCTGTATTGTGTACTAAGAATTGGGCTTTAATTGTGTTAGGTCTAGTTCTGTGTACCCTGTACTGTTCTATAAGTACGGTGCTGGCTGGTGCAATCACCCAGGCAGCCATTCAGTGGCTGGCTGCCTGGGTGCTGCACAGCTCAGTAATGATATGTTTCCCATGTCCGTGTCCCTCATTAGAGTACATCTAGTGTACTGTTACTGGCTACCTAGCTGGCTGTGCAATCACCATGTGGCACCGCTGAATGGCTGCCTGGGTGCTGCACAGTTCAGTAAATATGTTCCCCATGTCCATGTCCCTTATTAGAATGCATCTAGTGCATATCTGTATGTGTGATGTATATCTGTACTGCCATTGTTACTTGTTCCTTGTACGGATAACCCTTTGTATTACAGTATGTGCATTGTTATTTTTAATGTCTGTAAAGCGCCTTGAGTCCTGTTGGAGAAAGTGCGCTATATAAATAAAACTTGCTTACTTACTAACTATAACAGAAACTGCATGTTTGTAGGAGTTCTGTGCTGGTCGTTATTTATGTTGGCCAGATGATGATCAATATAATAGTTATGCCAGATGATGGCTATTATATTGATGCAGGTGTGCGGCATCCCCTCACACGCCACTCCTCCACCTGCTGTAATAATGCACCCACCCATAGCACCCGGACCTCCTCAACCCGCAGTACCCCCCGTACTCAGCCGGGGTATCCGGACTATTTGTCTACAGCAGTGGTAGCCAACCCTAGCCCTCGAGAGCTACCAACAGTTCACATTTTCCAGACAACCTAGCTGCTGCACAGCTGCACTCATTAATCACTGACATTTTAAAAGATACACAGATGGAGTTAATTAGCTCACTTGTGATTCTGTGAGGAGACCTGCAAAACATGCACTGTTGGTAGCTCTCGAGGACTAGGGTTGGCTACCCCAGGTCTACAGCAAAAAGATAGACAACCATTAGTTCGACATGCCAAAAGGTCGACATTGTCTAGGTCGACCGTCAAAAGGTCGACATGGGGTTTTCCACTGTTTTTTGAGCCGACAGGCGATATTTCATGCCCTACGATCCACTAGGACGAGGTGTGAGAATAAAATAGCGTTCCGAGCGCAGCGAGGCACCGTGCCCAAAGCATGGCGAGCGAAGCAAGCGATATGAGGGGCTGCGGTTCACTTCAAACTGTGTCCATTACGAATGTGTTGACATTTAGGTAAAAAAACAGTGAAAAACCCCATATCGACCTTTTGACTGTCAACCTAGACACTGTCGACCTACTGACAGTGTCGACCTTTTTGCATGTCGACCTAATGGTTGTCTATCTTTTTGCTGTAGACAAATGGTCCCGCTTCACTCAGCCGGAACAACACTGCACCCGCCCATCATCCAACCACAGTACCGACACACCCATACCACCCCCACCATCGGTCCCGCACCCACAGCACCCCCGCAACTGCACCTCACTCAACTGGTGCACCCCACCAACCCACACAGGGCACCCCCACACCTGCAACTCCACCACCCGCAGTACCCCCACACCCCCAATCAACCTCACCCACATTTAAACAATAAATTGGACATTTAAAATGTTTTTTTTTTTTTCTTTTAATTAAATAAACAGACAATAATACCCTATTTAGATCAAATGGGGGTATTTTGAATCCCATCCCGAATCGCACATGGGATTTTGTAAGCGGACACAACCCAGCTGATACTTCTTTCAGACTGGCGACAGGAGCCAGCTTATTGCCAGCAACGGCGCTTCTCATGTAAGCAGTGCCGGCACTTGGCGATGAGAGCATTTCCTAGCGCCATAGCGCTTCCTATGCTGTAAACAGATCCTGGTTTATCAGTTTACACTAAACCTTTACGGGCCTGGATTCCCGGGTTACTGGACTGGACCTAGATTGAGCCATTTCCACTAAAAGAAATCCCAGGTTCACGTGCACTAACCAGGAATTTTCTGGTCAATAAAAAAAAGAAGTATTGTGCAATCGATTTACAATGTATACAGAATTTCCATTAGTATAGATCAGGCATTCCCAACCACGGTCCTCAAGGCACACCAACAGTGCAGGTTTTAGTGATATCCAGGCTTGAGCACAAGACTGAATCTGATTAGGCTGAAGCCTGGATATCACTAAAACCTGCACTGTTGGTGGTCTTGAGGACCATGGTTGGGAATGCCTGGTATAGATCCTGCTCTACAACTCTGCTGACCTTGATTTTTAGTTAATCATGAACCATATCATAAAAGCTAAAACCAACCATCTACTAATATATAAACCACAAAGTCAGCAATCTATTACTAATTAAAATTCCTCAAATTGGCCTATAAGTATTTAAATAAATTTGCTGGTTTTATTGGTCTCTTTCCATGGTTAAAACATAAAATATAATTATTTTACCACCATGAATGTTTGAATGTTATGGCACCCCTAGGTCATAAGTTTCTTTTTTGAGAAATTTAGTAAAAAATATTAAAATTAAGTTGTTTGTGTTTATCTGTCAATAAACATACTGCGCAATAAAATGAGCAACATTTTAGCCCTTTTGAGTGATTTCGCTCATTATATCAGCCTGTGTGTATGCACCTGCCGACAGATGATGCAAGTTCTCGCTGGTTGTTAAAGATCAGTTCTGTAGTGCGTGTACAGATGAGGGTGCGGATTGGTAACAAGGGCCACGCTGCATTATGCAGCATGGCCCCTGCCCCACCCCCACGGTCATTTGTCGTACTCCACCAGCATAGTCAAGTCTGTATGCACTTGCCGATGCCAGGGTTCAATTCTGTTTAGATTCGATGCCACACACCGGCATCTAATAGCGATCAGGTATGATATGATTTTGACAATTTGCTATGCGATTTTGTCTATGTAGTTAAAATTACACTGTGGGTATACAGCATCAAGTAGCTCTGAGTGGCCTCTATTTTTGTTCTGCAGGGGGGCGGGCGAGATGGTACAGCTGCCAGCGCATCCATGCCATAGCAGCGTCATCTCGTGCCCTTCATTCCTAATTGAATCAGGTTGGGATCGTTCGGTCTACACTGCAGCAACTAGGTCTTCAAGTATTGAGTCGACAGGCACCTAGGTCGACATGGGACAAGGTCGACAGTCAAAAGGTCGACATGGACACCGTTTAAAGCGCACCGCATAGCTTGCTGCACACGATTTTATTCTCCCACCACGCCCTAGTGGATGGTCGGGCATGAAATACCGCCTGTCGGAACATGTCGGCTCACAGTGAAAAACACCTTCAACCTTTTGACTGTCGACTTTGCCCATGTCGACCTAATGACCTGTCAACCTAGACCCATGTCGACCCAATGCTTATCGACTGTTGCTGTAGACCCAATGACCGTATTCCATTGAATCCCCCACAACAAATGTGTATTCAGGGTCCACAAAAAAAGTTTCATACAAAAAAGCCAAACTTGCTGATATAGCACATCCGGTGTAACTAGTTCAGCACCACTCTTACCGTCCACACTGGCGTTCCCCGCCGGGGCCCTCTGAGTCCATATCTCGCCGTACGGGTCATCGTTATTCCATAGCGGCAGATAGTGCTCCCTGCCCCCACAGAGGGGCCGCTCAGGTCCCGGGGGACATTGGCTGGGGTCCTCCCCGGTCCCCTCAGCGCCCAGCTGCAGCTCCTCCACGCACACCAGGCCGCTGGCCAGCTTCTTCTCCTGGTAGCGGTAGCAGCAGCGGGTGACGGCGGCCCGGGAGCCGCAGCGCAGCCGGTTAGTGTGCACCAGGTGGCTGAGCTCCGGGGACAGCAGCCAGGTGTCCTGCTCCGCCCCATCCCACAGGGTGATGTCGTAATGATAGGGAGCCCGGGAGTCCTCCCCGAGATACCGCTGCACGGCCAGCACGGACACCGGAGCCGGCTCCCGGAGCACCAGCCCTAGGCTCGGGCTGGCCTGAAGGCTCTGGCGAGTGCGCCGGAGCCAGGAGGATGCGGCCTGCTCTGTAGGCGGGCAGGGGGCTCGCGTATACGAGGGCCCGGGAAGAGTCCCTTCATCAAACTCTGCCAGCTGCGCCTGCATGTCCGTCCCGCCACAACACACCGGAAGGCGCCGGGTGCTAGCGGGCCCGCCACAGCTGGCTCCGGGCTCGCAACATGCCCGGTGACACTGACGTGCTGCGGCTGCCGCTCTTTTACAAACGGCGCAAAAAGCCCGGGCAGCTGCTCATGTCCCAGGGAGTCACCCACCACCAGCGGGACAGTTGCATGTCTCATACATGTACATGTCATACGTTCTCATATCCATATCCACTAAACATTTACATACTGTAGGTACCAATCTAACATGCTCATGTGTGTGGAATGGGTAAAAACGGCAACCTAGCCAGACAGGCTCCATTCATTTCATGTGACTATGTAAAAACCGGACCCGGACAAGACCCTGGACTGCCAGACCAGACATCAAAATCTGCATTCTGCAATCTGCACTGCAGCTTGTAGTGTCACTGTCCGGTCCAGGGGGGGCGTGTCTTGTCCAGAGGGAATCGGGATGCCTGTGATAGCTTTCACCAGAGGCATGGGGAAGAGGAGATTACAGCCTCCCCGTGTGGTGTGGTCCGGACCGGACCGTTAGGCCGGTTTCACACACTCCCGCTCCTGCCGGACGGTGTAATCCCGCACGGCCAGGGAGCCGTGCCGCACACATTAGTTGTGAATGGATACTATTGTCAGGGCCGAAACTAGGGTTTCCGGCGCCCGGGGCAAGGCAGTCTTTTGGTGCCCCCCCCCCCCCCCCCCCCTAGTGATGCTGCGAAATTTTCAGGGGCGTGGCCTAATTTGGGGGCGTGGCCTATAATCGCTGCTCTCCTGCGAGGCCACGCCCCCATTTTGCCGCTATGGGGGCATGACCCAGAGGCTCTGTGAGCCTCTAGCCATGCCCCCAGCCCCCTGGCTGCGGGAATAGACGCTGTGCGCATGCGCACAGCGTTTATTCCCCGCTGCTTAGTTAGCAGCTGACAGGGGGGACCGACCAAATGACGCCTTGTCCCTGACGCCGGAGACCCCCCCTCCCCGCACAGTCCTCTCACCGTTGAAGCCGCAGGTATGTCCGTCCATCTCCTACTAGCGCTGCGGCGGGAAGCGCTGATGACTTCAAAAAGACTTGCCGGACGCTGATTGGCTGAATTCAGCCAATCAGCGTCCGGCAAGTCTTTTCGAAGTCATCAGCGCTTCCTGCAGCCACGCTAGTAGGAGATGGACGGACATACCTGTCAACTGGACCTCACAGCGCCCCTCACCTCCAGCGCCCGGTGCGCGTGACCCCCCAGCCCCCCCTAGTTACGGCCCTGCTATTGTGTCCATTCACACGGGACAGCCACGGCCCGGCCGCACGGCTGCAGCCGGATCCCGCCACTGGAAGGGACGGCTGCCGGGCTGTGGCCATCCCCTCCATGATAAACCACTGTGTGCGGCACGGCTCCCTGGCCGTGCGGGATTTCACTGTCCGGCAGGAGCCGGAGTGTGTGAAACCGGCCTTACGGTTATTTCACACACTCCGGCTCCTGCCGGGCGGCAAAACCCTGCACAGCCAAAAGCCACAGTAGTTAATAATGGACATGATTGTGTCCATTCACAAGGGACGACCACGGCCCGGCCGTCCGGTTGCAGCCGGACCCCACCACTGGAAAGGATGGCTGCCAGGCTGTGGCCATCCAAACCATTCTAAACTTCTGTGTGAGGCACGGCTTCTTGGCTGGGTTTCGCCACCCAGCAGGAGCCAGAGCGTTTTTGCTACATGCCCGGACCATACAGGTGTCCAGTCCAGTGGGGATGCCTGTGACACCTGCAGGGCCGGCGCCACCACTAGGCAAATCTAGGCATTTGCCTAGGGCGCCAGCCACTGGAGGGCGGAACTTCGCCTCTCGCATGGAGGCTGCAGGGGTGTCCGTGCCGGGTACCTGCGGCGCTGTGTGATCTGGCGGCGGGGTCCCTGCAGTGATGCACGCTATCCGGCAGCCAGGCGGCGGCGCGGGAAGCTCTGCTGGGTTTGAAAACATTCCGCATGCTGATTGGCTGAGATTCAGCCAATCAGCGTACGGCGAGTTTTTAAACCCATCAGCGCTTCCCGCGCCGCCGCTGCTGGATAGCGTGCATCACTGCAGGGACCCCGCCGCCAGATCACACAGCGCCGCAGGTACCCCCCCCACCCGTAGGCACCGGGGCGCCACACCCTCCCTCGCCTGGGGCGCTCCGGTGCCTTGCACCGGCCCTGGACACCTGTCACCAGAGGGGGAGGAAGAGATTACAGCCTCCCTGTATGTACTAAAAACCAGAATGACCCGTTGCCACCCATAGCCTCTCCTTATCCATCTCCCTAGCTGTCACAGGCAACCCTGGCAGGCACCCCCCACAGAAGAGACCCTACAAGCTCTGGAATGGCACAGTTCGATGAATGAATCCTGTCTGGCTTCCACCTAGTGCCCAAACCTAACCCCACCTTACTGTCTGGCATACTTTCTTTCAGCATTCCCATTGATTCCAGCAGAAATCTCCTGGTGGTAGTTGGAATTGAGAATCCCGGCATCCTGACAGCAAGAATGCATCACCTCTCAAACCACCTTCTGATGCCTGCACTATTGCAATATATGGCTGTCTAAACTGAGGGGTAGATTTATTATAGCGGTGCTAAAAGCGCTGCTATAACACTTCCTGCTTCGCCTCAGTAGTGAGGCGAAGCAGGAGGGGAGAGCGACAAGCGATGTCTCCTCCAGCTGACCGCGTCAGCGCGAAGCTGTCTGCTTCTCCCCGGCCGGCTGGACTGCGCATGCGTGGGATCTCGCTACTCACGCTAGATCCTCAGCGCAGCTCAGAGCCAGCAGCAGGGACAGCGCTGTCCCTGCTGTGGGCATAGGGCATCGCCGCCTGCAGCTGTCAAAGTCGATAGCTGCAGGCGGCGGAACGGTCAGCGATGCTGACCGTTCATAAATTAGGCAGGAGGCTGGCTCGCGCTGCGAAATATCGTAGCTGCGCTATGCCTCCTGCTCCACAGCGCCGCACGTAAAATACCCGCTCAGCGGGTGTCATAGATCAGGGGAAGCGCTATCCCCTGCCATAAGGCACGGGGATAGCGCATATTCCCCTGATCGTTTGTTAATAAATCTACCCCTCAGTTTGGCCCTAGCTCTTCAAATAGTGTATGTGAGACAATGTAGAAATGGTGAGATAATTTAAAAATTGTTGAGTTGTCTTTTCTCAGTCCCTCTGTGATGAGGAGAAAGTATGATATATTATTAAAAGAACCACACACTAATGTTACATAAACTGTAGCAGCATTTATTCATAAACACATACTTAAATTGTGGCTGCAGAAGATCAGGTCCGACTCCCAAAGCTGGATGAAGAAGACACCACATTTTTTGAAAATCAGACATGCTCTGGGGGTCCAATTTCCTCAAGTAATTGAATACGAAAAACCAGCAGCTGCGGGAAAAACCTAGTGCCGCAGGTTTTTTTTTTAATTTCCCACACTTAATTTCTCCTCCATTCACAGAAAACACTGAATTCTGCTGACATTGGGACAGACCCAGATGGAATAGGGGTCGAATAGAAAGTAAAATCTCACCATGTGTATGCAGTTTTGAAGTCTGTGAGGAGGGTATAGAGAGGAGGAGCCTGCCACACTTTGAAAAAATTATAGTGCAGACTCCTTCTAACACCCACTCTGGGTGTTAGAAGGAGTCTGCACTATAATTTTTTCAAAGTGTGGCAGGCTCCTCCTCTCTATCCCCTCCTCACAGACTTCAAAACTGCGTACACATGGTGAGATTTTACTTTCTATTCGACCCCTATTCCATCTGTGTCTGGATCTTGATTGGTTAAAGTGTTCACATTCGATTTTGACTATGTAGTACAGATCTGTACTACAGTATATAGTCTTTCCTGCCAAGACTTTTTTCAATTCGGCTTACACTACACGGGAGCGCTCATCGGGATCAAATCCGCATCAAATGTAGAAAAACCATTCAATGCCCATTCAATTTTCGGTACTTATGTACTAACTGGGCTGCCGGTTTTGAAATCGGGTCCATCGCATCGCATCCGACCATATCACATGCGATGCGATGCGATGGACCCGATTTTTCCATAGGATTCAATGTTAAAAATGTTTTAACATGGAATTCAATGGGAAAAGGGGTCCTTTTCATACCCCTACTATCCAAGTGGGCATGGAGTTGGATATAAACCTGTGGCGAGCGTAGCGAGCCACCGTGCCCGAAGCATGGCGAGCGGACACAGAATAACATCCCCTCGCGGGGCTCGCTTCGCTCACCACGCTTCGGGCTCGGTGGCTCGCTACGCTTGCCACAGGTTTATATCCAACTCCATGCCCACTTGGATAGTAGGGGTATGAAAAGGACCCCTTTTTCCCATTGAATTCCATGTTAAAATGGACTCAGTCCATTTTAACATTGAATCCTATGGAAAAATCGGGTCATCGCATCGCATGCGATATGGTCGTATGCGATGCGATATCGCATCGCATCTGATTGTATGCCTTAAGTTAAGGCATACAATCAAAAAATCGTCAGCCCAGATAATACATAAGTACCCAATTTTCTATTCAATTTTGAAGCTTGACAAGCTTCTACAAGCAAAAATCAAATAGAAAATAGTGGAAATCTCACTGTGTGTAACCTCTATTAGAGTCGGATCCCTGGAACTATGGGCCTTATTCTAGTTCACTCTTTCTGACAAAATCCTTCTTAGATGGACAAAACCATGTGCAGTGCAGGTGGAGCAGATGTTACTTGTGCAGAGAAAATTAGATTTGGGTGGGGTTTTACTTTAAAGTGAGATCTATATTGCAGTGTACAAATAAAGCAGCCAGTATTTACCCTGCACAAAAACAAAATAACTCACCCAAATCTAATTCTCTCTGCACATTTTACATCTGCCCCCCTGCAGTGCACATGGTTTTGTGTATCTAAGAAGGATTTTGTCAGAGTGAACTAGAATAAGGCCCTAGGTCTCCTATGGTAACAGCGTTTTACAGTGAGGACATGCAGACAAATGATACCCCTGTCTGTCTGCATCTTGGGATACCCCTGAGAGGGTCCAGTCGCCACCACCTGCGGTGCGTCTCCGTGATTCAGCCACCAGCTCCCCCGTGCTGGGGACCCACTGCAGCACATGCAGCTAGGGTTACGGGTCCGTGGCCACACACTACAGGGGTCCAGGGCTACAGCTAAGGGCTACAGGGAGTCTGCGCTGCAGGCCACACCGCTGTACTCAATGCAAGCGGCCATTTCACTAAATAGGAAGAGGCAGGAGGCTTCCTCCTCAAAGGCAGGGAGGGCATTCAGACTGGGCAGGGGCCATTTTTCCCACACTGCAGACTCCAGGCAGCCTGTGCTCTTGGCATCTTCAACTACAGACATGGAGCTGGCACTTCCCTACTTTGCTTCAGGGCACAGCTTGTCGCTGCTGCATTGTGGGTGAGAGAGAGAGGGAGACAATTGTAAGATGGCGCCCAATGTTATAGCCCTATAGGGTCAAGAACAATCCAGAAAGTCGTTGTTTGTATTTGTTTTCATAAAAAGTCTTTTAGTACAAAGGTGATAAAATTCCATATGAAGAATATTTTTTGACATATTCACGCATGTGGACATGG
Source organism: Crinia signifera (assembly GCF_055691185.1). Taxonomy (NCBI): domain Eukaryota; kingdom Metazoa; phylum Chordata; class Amphibia; order Anura; family Myobatrachidae; genus Crinia; species Crinia signifera. The sequence goes on along the minus strand of NC_139225.1, from coordinate 96,967,147 downwards.
ATGAAAATGAGTCATTGTAGTTTAATCTGCATGATACTTCATCAGGGGTCATTCGAACACATAATCATGGTTGCAAAGCATCTAGGGAAATAGTTAACATAAGCTATGAAAAATAAGTTAAAATAGGGTGCATGAGAGAATGTGACCACAATCGGACTAAATAAAAAATGAATCTAATAAACAATATACACTAAACATCGGCAATCAGCTTTTCTGTGATAGCTTTGTGTATGGTAATAATTTTGAGCAATAGTGTTAGGACCTACAGAAAAGTGGGGTCCCTTGCTGGGGGCTGCAGGCTTAAATGCAATTTCTATTTAAACATTGTGGTCACAAACCATGGGCCTTATTTTGGTTCACTCTTAGAGGCAAAATCCTTCTTAGATGGGTAAAACCATGTGCACTGCAGGTGGGGCAGATATAACATGTGCAGATAGAATTAGATTTGGGTGGGGTTTTTCTTCAAATTGAGATATATATTGCAGTGTAGAAATAAAGCAGCCAGTATTTTCTCTGCACAGAAACAAAATACTCACCCAAATCTAATTCTCTCTGCACATGTATCATTTGCCCCCCTGCAGTGCACATGGTTTTACCCATCTAAGAAGGAATTTGCCTCTAAGAGTGAACCAAAATAAGGCCCCATACAACACCCCATAAGTAGGAAAGCTGACTGCCGGTGATTAGTTTCCACACTAGTGGAGAGGTCAATTGTGGGATTGATGGCTCCTCTCCCGCTATTGTCCTGTTATGTCTACCTATATTTCTTGTGTGAGCTGAGTGTATTGTGTTTTAGTGAATATGACAGAAAATTGTGCAGCATCTAAAGCCTTCCAAAAACTGTTCCCATGCAAACAGTGTAAATAACAGTTCACTCAGCACAGGCTGAGGAATCCCAGTTACCTGGGGCTCCGGATACCGGAGTAGAAGAAATGTCTTCTGTATTGTCTGCCTTGGTGGCGGAACCAGCTTCAGAACCACCTGTCAACCCTAGCTTCAGTGGAGCCTTCCTGGGCTAGAGCACTGTTAAGATCAGTGGACACATTGGTAAAATCAGTTGGTGCTCCTTCTCAGGTGCAATATGCTCCCCCCCCCCCACTAAGAAAAGGGCCATATATATTTTACAACAGATTGCTAAGATGCAGAGGGTTCTGCCCAGAAGAAGGGGAATTTTTAGATTCTGACCAGGAATAACCCCTGGGAGAAGACCCAAAGGACCGTTTTCAGGGAATAGAGGCTTTAATTAGGAATGTACATCTGACATTGACTATGGAAGGACCGAAACCTCCGGTCCAGGTTTCTATTTTCAGTAGAACCTCATGATCTACGATTACCTTCCCTGTTTCCCATGACTTGGAGGGTCGCCTATTTTCTACATGGAAAGGTCAAAATGGTTTATATTATCCGTTTCCACAAGAATCCTGGGTCACACCTCAGTGTCTAAGCTATCAAAAAAAAACACTTCCATTCCCAGGTGCGGTCTCCCTTTAGGAAGCTCCTGATTATAGTAAGTAAAATACCCTGTAATCCATTTATACCAATGCATGGGTTCTCCTGTAGAAACAAGAAATGTGTGTGCGTGGTGCGCAATCAGCAGCAGCTGGCACAGGGTTGTCAGACCCTTAAATTGGAAAAGATCAAGAAAAAAGAGTGTGCCAGCGCTGGCTGTACCAATAAATTGGACCAGACGGTTCTCAAAAGTATAACAATTTAATAATTAATTAAAACACAGATAAATATATAATTCCTGAGGAAGCGGTAGGTACAACATTCCGGGGAAACACGTTGAGCTTTTCAGAAATAAGTTTGCTGACACCAACCTTGAAATTGCGGTGTCCTGCCCAAACCCACCCACAGATGCCCCTCACCAAAAACATTGGACCAATCTGCCTTTCAGATAACTGCATGATCCCTAATTCATCCAGCAAATAAGAGGAGAATTGTTACAAGTGGGAACCCTGAGCCCTTGTAACTATAGGGCAAACCCAGGACTGCTGTGTCACCCAAGTCTGGATAACACAAAAAACATTGACCAGACCAATCAGGATGGTAATATGATTCTTATTGTCAGTAATTCATGAATTACGTTAGAAGCTCTACCTTTTTCAGGGGATGTTCTTTTTGGTCCCAAACTTGATAAGCTAATCTCTCAAGCAGCAGGTGGGAAGTCTACCTTCTCTTGACCGTTCTTTCGAGGATCCACAAAACTCAGAGGCAAGTCCAGAGGATCCTTTGCCTCCATCAAGGGACAAGGCAGAGACTCCCAGTTATCCCCCACCACAGGACACTGCCTGTTACTGGTGTGGTGCGGGATAGTCACAACAAAAACCATAACTGTCCCACGAAAATCAGCCGCACTGATTATTGTTGTAAATCTTGTAACAAACCAGACCTAATGCCGCTGCTTTTAGACAGAGCTCCCCATCCCATTACTTCTCCAGCAGCATATAATCCAGGAGTGGAAAGGAACATGTTAAAATATTCAATTTTTTGAAAAGTTTTGATGTTTCATTTTTTGAGTTTCCAAATAGTTGTTTAGAAACATATCAACTCAGCTACATGTATGACTACATTTTACAGCAAGCATGGACAACTACGACTTGTCCATGGATATGCTTGGACTTGCAGTTCCATAAATTGAAGAGCCCCAGGTTTCTTAAGTAACAACAGTATGAAAGTCACCGTGCCGTTGGTTTTATTACCCAATTTTAAAGATTTCTATTTTATTTCTTTATCACAGACTCGAGCTGGCTTATCTTACCGCCTTTGGGGTACAAACAGCACACATTTATAATTGCTTTAAAAGCAAACCTGCTGTTATGCACCAATACTGTATGCATTCTTTAAAAAAAAAAATGAATGCTGACGTTAAGTGGATTATTTTCCATATCTGTGACATTTTCCAAAAAAGTATTTGCGTAATAAAAGCAACACTAGAGAACAATAATGTTTATTCAGTATGTATGGTTTATTTATTCATTCATTCCTTATTTTTTGCAGGTCTTTTAAATATAAAGTGTTCTGTTGAATATGCACCGCTGCTGCGCTGTGTATATGCCGAAGGAACAGCGATGTATTTATTGTGCAAATGTAAAACATAAAGGTGACTTTTGCATGCAGCACTAAAATGAAAATGTCCTGTCAAGTAGTTACATCTTACTATGAATGAATAAATAGAACATATTTTAAGGCTTTTATGTGCTTGCGCTTAGACCGTTTTAGAGTGCATTGTTGATTTGTAGGCATTGAAATAATGCTGCTGAAATTTGAATTCGCTGAAGTGATTAGACATTTACTTTTTGTATTTTGTTGTCGGTGAAGGAGAAAACCATTTATGTGCAAAATATCCCGATGTGTAGGACAAACCTTTGTGCCTGATAATGCAAGCACAGCTCGCTGCCAGCGATGGCTAATCAGTTCTAGAGTGAACGCTCCTTGAAATCAGCAAGATTTATAATTTTTCAGACTGGTCCACATAATTGCCACTGTTCCATCAAACATTTTTTTTTTCAGTTATTTTTATACATTGATTTATTTTATAGGTTTATATTTATTTTATAGGTGCATATTTGCATTCCAAAGAGGTGGTTTAAAATGCTCATGTACTGTATGAAGCAAGCATTCTATTATTGTATATCTGTCTATGTAATAAACATCACTAGTCTATATTTATTCAATTGTTCATGAAGCAGTAAGGAAATATACCCTTCTCTTTATAAACCACTTGCCTTCCTCCTAAAGCAGTGCTTCCCAAACTGGGTACTGCAGGTCACTTGCAGGCAGTCGGACTGGGACATGGAAGGCCAACAGGGAAATTGCAGTGGTAGTGGCCCAAGCTTGGGGTTGTGGTCCAATGTAAGTTTTTCATGTACCCCTTTGGGCCAGTCAAATCCTGCTTGCTGGAGTGCCATATGATGGTGGTCCAAGACCAAATTAAATTATATATTATCCACGTGATAGGCCAGAACCTCAGCTGGTGAATGGCAATCATAAAATATGTGGACAAAGAATCACAGTGCTGTCTACCATCATATAACTGCACCTAAGGATGACCTATAATCAAAATGTACTTTTATCATTTACTCTGTAATAAAGAGCAAGCGTTTATGACACCAGCGGTAGAAGTGATATGTGTGGTATTACTTCCCTGGAGAAACCTGCGCTACATGTGCATGCATTACATCCCACAGTCACACTCTAAGATGGCGCAGGGTCAAGGCGTTGCATATGTATAGCAAGTTTTGACGCAGCCAACTTGGTAAAGGTGGTTTCTGGCTTCAATACAGGAGCAGGAGTTAAGGTGGCCATACATCAGAAAGATATTGTACCCAATCATACAATCTTAATTGATTGTAAGATGGATTGTATGCAGATTGTGTGCACATCTTGTGTACACAATCTTACAATCAATCAGCAGATGGATTGTATGACTGATTGTATGATGGATTGTATGCAGATTGTGTGCACATCTTGTGTACACAATCATGCAGCAGATGGATTGTATGACTGATTGTATGATGGATTGTGAGTAGATTGTGTGTCCAAAAACCACCAAGGACTGCCGGGGATTTCAAGGGAAATTGTACACAATCATGAGCGCAATCGATCTTAAGATCGATCTTTCTGATGTATGGCCAGCTTTAGCTTTGGAGCACATTCCTCTCTAACCGTTTGCCTGGTATTAACTGTGTACATTTGCCAATACAATTTTTCAATACATAGTTTAACCCTTTGAGTGCCAACATCTCTGTGAGAGGTGTGCAAATATCTGCTAAAAATGGCAGCGTCGCTCACATTTGTTGTGTAAATTCAAATGAAAAATGTTTTGTAAGATTATATTTCCTACATAAGGTAAACATTACAGGTCATTATGATTAATAAAAATGTTTGCTTGGCAATTTGCACACCTATTTTGTCAAATTCCCTTGGCACTCATAGGGTTAAAAATAATAGACATGATAGGGACTGTCTATTGCAGTCATTGTTATGGCACACTGCCTATTAGTGGTGTTTCAAAATATTGATAAATGCTCCTTTTCTTCCACATTGTTGTATTATGAAACATATTGTGGGTCTTTGTTGAAAACCCGATGTTGGGACTACTGTTCCAATAAACAGCTGTCCCTGCAAAATCTAGCAGAAACACTTTTATTAATAATAGCAGTAGCAAAAGTTTACAATGATGGGTTCATTATGATGCTAATTAATTCAAAAGGAGGGAACTGGATCCAAATTGGTAAACTCTTGGCATTGTAAACCAACTGAGTATAATAAGGCATTTACACTTTCTCAGACACCGCAGTATTCCCTTATATGCCTTAGGTCTGTGAATAGCTTATCTCCCACAGCATAACAGTTGCACTGCGCCCAACATGGCTGCCTCACCTGGTATGCTCATGGATAGAATAAAATCTGACTTTGATCTGACGGTTGTGTTAGGACACTAGCACTAGGACAATGCTACCACCCATTTTGTATCATCTCTTCTTAGTGCACCCAAGATGGCTGCTTAACCTGGTACCTTTCATGGGTGGAAAATATGGCACATGGAATTTATTACTGAAAATGTCTGCACCAACCATTCCATTATGCTTATTGTGCTCTCTAGGTCTAGTTATTTTGGTATGCTTTTTTCAACTTGCTGTAATGCTAATGCTTTTGTACAATGTACCATGTTTTTGATTTATGTAAAGTGAATTTGATCCCTTTGGGATAAAAACAATATATAAATAAAATTATGGTACTCTTTACCTAGCACGGCGCCCGCGATTGGCATCGCGGTCATCGGGGGTAAAAAATCGCGGCCATCGCATGCACTAAAAAAACGGGTGCGACGCGATGCCCGCGATTTCCTATAGGGATCAATGTTAAAAGTGTCAATGGACGCGATTTTTGTGTTCAATGCCTCAATGCCCGCGATTTGTCCATAGGAAACAATGTTAAATGGGCCACAGAGCCCTAATAGTCCCCCTGAAGTCTGAAATAGCCCCCACAATTGTTAACGCCACCCCACGATCAACGTGAACCCGAAGCGTGGCGAGCGCAGCGAGCCCGCGAGGGGCGGTGGTACGCGTCCTCCGACCTTTTCATACCCCCACTATCCACGTCGGCGTGGAGTTGAGAATAGAATAGTGTGGCGAGCACAGCGAGCCACCGAGCCCGAAGCGTGGCGAGCGGACGCAGACACCTGTGAAGCCCGCGAAGGGACACGTTTACCTGTGAAGGTCCACGTCCGCTCGCCACGCTTCGGGCTCGGTGGCTCGCTGCGCTCGCCACACTATTCTATTCTCAACTCCACGCCGACGTGGATAGTGGGGGTATGAAAAGGTCGGAGGACGCGTACCGCCGCCGCTCGCCACGCTTCGGGTTCACGTTGATCGTGGGGTGGCGTTAACAATTGTGGGGGCCATTTCAGACTTCAGGGGGACTATTTGGGCTCTGTGGCCCATTTAACATTGTTTCCTATGGAAAAATCGCGGGCATTGAGGCATTGAGGCATTGAACACTAAAATCGCGTCCATTGACACTTTTAACATTGTTCCCTATGGGAAATCGCGGGCATCGCGACCATCGCGTCGCACCCGTTTTTTAGTGCATGCGATGGCCGCGATGGGCGCCGTGCTAGGTAAAGAGTACCAAAATTATTATTATAGTATTATTATTTTAAAAAATCCTATACCAGTTGTTAGCATAGGTCTATGTATCTAAAGATTGCATTAGTTAGCGCTGTCTTTAATAATTAGCACAGCAGTGACATGGCTATATATTGTTACTTAGTAACGCAATGCAATGTCCTATATTATTAAGGATTGATAACAGCCTTTATTCTTAATTTGGTGGTAATTACTTGGTCCCAAGGATTGATAAATAGGGTCTGTGGGCAGTAAATGGAATGAATTATTTACTGCTCAGCTGTATACAAGATTGTAATTGCTCTGCGATTAATACAACAAATTCTCAGTTTAACGTTTACTTAACCATTATTTAGTCATGAAAAGAAACATTTGGAAAAAGTAATTAGTAATTAGATAAGACTGGTAAAGTGTACCATATTGGGTAATTAGTTATGTACAATGTAATCCTTTCTCAGGTGCTTACTGTATGTGGATTTAATAAAAGTTCTCATGTCTTCTGTTTCTCTTGTTTTGTTGCTGGAGCATCAGGAGGCATTGCAGTCATTGCACTAACACTTCCCCCCGGTGGTGAGATGAAGCCATGACAGCAGGGAGAAGCAGAGGCAACATCTTTCCCTTTGTGCGTCGGGTCTGGATCATTGGGTCAACTCATATAAGGTCGACAAATGAAAAAGGCTGACGTGGCTAAGGTCAATACAAACATTAGGTCAACAATGCTGACAAGTCAACAGTCAAAAGGTCGACATGAGTTTTTCCTGTTTTGTCCCAAATGTCGACATTGACACCCTCAAAGTGTACCATGTCTCCTCACTTGGCTCGCTGCACTCACCATGCTTCGGGCACACTATTCTATTCTCCCTCCATGGTAAGGCATGAAATACTGACTGTCGGCACATGTTGGCTCAAAATAAACCTGTGAAATCCTCATGTCAACCTTTTGATTGTTGACCTGGCCATTGTCGACCTAATGCTTGTGTCGATCTTCCAACCCTGTCAACCTTAGCCATGTCAACCTATTTCATGTTTCGACCTAAACCATGTTGGAATCTAGTGGTCCATCCAATGCATGTTGACCTAATATGTCAGTGAGTGGTGGGCCTGTCGGAGGAGAAGTGGCAGAATGGGGTCTAGATGGAGCATGAGCAAAAACTGTACTGTTCCTATAAACATGTTACTGTACCTAACCTGGGTTCTCACCTGGCTGGAGGAATTGTCCTGGTGAATGTCTCCATAACCTCATTGATGCTATGTTTAGCTTACTATATGCTCTGATTACTACATACATTTCTGTTTAGTTTAGATTTTTGTTCAGCCTTATAACTAATTTTAGGCATCAAAAAGCCAATGAATGCAGAAGAAACGTAGCTGAAGTTTAGTGTTTCTGCTTCCCAGTAGCATAACAACAGGGTCATCTCCTCGTTGCCGGCATGAGACTTGCAGCTGCCTGGAACAGCTCTCTTCAGCCAGTGGAGTTTCTGAAAGGATACCCAGAGTTCCTCTAATGCATTGCTGTTTTTACTGGTGCCATTGGTGCCCACTCCCTCAACATGAGATAATCAAGTCACGTGTTCTGGTGGTGGGACTGACACTTGCCAAAAAATCCCCCTGCTCTGGTGCCAGTTTGTAATGGTAACAATTGCACCGGGACTCAGTTCACTGTGATTCCACTATTCAATCTAGGTTCATTTCAAACTTTGCTCATTTTTGTTTGTGGCCTATGGTAGGGATGGTGAGTACAGATGGAAGGGTTAATACAAAACAGTGAATCGCATCATCATGCCCCTGTCTCACCTATATCAGCTACATACTCCACAGAGTAGCTAGGGGAGAATCCCCCCTTCCCCCTTGCGTCTTCCTCTCTTTGGCCCTTATTCTGGTCGGTGCGGATATATCCGCGTGCGTTCGGCCCGCCGATGTTTTGTGTCTGCGCATGTGCAGAGGCGTCTCTGCGCATGTGCAAGCGGGGCGTACGGCCAAATCCCGCATGATATGTGAACACTCCGAACAGGGGGTGGAGAGGGGCGTGAAGGGCTATTTGGGCTCATTACCATATGCATACGCCCCGCGTTTCATGGGCGTTCCCATGCAAACGCTGGGCGTACGTATGGTAATGCGGCCGTGACGCACGTGTAGGGGGCGGACATATGGCATTGCCGGATGTCAGCTGCCCGCCCAGATCCCTGCTTTTGCACGGAAAAATGTCCGTGTGGTCTGAGGTTGCGGGAGCTGGTGGAGCACTCGGTCCTGCATTCGATGGTCTGCGACCATCGAATGATGGGGGAGGTTCCCTTAGATGGAGGAGGCGTATTCCGTGATAAATACACGTGCGGTCCGTTCGGCCAGCTTCTTACCGCGTACGGACGGAGTTGGCGATCCGTATGGAAGGCGGGGTTTCGCACGCACGGTCCTGGCCGCATAATCGGATCCGGCCGCACCGATCAGAATAAGGGCCTTTGTGACTGTGGGAGCACCAGTAAAGCTTATTGAGTAGTCTCAATGGCTTTCCATGCCATAGCCACCAAATGAGGACTTCACAGTCCTGCAAGATAGCAACACTGTAAAGCAGGGGTGGGGAACCTTGTTTGTGCCAAGGGCCGTTTGTATGGGAAAAAAATCGGGGGCCATATGTAAAAATTTCTCTTACAAATTGTCCTGCTCCAGTCTCCGGTTGCTGTTTATTAAGAGGAATCTCGTGAGAATGACCGACGTCTTGCGAGAATTCCCCTGTACTTGACTCCCAGCTAAGCTGACGGGCGGGTGGGAGGGCCACTCAGACTGGTTACGGGGGCCACATACGGCCCCCGGGCCTGAGGTTCCCCACCCCTGCTGTAAAGGATCCTATCTGGTGATTCTGTAAAACCCATATCAGATATTGCACCAGTGTCACAGGGCCTGTAACTCTGCCACTTGCATGCAGCCTGCTGTAACAGTCATTTCACTTTATTATATTCTGTTGTGCATCCATTCTGGGGTACTTAGGTTTGCAATCATAAATGTATCCATGACTTTCATACAAAGTCATTTTGTGGGTCATTGGTTCTTAGTGAACTGGGGGGTAAATGTATAAAGCTTGGAGAAGTGATATCTATCCCCATAAAGAACAATATGTGCAAGGTGATAATGTTCCTGTCAACCAGCTCCTAACTGTCACTTTACATATAGGAGCTGATTGGCTGCTGCATTATCACCTTGCACATAACGAGGGAAATGTTCTAAGATGTGAATTCTATGCTATGGGCAACCAATCAGAATCTACTTATTTATTTAGCACCCTTTAGAAGATAGTAGACAGGATCTGATTGGTTGCCCATAGCAACATCACATGTGAAGTAGAATTCACATATTAGTAAATTACCCCGAACATTCGTTATGGGGATAGATACCACGTCTCTAAGCTTCACACATTTACCCTTGAACGTCTATGGGGTAAATTCTAAAAATGAAAAGTGGTGGTGTTGCCCATAGTGGTCAATCAGATCTGTGTCTTATTTTCAGGATGCAATCAATGTTCCCTCTAATTTAACGAAGGCTGTGTGCGGCAAAAGATTTTGGCTGTGCAACTTTGAAAGGAAATTTTTATTTTTGTGAGTCACTTATATATAACTGGAAAATAACGTTCAGCATTTGTGTTAACTTTACTTCAAAATTATATTAAACATTCAAAACACAGCACACAATGTAGTTATTGGGTGAAACACACATTAATTGAGTCCACAACTGCAAAAAGGGACCACTGCTGCTTTGTGCGCTCTGTTGTAATGTCTGTGCACATGCTTGTCGAGTTGTGTGCGCGCGCACGCACAGCTTAGAGGGAACACTGGATGCAATAGAGAAATGATAGATAAAACCTCAGTGAGTGCTATTAGAACCACAACCGTGTTACATTTTTAGATGCTTTAGTACATATACACCCCTTCATATTAGTTCCAGCCAAGTTTTATGATAGTGAAATAATTTTTTAGGTTGTTTCCTTGTTTTTAACATTGTCATTGCATTCTGTTTTGAATATGTATTTATTCATTTAAATAATACAATAATAAAATAGGATAGTAGAGTAGGGTGCAAAATAGCCTATATATGTCTTTCCATGAGCGAGAACAGCTTAGGCACAGCACAATATACTATGTACTGCTTGAGGCGTATTTAATCCAGTTTCTCCCGAGGTAGTGTAATGTGTATTTTACCACAATAAACAAACAGTGCAGACACTTCCAATATTTCTCATTTCAAGAGACAGGCATACAGTGAAGTCTGATGGGGATTGACTGCCAATTAAGTTGCATCTGTGGTAATGAAACGGAATGAGTAAAGCAAAATATTTGTCTTTTGATGGTCAAGCTGTGCCTATGTGGATTTTTGTCACTTGTAAAAACAGACAAAAAACACCCCAAAAATACACAGAGCAGATGTGCCTCTGGCAGTATATTTTTATTATTAATCGACAAATAATTTCACATCATTAGGAAGTTTTATTAACATATGGTGTATATAAATATACAAAGATATAAAAGTCATAGGGGCATTTACTTGGTTTTGTTTGATTAAAAATATAGCATCAAGATTGAACATAGTATCTACTACATACTGTTAAATGGAAAAATTTACATGAAAAAGGGAAAATGGTAAAATTCACATTTTCTTGTGTTGACAAAGTATATACCTAGAATACTGTGTGACATATTCCCAAGGTCAACTGTGAAGAATCCAATGTTCCTTCACACTCCTCACTTCCTATATACTTTATAAGCAGATTCAGCCATATAGGCATGGCATGGCAGTAATAGCCTCCGATTTGCTGGAGGTTAGGCATTTTGTGCAAAATCCCTAACGGTACTTGTTTCCTAGCACGGCGCCCACGATATTCAGTCGTATGGCATTGTATCTAATTTAAAATTGTATACCATTGTATATGGCATACAATGGCATACAATGCAATGCAATGCGATTTTAAATTGTATATACAATTTTTTATTGTATAAGCACCTTAATAGGTGCTTACAATGTTAAATGCACCACCACGCTACCGCCACTATCAACGCCAACCCGAAGCGTGGCGAAAGCAGCGAGCCCGCGAGGGGCGGCGGTACGCATCCTCCGTCCTTTTCATACCCCCACTATCCACGTCGGCGTGGAGTTGATTTTATATAGTGTGGCGAGCGCAGCGAGCCTCCGAGCCCGAAGCGTGGCGAGCGCAGCGAGGGGACGCGCATTACTTCACATGTATTCCGCGTCCCCTCCCGGGGGTCGCTGCGCTCGCCACGCTTCGGGTTGGCGTTGATAGAACGGGTGGCGTGGGGGTGCTTTTAACTATATAAAATCAACTCCATGCTGACGTGGATAGTGGGGGTATGAAAAGGTCGGAGGACACGTACCGCCGCCCCTCGCGGGCTTGCTGCGCTCGCCACGCTTCGGGTTAGCGTTGATAGTACGGGTGGCATGGGGGAGCTTTTTACATTGTAAGCACCCATTACGGTGCTTATACAATTATTTTTCTTATAGGGGGCACATTTAACATTGGAAACACCCATTAGGGTGCTTATACAATTTAAAATCGTATACCATTGTATATGCCATACAATGGCATACAAATCGATGGTATACAATTTAAAATTGTATAACATCGGCTAACATCGTATCGCATCGCATACCATCGTATGCCTTATGGTATGCGATGCGATGGGCGCCGTGCTAGGAAACAAGTACCAAAAAAGAGCAGGATCGCACAAAAGTTTCACACCTTCAAAACTGGGAGGATTTCTCATGTACCCTTATGGAGGTATTCAATCCTGGATTCTGACTGTCGGAACGTTCTGACAGTTGGAATCCTGCCCTGTGTTCGCCCGGCTCGATAGTATAACCGAAAGGTGGAATTCATTGTTCCGGCAGTCAGTCCACTGTCGAAAAGGAGGTGTGTCGGCGAAAACAGCCGTGGATTCGACAATCAATGGGCGTTTTTGACAAAACAGATCCGACTGTTTTTAAAATTGGAACAGTTTTGTCTTCAATGCTGTCGGAAACTACAGCAATAAATAGGCTCCGGCACTATTTCCCCAGTTGGAAATAGCGGCAGGGATTGAATACCGCCCTATGTCTAATAAAATATTGTCATTTTACTTTTTTATTTCTAACCTTCTTAATTTGAAAGTTCATTATTAATTTATGTTATTTGGACTATATAAAGGCTAAAAGGAATGTTGCTTAATTTTTTTAATAGGGTGTTTTGTGGCTTTTATGCAATGGTGCGTAAATGGCTAATGGCAACACAACTTTGCTGTGTGGTCCAGATACTCCCCTAAAACAGATTGCGTTTAATATAAGTTGTTAATTTAAACATGGAAACTTGTGTTTTTTAGATATTGGCTTCTGTTTGAAAAATATTTACATGTATTTTCCTTTATACATGCTTGAAAGTGCACTATCAAATGTAATTTGTACTATATTTCTGGAAGAATGGGGGGGGGGGGGGCAATGTAATGCTGGCCACAGCACCAAGCACCAGGATGGGGAGCGGTAGAGTTGTTGCTACTATATGAAGTACTCAGCATACAATAAAATTAGTAATGTGAAGGGTCAGTTCATACATACATACATACATAATTATACACTTTGATGATGTCCACAAGGGCTTTTTATGTGGCATTGTATGGTCTTAGCAGTGTAAAACAGCTTACAAGTTGGGTGATATGGAACAGCCATACCATTGAGCACCTACCTACTGTAACACTAACATAATCATCTTCCGCCATCACATTTTCCGGTTTTCGCAGATAGCAATCAGTGTCTTCCTGGGGCCTCCAAGAATCTTAATCTGGTTCTCCCAGAAACTGCAGTTTATTACATTCAAGCATACCCTCAGTGATTCTTCACTTTCCTATTACCTTCTGTTTCTAACTATACATCTCTCTGACAAAACTTTCCTAAACTTCCCTTACTCCACTCCATCAAAACCTAATACCTTGTGTAACTTCTAGTCCAACTTCACTCTCTTATCCATGTATGCCATGGACATGAGCACCAGATAGAGCCATACTCATCTTTGCTGCACCAATCGCCATGTGCGACTTCCATGGTGAATGGCGCGATCCTATCACCACACATGTGCATCAAATTTGCTCATGCGGCTCATGGAGCACCGGTTCTGGCATGATAAACAATCACGAGCGGTCAAATTGCAGAAACGATAAGCTTGGCTACATCTGTATATATATGCTGAATAAAAGGACAATGGGGTAGATGTAGATAGAACCCATTGACCTTTTTTAAGCATATATAGCTCACCATGCCCATTATATACAGCCCAGTGTATAACATGTCCACTGCAGCCCTATACCCAGCACAGTACTGTATCCAACATAAGTGATGCATCCCAACACAGAACCTTATCATATATACAAAAAACGCCTTTCAGCCTATTGGATAGAAGTCTGCCAATGACAGTTCTGTGATCAGCATAACATACTTTTCCAAGGCAATCCCATAAATATAATGCCCACCAAAGCACACCCAAATTTATTCTAATCCTATGCCCACTACAAACTCCTCTGCTACATTGCAGGCTAACGTCAACCACCCCATTATAGCAAAACTGCACTATACAGTCCCATGCCCATCACATTCAGCCTTGTGCCCATACATATACACAGCCTCATGTCTTGTACAGTATTACCAGTAGTCGTGATTTAAAGATATATCTGGCTCTTTTTGTATTCGCAGAATAGGCAGCTATGTAAGCTAGCTTTTGTACATTTCTTTTTTTGCCAACTAAAACTAAGAACAGCAGGGTATTCAGGTGTAGCCCCCTTGCTTTCCTTTGGCCAGCAGTGACCCTGAGATCTCAGATGCTATACTGCCTGGATCCCACCAACATGGAGATTTGCTGTATAAGGTATGCCAAAATGAATGCTACTGAGCTGCTGGAGGACCGATAGGTACTGTATGTCTTTGAGTGACTGATGTTAATGGGAGTGGGATCACTGGGAAATGGGGTTCTGAGGGACACATAGGAATGGGGTCCATAAAACAGTCTGGCGTGGGACCGCACAGTATTGCTGTAAAAGTGGAAGGGCACAGAGCCAGGAGGGTGAATAGGAGTCTGCAGTGAGGCCTGTTGGGTGCATGACTGACTGCAAGTGACAGCTGAGGAGGCAATAGATGGCGCTGCTAATCCCTGCTGTGGTTGGAGAGTGGGCTACTGTGAGAGACACAAGGTGCACAGATAGACCCTGATTCTGATTTACTCAGTCCCCCGCTCATTTGCACAGGGCACTGATGGTTTGGCTCCGCGCATGCACATATTGCACAGTTGGCATGGCACTCGCGGGGGTGGGCAGGACATGGTAGGGGGGGCAGGACAGGGCATGGGGGGCAGACCGGGGCATCGATTTCAGCAGGACATGTGAACGCTCAGCATTTCATGGGTGTCCCCATGCAAACGGTTAGCGTTCCCATGTTTATGAATGTGTGATGCAGTGTCCTGGTAGCGGGCGGCTGATGTCATATGATGTCAGCCACCCGCCCTGTCTTCATCTGGCATATTTGCGAGTCCACGAGAAATCAGACCACTGAATGATTTCTACTGTGGCGGGACATGCGAGGGGATGTGTTGCGGGGGGGGGGGGGGGTGATGCTGCGGCTCTCTGGGACTCGGAAAGCAGCAAGGTTTGCAGCTTACCGAGTCAACCAAAATGAGGGCCATAGTGTGGAGCTTACCCCTTGGGAGAGCTGGGCTAGTATCTGCCAGGTGCAATGTTTCCAAACTAGTCCCTGATCCATGGGGGAGTTTTCTGGCTATGGAGGATTTTTCTTTTAAGAAAGAACAAGCCTGCAACATTACTAGATTTCACTTTTTAATAATCATGTTATTTGTCAGCAAGATTGTGCACGTGGCTGTGTTCCTATCATTGACTACCAAATATAGGTGATTCTGCAAAATAAGTACATTTTGATTTATAACAAGTGGGATAAGCACAGTATTTCTGATAGCACCGCTCGCGGGGGACTGAACTGTAGTTCATAGTATCAGAAAATTTGGTTGGAGTACAGTGGGGCCGATGTATTAAGCCTTAACAAGAAATAAATCCAAGGGTGATAAAGAGAGATAAACGTCCAGCCAATCACCTGCTAACTGCCATGTTACAGGCTGTTTATCGCTCTTTACCACCCTTGCAATTATCTCTTATTAAGGCTTAATACATCTGCCCCAGTATTCCTAATTAATATTTGTATTTCTTCCGATCACTGGTTCTTATTCTTCAATCTCCTGGTTTCTGGCAGCATCCGGTTATATTGTGTCTTCCACAGGGTTAATCATTTTTAATTCAATATTTTTATGCTATTACCAATGTTCTTGTGCACTGGCCATTATCAGTGTTCTCCTGTAGCTGCTGTTATCAATGCTTTCCATTCAATATAATCATCAGTATTATTATTTATTCAATCTTTGAGTGGTATTGTACTACCCTAAGTTCTGTTACCAATTCTATGCTATTCAAAGGGAAAAAATTACAAAGATGGGAGTTCTATTTCTCATGGGATGTTTCTATGGGCAACAAATCCGATACTATCTATGATCTTCTAGAAGGTTCAAAATAAATAAGAAGTGGATTCTGATTGGTTGCGAATAGCAACATCCCATGTGAAATAGAACTCCCATCTTAGTAAATTTCCCTCAAACTGTCTACATACAGTACAGTACTTTTTAAATCTGTGTAGGTTGAGGCAGTGCCATAGACCAAGAGAATGACATTGAGGGCAGTGTTTAACATGTGGGCATCTCTTCTACACAACCTTACAGTATAGACGATTATGAAAGGGGTGTTACATCTGTTCTACTGGATATGGGTCATAGGGTCAACAGCAACAGGGTTGACAGTCCAAAGGTAGACCACTATTGGTCGACAGGCCATAGGTTGACATTTGAAAAGGTCGAAATACCGAAAAAAAGTGAAAAACTCATGTTGGACTTTTTCATGTCGACCTATTGCTTCTGTCAACCTTTGGACCATGTCAACCTAAGATACTGTATGTCAACCTATGGCCTTTTAGACCTTATCACTGTCAACCAGACAATAGCATCCCTGTGCCAACAATGTATTATATATATATATATATATATATTCAAAATGACAGGCGGCACTCGGAGACTTTCAAAAAACGTGTAGCAGTGAAGTGCCGCCCGTCATTTTGAATATATCTACAAGGAGGCATCCCCTTCTCCGGGAAGGCAACGGGGCAGGAAACCCCCCAAGTAGGGGCATCAGGAGTGCCAGGGACCACACAAACCATATATATATATATATATATATATATATATATATATATATAATTTTTAAACATTTGATTCCATTTAATCCTTATGTAGAAAATGTAGAAAGGAAACGCAGCATAAAGTGGGTTCATAAGGCTAATTCATCAGAATTCTTATCTCATGTGAAATAGAAATGTCTTGAGGCAGTATTTATAAGGTAAATTAATTCGAGTGTCATGACATCTCTGTCTGATGAATGACTCCCATAGAATAACACAGGATGGGGCATAAAACTAAATATACCCACAAAATGTGGTTCACACTGGCTATAAACCGCATAAGTATTCGCTATAATTCTTTATAAGACTAAAGAGCTTTCTGTCATTTATAAACATGTTAAAATATATAATCTTTCTAATCAAAGAGGAATTATTTTGGAGAATTTATCAATTTTATCATAAATTCCTGTTCTATATCATGATAGAATTATTAGAATGGCTCTACGATATCAAAGTAACTTCATCTACATACATAGAATTAATACATTTTTCATGCATTCATCCGATAACTAAAATGTCACTCACACTATATTACACATATATTTTACATTGCAGAGTATAGGATTTCTATATTTAAATAGAATTTCCTGTCCTTCAAGTAAGATTTATATTACAGTGTCAATGGAGCATGATCAAATTCTGGGGCGCACTCGTAAAATAATGGCGCTTGTCAGCTATCCAGAATATACAGTTTTCACAGACATTCGTTAAACTCTTGGTAACAATACAATTGTGGCCGCATACACTATGAGAAATAGATTGTATGTTATGTAATTATTTTGACAAATACCCAGGTACTGTACCAGTAATATGTATGTAATGCTTGTTTTCTTAAGCATAGACACAATATATACAACAGTGATTCCAAATTGTCTAATTAGGCACCATGGGGTGCCAGCAGGCTCTTGCAGGGGTGCCTCAGGTTGGTGGCCCCAGACCAAATCAAATTATGTATGGTCAAAGGGATAGGGAAAACCAGTGGTGGTGGTGCCATTAGAGTAACAACAGTACACCACCATATAACTAACACATAGGGCCAGATGCACTAAGCTTCGAAAGTGATAAAATGAAGTGATAAACAACCAACCAATCAGCTCCTGCCTGACATTTTTCAAACACAGTCTGTGACATAGCAGGCATGATTGACTGGCTGTCACTCTCCATTTTATCACATCTGGCCCTAAGGGTGGCAGGATGGCAACCTTTACATACTTAAAGATTTTTTTTCCAATTTATCAATAAAAACTTTTTCCTATGGTTAGACAGGGGACTCTTCCGAGTAGGACAGCTGGTGAGCGCGGGACGTTTTTTGCCTTTTGATGAAGTTAAAGCTGAATGGAGCCTACCAGATGTGGAATACTGGCGGTACCTACAGGTCCGTCACTATTTCCACTCTCTTGGTCCCTCCAACACGCTAACCAGCCCCCCGTCACCCTTTGAACTCCTTTGCGCCAATAAGACCCCCCCACAACACACCATCTCCACAATATACAATCTTATCCTGGCAGATATCAGCCTCAAACCCCCCCACTTTACGGTAGCCTGGGACCGAGAACTGGGAGAGGAGATAGGTGACGCCAACTGGGAAAAGATTCTACGCCTGGCTCACGCATGTTCCACCAATGTGGGTGTCCGCGAAACACAATACAAATTAATATCTCGCTGGTACAGATGCCCAGACACCCTCTCCAAAATGGGCACTGGAGCTCCCAA
Source organism: Crinia signifera (assembly GCF_055691185.1). NCBI lineage: Eukaryota > Metazoa > Chordata > Amphibia > Anura > Myobatrachidae > Crinia > Crinia signifera. Next base: position 96,948,494 of record NC_139225.1, on the reverse strand, counting down.
TATCTGCTGGCGTTGCTCCGGGGCCCCAGGAAACCCACTGCACATTTGGTGGCAGTGCCCTCTTATCCTACCTTATTGGTCGGAGATATTCAGATTGTCTGCGGTCATCCTGGGAGACCAGATCCCCACAGACCAACTATTCTGGCTATTCCACCTCTCACCAGCCCCCATATCGAGATACAAAAACTCCCTGCTATGCCACCTGAACAATGCTGCTAAATCGGTTATCCCGGTGAGATGGCGCTCCTCCTCTCCTCCAACAACAAAGGACTGGTTCAAAAAAATAGACTTTTACATGGACATGGAAGACATCCTAGCCTCTGCTGAGGACAGACACGCCCAGTTCAGGAATACATGGTCCCGCTGGCTGCTCTTTAAGGACACCAAGACCTACAAAGAAGCAATAACACCCTAATCCTCTTGGTGCCCCCTCCCCCCCTCTCTATCGACCGGGTCATCGGTTGTCTCCCTCCTCACGCTTACTCTCCCGCTGACCCTCCCTGTTGGAAGTGGCTGTAGTCCCGCGTCCACGACTATAATTTTTATCTTAACTACTGATAACTAAATTTACGAACCGGAATTCCCCCCCACCCCCCTTCCGATACCCTTTCCTTCCCCCCCCCCCCCCCTTTCTTTTTTTTTTTTCCTCTCCCCCCCCCCCCATATCAGTTTTTGCATATTCTATTAAGCTAATGTACTGCTCTTCAATTGTCAAATTTACAATGGAATTATACTGTGTTTGCTACACCTAAAAACAATAAAAATCTATTTGCATTAAAAACTTTTTCCTAGTGGTGCCATGAACTGATGTTCTAGGGCAGGCCTGCCAACCTGTGGCACTCCAGCTGTTGTGAAACATCCTAGCATTCCTTGCCACAGATTTAGCATTCCCTAATAGCAAAACTGTTGCAAGGCATGCTTGGACTCCGTGACTCCAGCAAGTTTGGGAACCATTGATTTACAGTAAAACACAACTGAGAACCTCTAGTCTATTGAAGTGACATTTTTTTCTGCAACTCTTAGAACTTCAGCTCCCAATGTGCTCGGTCAGCTATAGTGTACAATAGCTGGGGAGATAACTTTTTCTATAGAATTACAATAACATCTGTGCAAAATTCATGCTGTAAACCCACTGAAACTTTACAATGCTACTTCTGTATCTTCCGTATACCCAGCAAGTGTGTCCACTCCATCCAGGACGCAGCAGCACTATTTTCTTTGTGTCAATCAGCCACCACTTTCTTTTTCATTCTCCCGAATCATAGATATGGTTACCAGTTGAATAGAGCATTTTGTCCAAGAGTCATGAAGTAAATTTGACTGCTGCCACCAGACTGTACTGAAGCAAAAAATACCTAAAAAAAATAAAATAAAATAAAATATATTATTAATCATAGTCAGAGAATAATATTATATGCCGCCTAAAGTGGGAAAAGTTATGCACTTTTACCCCCCTAACCCTCTTTTCATACTTACCAAGTCCCAGGGCGTCCACAGCAGGCCTCCGGCATCTTCTCCACGGCCTCCAGCGGTACCAGGAATGGTGAAGTCACCGGAGCGCGCGCACACCCGCGCAATGCATTCCTGGGACCGCTGGAGACCCAGAGAAGATGCCGGAGGCCTGCTGTGGATGCCCGGGGACTGCGTGGACGCCGAGGAACCACCGGACACCATCAGGGGACAGGTAAGTAAGCCTAACAAAAAAATATTCTAAAAACCGAAAAAATCCCCTATCCGGAATGCTCGTGGTCCCGAGCATTTCGGATAAGGGATACTCAACCTGTAGTACTTTTGTCCAAAAATGAGGAACAAACTGTGATTGTCTATAACAGTATTTTCATTGGACAAAAAGTTAGACTATAAGTTGCGCTAAATAGTCCTACTACAAAGCTCTAACTCTTTGGTCCTCATTTATATGATCATCAAAAACAGTAAGAGCTGAACAGAAACAATTAGGGTTAGTTTCCAACCAAAGAGATCTGTGGCCAAATGTAATAGGGAGTGAGAATCAGAAAGTGAGAGATTTTGGGAGAGTTTTTTAAAGCGGCAATAAATGACATGCAAAAACCAGATTGGTTTTACCATGTCAATGATTTCCGCTTTACCGCTACTACATAAACGCACATGCGCAAACCTCAAACATCTAGGGATGGTCCGAATTCGACCCGCTATTAGTGGGTCTGAATTGGCCCCAAAATGCTTTGTTCCTGTATTTTCATGCCAATGATATTTGCCGTGGTGGAGCTGCAGCACAGTCCAAAATTCAAATAGTGGAGCAACACCAACTCCCACCCCAAACACTGCCAAACATTAAAGTCCAGGACTTGCTGGCAGTAGGAGTGGCTCCCCTATTTAAAGTTTGGACTGTTCTGCAGCTCCACATCTGCAACTGCCACTTGCAAGGAAGGCCAGGAACAAAGCATTTTGTCCCTCCTGGAATGGGTCATGTTGTGAGGTGTGCAGCCTTATATCATATCTCACATTAGAGGAGGGAGAAAAGGCCTTGTTCCTGGACTTCTTTGCCAGTGGCAGTTGCAGAGGGGGCTGCAGCACAGTCCAAAATTCAAATAGGGGAGCAACACCAACTGCCACCTCAAACTGACAAACATCACCAGCCTGGACTCACTGGCAGTTAGTGTGATTCCCCTATTTGAATTTTGGACTGTGCTGCAGCCCCCTATGCAACTGCCACTGGCAAAGAAGTCCAGCTGCACCTCTGCTGCAGTGTGACATTCTCCTGTAGCGCCTGGCTTCTATCACTAAGAAGGACCCGGCAGTATAGCAAAAGTCATCTTTGAGTGACACAAGGCCACACCCCCAATTGTGAAATTGGATTATTCAAATAAAATGGCAGATTAGGTGAAGGCACATTTAATGAAGTGTCCCTTATTGTATGGAATGCACACACAGTCTTTTGTCACTGCAAATGGACACAAACTCTTTGGCCGTCAAACAAGAAGGAAAATGATCCTTATAATTTCCATTGGACTCATTTTGCACCTTCCAGTTGTACATCTCCAGCAAAGGTCATTCCTATAATAAATCATCAAATGCCATGGTGACACTTGTAATAAAGATAATCCCTGGGTCCCCTCACAGTCATGATTACTTTAAGACATAAATGGACGTAACCTGAGAAGTATTATCGAAGAACAAACTCCTTGATATCTGAGAAATGTTGTGATTGTCAGTTTTCTCCTCTAGGAATAGACCTTTATAAATACATCACTGCAAAATAGAAATTAATGTACTACACAACCCCATCATCCAGTTTATCAGAGATGTCTCTGTCAAATGCAGTAACCCTATAAGGTTCATACTGTCACTGTAACATCAGCTTATTGTATTGTGGCCCAGATCCTGTGTGATTCTCAAGGCCTGAAGGAATGCTAAGCACATCATTTATACTCGGTAGGTCCAATTATGGACAATCAAATCAGGATTCTTACTGTACATGATGCATTGGTGTAGAAGATCCATATAGGCATTAACACATTTGCTGAAGCTGTGGAAGCTAAGGATGTTTGCCCAAAGACAGAAGATAGTTGTATGTATGTCTTAACAGTGTTAAAAAATAAATAGAAAAATGGTTGATGTACAAACATTGGTTTTGAAAAAAGAGGTGCAAATACTAATTGGGGATACCCAGTGAAAGAGTATTAAAGGGGTGTTCAGAATGGCTGACACAACTACACTGCCAATGCCAGTGAAGCATAGATGCACACAGGGGGCAGCCTGATCAGCACAGGGAGTATGGCCAAGTGGAATGGTGAACTTGGGGTGGCGTAGTGATGCGATTGCATCATTGTAGCTCCTCTACTGCTAATACAGTGCTGTTAAACCAGCATTGTATAGCGGTGGGCAGAACAAAGGTGACTCCTATCGTCAAGACCCCCTTGGTCCACCCAATTCTGCTCATAAGTGGGGCCAAGGAGGGGCATGTGCGGGAGTCTGAGCAGGGTGCAGGTGAGTTATCCACCTTTCCAGAGGACCAGGAGGACAACACTCCTCTACGCCGCCCCCCCCCCCTCCCAAACAATCAATCAAATCACGATTCTCAAGTCCCAAAAACAATGGTCAATAGTGTCTGAATTGGCACTGCATCCAGGGCTGATGTTCAAAGCTTCATGCAAAGAAGAACAAATAAGGGCATCATCTATGGTGTTTGTATAGCATACAAATATGCACCTTATTAGTGTATTGTATATGATCTGCTATATATGTCTCATTCTTCATTTAACAATGTCTATAAAATTATCTGGGGTAATTAACAATGATGATGTTGCTAGAACTAGGAGAAAGAGATTATTAACATTATTAATACCAACTATTTTTCCTTTTACCGGAAGGGAGAGCGTAACTCAAACAGTTTGTCCTCATATTCAACATGAACCTTTCTACTATTTAGCATAGAAGCAGATGCACTGTGTGACTGTATAAGTACTGTACCTTGTCATTCCTTTCACACAAGAATTTTAACTTCTGTGCCTTCTTGTGCATGAACACACCTTCCAGAGTGCCCATGTCTCCATTCCGCAGTTCGATCGCCTTCTCTCCCCAGCCCATTATTTGGTTAGACTGGAGATAAGCTAGGATATAATCATTTATACAGATTTTGTTATTAAAGAATGAACATTTCAAAATAAATCTGTATGATTTTGAAAAGTTAAAATACACATTGCAACAAATTCTTCCTAAACGCTCTGCTTAATGGATTGCAATGAAAATGTGCATAGAGTCCATATGAAATGGACTGGTCCGACAGTCAGAATTCCGATGGTCAGTATACCGACGTTGGAATCCCGGCTGCCGGTATTCCAACAGGGGGGCAAGCTCATCGAAGCCCCTTGCGGGCAAGCTGCACCCACCACACTGCAGGCTCGGTGGCTCACCACAAGTTCTGTTCTCCCTCTATTGGGGTTGTGGACCCTCACGGGGAAGAATAGCCCCTGTAAGTCAGGATCCGGACTGTTGGGCATATAACAGTCGGGATTCCGATGTAGGTATACTAACTGTCGGAATTCCGACTGTCGGGAGGTCATCCAGCACCCGTATCACATATTGTACAGTAGATTGCTTGGCATGTATGGCCAGAGAGCAATGTTTATTATTCATTAGATGTTATAGCCATAAGTGTAACGATAAATAAGAAGTCAGTAAGCCTTGGACCTCCTGTACAACTGATGCCATGCTCAAACTGGATCTTCACATAACATACAGTATCATATATAATAAGTTCTGAGTGTTTGCCTCCTGGTGTTAAAGTAAGGCATTTTAGGGGATACATGCTAAAGTTTGGAGATTGATAATGTGGAGAGAGCTAAAATAAATAAAATACCAGCAAATCAGCCATGTTAAAGGTTCCTGCACTTTATCACTCTCCAAGACTTAGCCGTTTATCCCTCTCCAAGACTTTGACTGCAACTGGGATATCATTGCTAATTTAAAGTACCACTTGCCCCGTAAAAAGAAAAATATTCTTTGAAATAGACATTTAATACAATGTCAAGTATTGAATAACAAGAGCAATTATACAAATCAATAGTTTTTATTGTGTTTATTGACTAAAACACATTAGGATTGTGTAGACAGATTGTCATAGCAGAATACACAGGTGGGTTTAACGAAAATCAACATCCTAAACCTGCACTGTCAATCCATTAATGTATTCCAGCAAATTGATTGAACTCCATAAAAGATCTTAGACCATACAGCTGGCTGTAACCCCTGATTATAATGCAGCACCTCTCACAGCTGACAAGATAGCAAAGAAACGTGTCTGGACTTGTCAGATACTGAAAAAAATTGTTCAAATAGCAGCCAGAAGGTTCAAAGTGATTAAGCGATTGATTAACATTATGCATCATCTCTAAGGGAAAAGTCAAATATTGACTATATAACTAGCCTCTTGCAGTCTTCAAGGAAGCTTTTATCATTAGCTTTCATGTTTACTGTGGTGGAAGAGCTAGCTACACAGAATTATGGTCTCTCAAGTGGACGGAACGCAGCTAAACTAAAGTAGCTGATTTTGTCTGTGAGTGACGACTACAAATCCCATCATATCTGGCCAAGCATATTTCTACAAGCTGTCTGCTCATATATCAATGCATACTTACCTGAAAGGTACTGTATTATCAGAAATAAACATGATGCAACACAATTGAAAGGTGAATTTATTATTAATAATAATAATAATAATAATAATAAAAAAATGTAACAACAATAATACATTCATGTCAACCTTCCCGAAATGGCTGGGAGGCACCTGAAAATCGGGTCCCCCTCCTGCCCCAGAAAGGTAGGCAAGTCTCCCGCTTTCTCCCCTGCAGCCCCCACCCCCCACACCCCCCCTTCCCCGCTGCACCAGTTCCGTAAGTTTGCGAGTCTGCGGCAAAAGGGTGCGGCTAAATGAGGCAGATCGCATCAATTTGCGTCATTTTAGCCCCTCCCCCAATCCACGACCCGCAAATTGCTGAGTTTGAGTGGCATGGGGGCGGGGCTTACTGACATTAGCCTTGCCCCTTTCTGTCACAAACTTGGGGTGCACTACCACTCGGGGATTGGCTAGACCTGACACAGGGGCGCGGAGTCTAACCGTGCCGGGGGTTTTCTGCCAGTGACCCCTCCAAGCGGGATATGGGCTTCTGCGGCAGTGGTGGTAGCTTGTGAAATATGGAGCGTGGTCGTCAAGCCGGGTCAGTAACAGGTGGACAGAAACGATATCAATGGATGCAGCAATGATTAGTCAGAGTCAGGCCGGGTCATACACAGGAAGGCACAGGATGCGGTACACAGGGAGCAGGCAGGAGGATGGTCACAGAACAAGCCAAGGTCATACACAGGAATCACTTGACACGGTACCGGAGGATCAGGCAAGAGAATGGTCAGGAACAAGCCGAGGTCAGATGCAATAATCAGAAGTCTGGAATAGTACAAGGCACTGGAACGCTGGAGCTGGTGTGAACCTATACTCTGGCAGCTTCTGTCTGCCAGAGACTGCCTTTTATAGGAAGCACAGGGAACTCACAGGTGAATTAATCAATGGGCTGAGCATGCTCAGTTTACACAGAGCTTCCCAGCAAGAGAGGTTCACCAGGTGTAACTAATTAGCTGAGCTCAGATCTTACAGCACAGTTCAACTATACAGAGCTTGTCAGCAGCATGAGACAAAGCCAGCAGGATTTGACCAGCAGGTAACTGAAATACATGCATATTGTGACATTACCTCCCCCTCTAGGGGTGGGCTCCGAACACCCCACAAGAAATTTTTTAGGGTCATCTGCGGTGCTTCGTCTTTTTGGAAGATTGTTTGGATTTGGTTGATTGAGATGTGGCCTTTAGCTCTACAAAACGGGCAGTAGAGAATATTGGACGTCCCAACAAAGCAGTGACATCATGATCTGAGCCACACTCTGAACTTGAATCCTTGTCCATGATCAGTGTAGGGAGTTCTTGAGGATCCACCACCAACTTGGAAGAACCTACACATATAACTCCACGTCTTAAATCCAAGGAGTCAGGTCTCAAAAACCACAGCCCTGGAAAAAGAAATTAGGTCTTTTAGCCTGGGATCATGAGTCTCAATGAGTGGACTAACCCACTCCATGGCTTCTCCCTTGAATGACAACACTAAGTACTTACAGGAAAAAGTAGGTATATCCACTGGAGATGGGGATTGACTTGGCGAATGGACTGGGAGGACAGTTTGGGTAGGGTAGGGACTTCCAGCAAGGCAGGTAAATCTTCCTGAATGGCAGGCATTGGAACCTTAGAGACCCTGATGGTACTGGAGACAGGTCCGAAGGCTATGTAAACTGACCCGGAGGCTGTGGAGACTGGCCCGGAGGCTGTGGAGACTGGCCTGGAGGCTGTGGAGAATGGCCCGGAGGCTTCGGAGACTGGCCCGGAGGCTGCGGAGACAGGCCCGGAGGCCGCGGAGACAGCCCCGGAGGCCGCGGAGACAGGCCCGGAGGCCACGGAGACAGGCCCGGAGGCCGTGGCACATAGGTCCTCATGCCCGGAGGCAAGGGCAGATGGATCTCTACTGGGAGTGACAGACTTGGAACCCCCACCAGGGGTGACATACTCGGAACTCCCGTCTGGAGTGAAGGACTCGGAACCCCCATCTGGGGTGATTGGCTCGGAACCCCTACTTGGGATGCTGGACTTGGAACCTCCTTCTGGGGTGACTGATTCAGAATCCCCTTCTGAGGTGATTAACTCGGAACCCCCATCTGGGGTGATTAACTTGGAACCCCCATCTGGGGTGATTAACTTGGAACCCCCATCAGGGGTGATTAACTTGGAACCCCCATCAGGGGTGATTAACTTGGAACTCCCATCTTGGGTGATTAACTGGGGATACCCTTCTTGGGTGATTAACTCGGAACCCCCACTTGGGGTGACGGACTCGGAACCCCCACTTGGGGTGACAGACTCGGAACCCCCACTTGGGGTGACAGACTCGGAACCCCCACCTGGGGTGACAGACTCGGAACCCCCACCTGGGGTGACAGACTCGGAACCCCCACCTGGGGTGACAGACTCGGAACCCCCACCTGGGGTGACAGACTCGGAACCCCCACCTGGGGTGACAGACTCGGAACCCCCACCTGGGGTGACAGACTCGGAACCCTCACCTGGGGTGACAGACTCGGAACCCTCACCTGGGGTGACAGACTCGGAACCCCCACTTGGGGTGACAGACTCGGAACCCCCACTTGGGGTGACAGACTCGGAACCCCCACTTGGGGTGACAGACTCGGAACCCCCACTTGGGGTGATGTACAGAGCCCCTTCTTGAGGCAAAGTGCTCAGTGGCCCCACTTGGGAAGCCACACTCAGAGACTCCTCCTTGGGTGTGACGACCAGAGGGTCCTTTTGGGGTGCAACACTTGGAGATTCCTCTTTGGGTAATGTATTCAGAAGTCCTTTTCGGGGTACCACCTTCAGAGACACCTCTTGGGGTGCAGTGCTCAGGAAACCCACCTGGGGCGCAATGCTCAGAGACTCTGTTTGGGGTGTGGTACTCTGAGACCCTGCTTGGAGCCTGACAGTCTGAGACCCCTCCTGGTGCACGACACTCTGAACCCCTTTCTGTGGCTTGAAGCTTTGAGAACCCTCCTTGGAAATTACCCTCCGAGACCTCTTCTGAGGTGAGTTACTCTGTATCCCTTCTTGGGGCTCACTATTCTGAGATTCCTCTAGGAACTCGACGCTGTGAGGATTCACTTGGGGTGTAGCACTTTGATGCCCCTACTGGAGCACAACACTTGGAAACCCTTCCTGGGGCAAAATGCTTGGGAATACCCCCGTTGGGGTTGGAGACTTTGGGCCTCTGGATGTGTACAGACCCCCACTTGGGGCTGGGACCGACAGGATCTCCTCTTGGGGTTGGACGACTGGACTCTCCTCTTGTGGCTTGCCCAAAATTTTACTGTCTTTATGTAAAACGATCTTAGTTCTGGAACCCGAGTGATAACCACGGAACTTTTCCGGAGTGAGCATAGAAGCAGTACTCTTAATCCTGGCCTCACGGAGGGAACAATCCCCAATCAAATGGTTCTGGGCTCCACAATAGAAACATAAGTTCAAGGACCTGCACCGCTGGCGTTCCTCATCTGTCAGCTGAGGACGAGGCCGACTCAGGAACCTGTCCTTACAAGACACAGATGCATCTGCCGATGGGGTTCCTGGACTGGAATCTAAGGGTCTAGTAGGTTCCAAACCCATAGCGGAATCGCCAAGCAACTTAGTGACAAGGGTGAGGATGTTGGCCAGCAGCCCCTGTAACTGCTGTATTAGCTGGCGAAGCACTCCAATAGTGCCTGGATCTGATATAGCAGGTGTTGGAGAGGGTGGAGCGAAGTCCATTTGCTGCTGCAGAGTCTGCAAGCTTTGCATAATCAGAGCTTGGTCCTGTCCTTGCTTGTCAACCCGGACCAGCAGGTGTTCCAGGAGTTCTTTATGAGACATGCCACTAACAGCATCCATATTTCAGTTAGGGCCAGAGTATTCTGTCACAAACTTGGGGTGCACTACCACTCGGGGATTGGCTAGACCTGACACAGGGGCGCGGAGTCTAACCGTGCCGGTTTTTTTTTGCCAGTGACCTCTCCAAGCGGGATATGTGCTTCTGCGGCACCCGACACGTCGGTTGCGGCCCCTTGGTCAGGTTCCCCGTATGAGTGGTGGTAGCTTGTGAAATATGGAGCGTGGTCGTCAAGCCGGGTCAGTAACAGGTGGGCAGAAACGATGATTAGTCAGAGTCAGGCCGGGTCATACACAGGAAGGCACAGGATGCGGTACACAGGGAGTAGGCAGGAGGATGGTCACAGAACAAGCCAAAGTCATACACAGGAATCACTGGACACGGTACCGGAGTATCAGGCAAGAGAATGGTCAGGAACAAGCCGATGTCAGATGCAATAATCAGAAGTCTGGAATAGTAAAAGGCACTGGAACGCTGGAGCTGGTGTGAACCTATACTCTGGCAGCTTCTGTCTGCCAGAGACTGCCTTTTATAGGAAGCACAGGGAACTTACAGGTGAATTAATCAACGGGCTGAGCATGCTCAGTTTACACAGAGCTTCCCAGCAAGAGAGGTTCACCAGGTGTAACTAATTAGCTGAGCTCAGATCTCACAGCACAGTTCAACTATACAACTATACAGAGCTTGTCAGCAGCATGAGACAAAGCCAGCAGGATTTGACCAGCAGGTAACTGAAATACATGCATATTGTGACACTTTCCTCCTGGCAGCAGTATCTGGTCTCCTCTCCGGGCTTTTACCTAATAATCATCGCCATCATCACAGGCCTATGGTATATTGCATTTTGGTGACTATTGAAAATAAGCCATTGAATGAAGATGTGATAGAGCTAAAGCTAGCTAAAGCTAGGTACACATTATACCAATATTCCTAATCCTGACCCGGGACTTGTTCGACTAAAAAGGAGTGTGGCCTAGGCAAAAGGGGAGTGGCTTCAGGGGATGCTGCGACTGTGAGCCACGCCTCCCATTTTCCATCACTGTGGGGGAATACCCAGCATGCCCCCAGTCCCTCTGTCTCCCATGAATAGATGTTATGTGCATGTGCACGGCATATAATCATGCTGCTCTGCTAAGCACGTGCACAGCATCTATTCACCGTCAGGGGGGGATCCCCAACTGCCTCTCCTCCACCAAGGGACACATATTTCCCAACGGTCCTACAAAAATCAGAGCAGTTGGGTGGTATGTTATACAAGTATTAGACCAATTTGCAAAAAAAACACCTGGTTTTATTGTGCAGCTTGAGCATTTTGGCCAAATACTGATAAAAGGGTTTAAAAAATGGCCAGAAATGCATGCCTTCAATTATTCATCCAGCCTCAACAATAAATATGGGCCAAAAAGTCATATTGTGCAGTGTGTGACCGTGTGCATTTCAGATAACCTGTCCATATTTCCGAATTTGGCTGATTGTAAATTTGCCAGGCATCAGCCCCGGCTGTATTTCCCATCGAATGTGTATGAACGGCTACGTTCGTACCCATTCTATCTTAGTAAATTTACCCCAGAGAATAGAGTTGCTGATGCTGGAACCAGTAACTAGCGTAGACAAGTTGTACTGGCAATGAGCCGGTGCAGGGCAGAAGTTTAAATAGGCAGCACTGGGCCAGCATTGGATGCACAGGTCATGTGTATCAATGCATGACAGTAGATTACTTGACATGTGTCTACTCTAAGCTGATCAAAGTAAGATGGCGGCAGCGGTCTTCAGAAACAACATCACACAACTTTAGGCTGTAACAACAGGTTCACTATTGAGGGACATGAGCCAGTTGATGAACCGGCAGCGCTAGATGTGATAAGGTCTAATGGGGAACATGCGCTTTGAACTTTTTAGTTCAAAATGCCTCGCATGAAGTTTAAATCGCACTGTGTTGCTCTATGGCTTGCGATGAGATGCGCACTCCCGCGCATCGCATATAGCAAAGTACAAAAAGTATGTGCAGGCAGCAATTTTTCTACTAGATCGCATCTACTTCCAATCATACTCTGTTTAATGTATTGTACTGTATCTGATTTGAACTAGATGTGATGCGATCTAGTACAAAAAGTAACTGCACATATCGCACCATGTGTGAGCACCTCCTTGAGATCCAGCTGTGTGACATTTTGCATTGTGCTTGCATCTAGCTTTAGTGACCACAGCTGATTTCCTGGCTGTGTCACATTTTATTTGCATATAATGAATAGAGTAGATGGAAGCAGGGGTGTAAATCCCACAAGCAATGGAGGATCCAGGCTCCAAGCCCTGAAGGGGCACCTGTATGTAAAGCAGCACCAGTGGCGTAACTATCGTCCCGCAGCCCCCGCGGTGGCGGGGAGGCGCTGAGGGTATGTGGGTGCCGGGGGGGCTGCGGGACGATAGTTACTCACTGGTTGCCTTCTGCCGCCGGTGGTTTTATTTGCACCGGGTCCCAGCTCTCCCGAGTCCCGGCAGCCGCAGCGCTTCTAATACAAAAAGGTGACACTTGGAAAATGGCTGCCCCCATACCGCAGACAGTTTTTCGTCTGCAGTATGGAGGCAGCCATTTTCCAAGTGTCACTTTTTCATTAGCAGCAGTAAACGGGAGAGCCGCCCGGGACCCGGCGCAGACGGATGCGGCCAAGCCGGCCAGAGGTAACACACACGTCACACATACACACAAACACGTCACACATACATACAAACACACACACAAACACAACCCCCCCCGCGCGCCGTACCCCGGCTCCCCTCCGCTCCGTTTTTTCTTACCGGGGGGGGGCGCCTACTGCATTGTCGGCAGGGGGGCGCAGAAAATCTAGTTACGCCGCTGAGCAGCACATGTGGGGTTCACAGCAGGATCCAAGTGTGATCACTGCTCTTGCAAAGGAGCTCTGCGGTGCAACTGTAGTTAAGTGGCTCTATACCAGGAGCCCTGCTAACACCTGGAATAGGCTTCTGCCTGCGCTGCAGCAAGTGATGGTGCTTTACTCTGAGGGGATATGCACAGGTGAATGTTGACACACACTATCTTTGGGGGGGGGGGGCAACATACTCCAACTTGCCTCTGGTAGACTTAGCTGAACTTTCATCCCTGGATGGAAGCACAGTGAAGGATTATTCATCTCAATGACCATGAAGACCAGCTCCCTTACATGACATAACAGTAGTCGGTTTTGTGTATCTTTTTATAGCCACTCAGAAATGGCCTCATCCTGGTTATTTTGCATAAGTGGAAATGGGAGGGAAGAAATTGAGGGCAAGACAAACATGGGAGGGAAAGTAAAAAATGCCATCTGATCAAATGAAAAGGGAGATATTGTCACAGAGGAGGGGGGGGGGGAGAGAGATAACAAGTACAGTTTTGTATCAGATACATTCTAAGAAGCAAAGGAACATCCAATAAGAGATGATTAACAGCCCACATTTGACATGGAAGAGGAAAATAACCATGAGTATTCAGCATTATGGGGAAATGGGGTGGATGGTGTAGAGGAGAAGGGGGTGGTTGATGTGTTACATGCCACTGTAATGTTGAGGAGGATCAATTAAGTGAGCAGACATTTGAATTAGAAAAGGTTGTGAGTGACATCAGTGAGAGTTGAATGAAGAGGTTAAAAAACCAGACTGGAGAGATGCTGCCATCAGTATACTAAACATCCTGACCCCCTTTAAACATTATCAATGTTTCACATAGAGTCAAGATTCTGTTCCACTAATTTTAAGAACTCTCAAAGACTAGTAATATAGAGCATACTTGCTGGATTTTGGAGTTGCCTCTCCGGGAGAAGCCCGGAGAGGAGAACCAAAGATGCAGATTGTGGGGCGGGGTAAGGGCTGCTGCCACAAAGCCCATCCCCAATCCTCAAACTCCGTGATTATCGGGTCCGCGAGGAGGGGTGGAGCAAAAATTTTGCAAAATTATGCAATTTGTGTCATTTTAGTCCTGCCCCTCCTGTTGACCCGCAAATTCCGGAATTTGTTTCAGAGGGTCGGGGGAGTGCGGGGCATTTGAGTAGCATGAGGGAGACTTGCCCAGGAGGCCTGGAGGAGGACCCAATTTTCGGGAGCCTCCTGGCTATTCCGGGAGGGTAGATAAGTATGACACAGAATTTACAGAGATTTTTTTGTTGAAGTTCTATATTTTACGTCTGTCATGTTTTAAGAGCTTTTTATGAACTTTTCTCCTATTCTGTTAAAATAAACCCCATCTAATAACAATTTAGAAGGCTGTTAAAAGATTCTGTATGTGCTGTGGATAAAAGCACTACATAAAATGTGCAGGTATTTGGAAACCAAACAGAAAATAAAAAAATAAATCTCAAAATGTTGAATAATTCTATGCTTGAGTATGTGATCCATTTATTTTTATGCAAACATCACAAATAAATGAATGTACTACTGTACTTAAATGTTGAATACTTTAATAAGTTGCAGTTTTTCCTGTGATGTGGCTCAATACTTATTAGAATCGCTGTTGAGCAAAAATGAAATATGTGTTTTATACGATCAATTAAAGAACACAGCAAAGGTAATGAGCATTGTTTAATTAAATGCCCACTTTCTTTATGGAGGAAGGCTTAATAATGGTCTTTGCTTTTCTATTTCCATATATCGCATCCCACAATTCATTTGCTGCAAAGTTCTGAAGGTCATTCTATGGCCTATGGAAACTAATTAAACTGAAATGTTCCCAACTGCTAGACATCAGATGACATCATAGCAAATTTCTAATTGAGAACTTTGGGTTTCCTCAGGTGAGCTGATAGCTTTTTGTCTAAAGAGATTAAAGGAGAACCAAGTCCCATTTTGTAACAAATAGTAAATAGCACAAAACAGCACATAGTGTTAGAAAATATGTTCTTGAGCAATAATAATTGATAGCTATAAAATCCCACTATCCAGCTTAAGGTGCGCACAGATGTACAGATTTTTTCTGTCTGATCTATCTGGTGGGAACAAAAACCTGTATGGGAGCAAATGACAATCAAAAAATTGTTCCCAAACGCTTGAAAACAGACAGTGATCAGTCAAATTGTTGAAATCATTCTGATATCACAAATTTATCAAAGCATATATTTTTTTCTGTTTTCCTGCATTTGGGTGGAAATTTTTGATTGTCATATGCTCCCATACATTTCCAGGTTTTTGTTCCCATCAGATAGATCAGACAGAAAAATCTGTACATGTGTACGCACCTTTAGAAATTGCACTTCCCTTTCTGCTCCTCAAGTTGTGGGTTAGCGTCCTGTGTGTGTGATCACCACTGCAGGGCCGGTGCGAGGCACTAAAAGCGCCCCAGGCGAGGGGGGGTGGGGCGCCCCAGTGCCTACGGGGGGGGGGTACCTGCGGCGCTGTGTGATCTGGCGGCGGGGTCCCTGCAGTGACACGTGCTATCCGGCAGCCAGGCGGCGGCGCGGGAAGCGCTGATGGGTTTGAAAACTCGCCGCACGCTGATTGGCTGAATTTCAGCCAATCAGCATGCGGAATGTTTTCAAACCCAGCAGCGCTTCCCGCGCCGCCTGGCTGTCGGATAGCACGTGTCACTGCAGGGACCCCGCCGCCAGATCACACAGTGCCGCAGGTACCCTGCACGGACACCCCTGCAGCCTCCATGTGAGAGGCGAGGGGCGAAGTGCCGCCCTCCATTGGCTGGCGCCCTAGGCAAATGCCTAGATTTGCCTAGTGGTGGCGCCGGCCCTGCACCACTGCTAAACTTTGCTGCTCTGAATATGGCTTCTATCAGTGCAGGGCAAGGAACCTGGGGCTACCCAGCTGGTCCCAAAATAACGAAAACAAGAGTCACAGCGTTTGGCCATGCCCCCTTTACCCAAGACTAGAAATGGCCATTGGTGCAGTCACCATCGATGGTGATACTGCAACCAGCCATCGATAGTAACAAACTATTTGATGGATGCCCATTGATAATTTTACCTATCGATTGTCATCCATTTTCTTTGACTGACTGGCTCGTGAGCCAATCAGAACCAGCTGGTTCTCCACTATCGATTGCAAAAGTATTCTATATCGGCAATAAACCATTGATGATTTAAAATCATCGATGGCCAATAGCCACCCCTACCCAAAACACTGTCTACCAACCGAAGCCATACCCCCTTTTCTATCCAACCATGTGGCAGGTCCCACTTCCCCTGGAAAAGTTGGGAAATATGAGTATATGAATAGCTACTAAGCTTATATGTGTGAAGCAATCAGTATTCCTATCCTATTCAAATAATAAAAGAAAATCTTAAAAAAGAAGGATTTAAAAAAAAAAAAAACATGTTTGACAATGGGCCTTATTCAGATCTGAGCTCAGTACAAATTTGTTTGGAAAATGGGCAAAACCATGTGCACTGCTATTGGAGCAGATGTAACCTGTGCAGAGAGAGTTACATTTGGGTGGGGTGTGCTGAAACTGAAATCTAAATTGCAGTGTAAAAATAATGCAGCCAGTATTTACCCTGCACAGAAACAAAATAACTCACACAAATCTAACTCTCTCTGCACATGTTACATCTGCCCCACCTGCAGTGCACATGGTTTTGACCATTTTCCAAACAAATTTGTACTGAGCTCAGATCTGAATAAGGCCCAATGTCTAACTGTACAGATTAGGAAATACACTAAACATGCATAAACAGTAGGACTGTGACACAGGTTCATATAAATAAATACAGAGTGACAGAGGCAAGTCTTCTCATAACTACTTACCAACAGAGACGGGCATTTCACCCCACTGCAGGACTGTTTCCTTTGTGAAGTGTCCATAAGTATTAATGTATATTCCTTCATCCTCATAGCTCAGCAGCAGCTCCATGCCATTGCTGTTTGGCAGAATGATGATGGCATGTGGGTGAATATTTCCCTGTATCTGAAATCACAACATGCTTAATATAAGCATTTTCCTAATAGTAAATAGTATATTATAATAATAATAAAAAATATCGGTACTTGTGTATTATCGCGGCGTTCATCGCATCGCATAGCATACCACTAAATAAGGTATGCGATGGTATGCGATTTTCACATCAAAACGGAAAAATATACAATTAAATATTGCATTGCATGCCAGTAAATGGCATGCGATGCTATCGCATGCGATTTTTAATTGTACAAGCACCCTGATGGGTGCATACAATGTTAAATGCCCCCTGGAATGTTAAATGCCCCCCCCATTGTCAACGCGACCCCCACTACGAAGCGTGGCGAGCGCAACGAGCCCCGCGAGGGGACGCGGAATACATGTGAAGTCATCCGTGTCCCCTCGCGGGGCACGCTGCGCTCGCCACGCTTCGGGCTCGGTGGCCAGCTGCGCTCACCACACCAAATAGAATCGACTTCACGCCGACGTGGATAGTGGGGGTATGAAAAGGTCGGAGGATGCGTACCGCCGCCCCTAGCGGGCTCGCTGCGCTCACCTTGCTTTGGGTTGGCGTTAAATAGTGGGGGTCACGTTCACAATGGGGGAGCATTTAACATTGAAAGCATCCATCAGGGTGCTTGTACAATGAAAAATCGGATTGCATCGAATGTGTTTATATCGCATGCGATGCAATGTATGCGATGTACTAAGATGTACACCGTGGGCGCTGTGGTAATGCACAAGTACCAAAATATCTAGGCTGTGATTACCAAACAGACCTAGAGAGGCAGCCACTAGGCAGGAATTGCAGATTTAATCATACATGTTAATTAGGGTTACCACCTCATCCCTTTTAATTCCGGACACATATTAATTACACAGGTTCTGTGGCAGTTTAAAACCAGGTGAAATGGAGTCTTGAAGTCAGCCAGCCACAGAACCTGTGTAATTAATGTGTCCAGAATTAAAGGGATGAGGTGGTAACCCTAATGTTAATGTATATGTATACTCTTATAGTACTATATACACTGTAAGGATCAGATAAATCATAATGTAAATTCTTGATTCCATCCAAAAGATGATTGCTATCTGTGAGTTGGGTCTCTTAATAAGAAAATTCCCCAGTGGATCACCAATCATTGATGGCCAAGTATGACACTGTTTTGTCTGGAGAGTTGTCTGCTATTCTGAGAAATAAAGCAGACACCACACATGTTATACACGAGCGCCATCTTGGAATTGTATATATATGATATTGCTCAGGGGATAAAAGGTTGGCACTAGTTCCATCTCTACCACAGCCCTGCACAGTAATTCTAACAGAAAAACCTAAAACACCACCCACGTTAATAGATAATACAGGTGGTGCTAACAAGCTGCAGCCACCTCCCCTTCCTCAGAACATTGTTCTCCTCTATCTGCAGCCCACCTCTCCTGGTACTCACTCACACCCACACCCACCCACCCACACACACACACACACACACACACACACTGTGACTGTCGGATGGTGGTCTGCACCCCCTGAGGTCCTAGTGTCCTTGGTGATTATTGCCAGCTTCTAGCTAGGCGTAGGAGGGGGGCTGCGCACCTGGGCCTTCTCCATCTTGTCCCCATAACCGGCTAGGGTCCTGGCACTTGTACATGACAGGGTATTGTCTAATCGCTGTGCCCAATTACCCCCCACAAATGACATAACTCTCTTGTTGGATAAAATTGGCCACAGCAGCCATCTTTATTTAAACAATACAATTTTTAAACAATAATCCAAAAACATTCCCACGGAAGGTGGTCCCCGAGGCCCTCAATAAATATATATCCACACCTCTAAGCACTTCCAGGAGCTCTTACCCCCAGCCGATAGCGATTGGCTCGAGGGCACCAATTGTACACACCCAGTGCTCATTAATTAACCTCACCCAGGGGAGTCCAGCCCCCTCATGGGGCCCTCCCCGCCGCATAATTAAGCCTCAATGCCACCAACCTCGAGGACCCCCCTCCGCACAGGCCACTGTGACAAAAAGACATCCTATCAAATATTCTACCTAAACTATAAAAAATAGGGAAGGGTGGGTGGGAGCTGTTGAGAAAATCTCCCAGTGACCCCTATTTCCCGCCTGCACCCTGCTTATAAACCCCTCCAACACCCCGTTAAGCCCCTCCCCTTATGACCCTCTCCTTAGACACCCCTCCTATGACTAACCTGCTAGTCAGCTCCCTACAAACCCTGTCAGGGGAGCCTACCCCCAGGCTTTGCCTCCAGTCCGGCTCCTACATGACAGGGTATTGTCTAATCGCTGTGCCCAATTACCCCCCACAAATGACATAACTCTCTTGTTGGATAAAATTGGCCACAGCAGCCATCTTTATTTAAACAATACAATTTTTAAACAATAATCCAAAAACATTCCCACGGAAGGTGGTCCCCGAGGCCCTCAATAAATATATATCCACACCTCTAAGCACTTCCAGGAGCTCTTACCCCCAGCCGATAGCGATTGGCTCGAGGGCACCAATTGTACACACCCAGTGCTCATTAATTAACCTCACCCAGGGGAGTCCAGCCCCCTCATGGGGCCCTCCCCGCCGCATAATTAAGCCTCAATGCCACCAACCTCGAGGACCCCCCTCCGCCACTAAGCACGAGGTTGAACCCTTAACCCCGTGCGCCCCCCCCACATCCGGAACGCTGTTTCTATTCCCTCTTGTAGTCCCAAAGACCAAACATCTATCCCCACAGCATTCAGGTGCACACCGTCACCTCTCCAAAATGCCCCGGCACCAGACTCAAGTTCCCTGTGCCTCACCACAACAGCCCCGTTCCTGGCCATAAAACGCCCAATCGCCCTGTTAACTTTAATCCGTGCCTTATTGAGCTTGTCAGCCGACCTCGCATCCCTCCAATAATGGCGTGGCACGATGTCTGACCAAACCGTGATTAATTCCGGAAACATTGCCCATAACCGTAGGAGATCAAACTTGATATCCCGTATCAACTCCCTAAATGGTCTGCCCCCAAGGTCGTTCCCGCCCACATGCAAAACTAATATGTCGGGAACCCTATCGAGCCGAACAAAACGGTGAAATCCCTGCAGCACTCCACTCCATACCATACCGCGTTTTCCCAGCCAGCGAACCACTGCCTCCTCTCTATCCAAACCCAGCTGGCGGCCGTTCGGTCTGACATCAGCCCGTAAAGCTCCCCAAAAGACATATGAATGTCCTAAAATCCAAATCAGGCACGGAGGCTGCCCTAAAACAGAAAAAACACAGTCAACCTCAACAATCCCCTAAACGAACATAAGACCGAAAGCGAGACGATTCCCACCGCCCAATACGCTTAATCAACTCATCCCCAAATCCCATTCTAGCAGCCTCAGTTGCGGCCCCAATGCGGAAAGAGTGACCCGCGTATTCCTCCCCCTTGAGGCCCAACGTCCGCAGGACTGCTCTAAACACACTTGTGAACTGAAACCGTGATAAAAAGGATCCATTCGCATGCATCAGCAAAGGATCCCTTTCCCTGCCCACTCTGACCTCCTTAAATATCCTCAGCCGTGCCACCGGGCACATATCTGAGCCTGGTACAGAAAAGAGAACTACCTTCTTCCCCCTCCCTAACTGATCCGTCTTAGACCTCCTCACCACTAGCTCCACCCTATCCGAGTATAAATCCACATCCTCTCCTAACAAACCTCCCGGCCTGGACACGCTTGGACTCACGAGCTCCCCAATCCGCAGTGCCCCGAAAAAGGCAAGCGAAAAAGCTACCCCGAACAACCTTTCCTCGAAATTGGAACTACAGACCTCCCCTAACTTCATGCCCATAGTCTGTAACAACTGGAAAGACACCGGCCTTCTCTGATCCTGTACGACATGACCTCTCCTCCAACCTTTTAAAGCCTGCGCAATCAGGAAATTCTTAGTGACGTCAGGCCTGCCTCCTGCACGAAACCCAAAAGCCAAGCCCGCCATGCAGCGCGTGATTTTTGCCACTGACCAACCAATCTCCTTACAATGGCCTATATATAGCAAGACAGCCAACTCGTCATCATCCTCCTTCAGACCTACTACCTCACGCCATTCTAACCAGCTCCGCCATTCCTGATTGTATGCCGACCATGTATTCGGGGCCAAGGATTCCCTGATGAGCTGATCGACTACCCGTCCAGCAGAGCCCAGAGCCGACTCGGGAACCCGGTCCCCTCCCTGTCCGCCTCTGGTGCCAACTCCCGAAAACGCTCCCACTGTGAACGAGATAAAGCATCCGCAATGCCGTTAGAGACACCGGGAACGTGCCTAGCCACAACCCACAAATTCAAAGCCAGACATTCCAATACTAACTGCTGCAAAATAGTGACCACTGACGGTGAAGATGCCGACAATTGGTTAATAGCCATGACAACCCCCAAATTATCGCAGTGAAAACAAATCTTCCTATTGCGGAATAGCTCCCCCCAAACAACTACTGCTACCAAGATAGGAAACAACTCCAACAATGCCAAGTTTTTAACCATGCCTCTCTGCACCCAAGACTCCGGCCACCGGCCTACACACCAATGTCCCTGGCAATATGCCCCGAACCCACCACTCCCGGCCGCGTCTGTGAAAAGGTCTAGCTCAGTAGCGACGCATGTGTCTGACATCCACAAAGCTCTGCCGTTAAAAGCTTCCAAAAAAGTTGCCCACACCCGCAAGTCCCCTTTCAACTCACTACCTAATCTGACAAAATGATGAGGAAGAACCACCCCTGCTGTCGCTGCTGCCAGCCTCCTGCTGAAAATGCGGCCCATAGGCATAATGCGACACGCAAAATTCAATTTGCCCAGCAAGGATTGCAATTCCCGCAATCTACTCTTCTTCAACAGCAATGCCCTCCCTACCTCGGCCTTCAAACCCAGCAATTTCTCCTCATGCAAGCGGCACTCCATATTCTCGGTATCAATGACAATACCCAAAAAAACTGATCACAGTCGCAGGGCCCTCCGTCTTACCTGGAGCAAGCGGGACCCCAAAGTCTGCCGACACCCTTTCAACAGTCCTCAACAATAAGTCACATACTCCGGTCCCCCCAGGACCAATACATAAGAAGTCATCTAGGTAATGAATAACTGAACGACACCCAGAGACATCCTTAACCACCCACTCCAAAAAAGAACTAAAGGCCTCAAAATAAGCACATGACAAAGAACAACCCATCGGTAAACAACGATCAACAAAAAATTCCCCGTCCCAACAACAACCCAACAAACGCAAACTGGTTGGGTGAACCGGCAGCAAACGGAATGCCGATTCAATATCAGTCTTTGCCAACCTGGCCCCTTTCCCAAACCGCTTCACCCACTGAACAGCCGCGTCAAACGATGTATAAACCACCGAGCAGATGTCAGGGTCAATGCCATCATTGACCGACGCCCCTTTTGGAAAAGATAAATGGTGTATAAGACGAAACTTTTTCGCCTCCTTTTTTGGCACCACCCCCAATGGAGAGACTATCAAATCTGGCCATGGTGCCGACCCAAAAGGTCCAGCCATACGACCCAGCTGCACCTCCTTACGCAGTTTATCCTGCACCACCTCTGGATGCTCCCTTGCAGACTTCAAATTCCTCCTCAAGCCCCCTGAAACCTGCACATCGGAAGGTATCTTAAAACCTTCCCTAAACCCCTCCTCCAACAACACAGCTGTCTGCTGGTCAGGATACCTACGCAGATAGCCCAGCATCCTTTCCAGCCGAACCGGTGTCTCCCCCTTTTGAATTACCGTCCCGTGACTTCCCTCTGAAGCATTTATTTGCACCATGGGTCCCTCCACACGAGGAACATTCATGTTTAAATTTGCATTTTGCCCCAAAACGACATGACCCGTCATTAAAGGCAAAGCAGAGTCCCTTCTGCATGGCCGTCCCATTTGTGGCCTCCCTCGGCCCCCCCCGTCCCCACGAAAGGGCTGCCCACTTTTTGTGGGAGCCGTCACCTTTAACCATAAAGCAATATCCTTATGGTCCCAACGTATGTTAGGGCGAACAGCCTTCCTCTGCCTAAACTGCTCATCGTACCTGAGCCAAGCCAAGCCCCCATACACACGGTATGCCTCTCCTATCGCATCCATGTAACAAAACAAGCCTGAACAATTGTCAGGTGCCTTCTCCCCAATCACACTAGCTAAAATAGCAAATGCTTGCAGCCAGTTCGTGAATGACCGCGGTATCAGCCGATACCGCCGCCGTTCCTCCTCCTCCTTCTTCTCCTCCTTACGGGGCCTATCCAGATTAAAACGCTCTAAAGGGAGCAAAGAAAATATATCAACGTATTCCCC
This sequence comes from Crinia signifera, assembly GCF_055691185.1. Lineage (NCBI taxonomy): Eukaryota > Metazoa > Chordata > Amphibia > Anura > Myobatrachidae > Crinia > Crinia signifera. The sequence continues at coordinate 96,925,296 of NC_139225.1, read as the reverse complement.
TTTCCAAATCTTCTCCCTCACCTCCTGCTTCAGGTGGGCCCCCAATGGCCCCTCAAAGCATACATACACCTCCCCTTTTGCAGTGTCACTGAGCCTCCCACTCTCCTCCTGCGTCCCAACACTGCCCCCTTCTGCCCCTGCACTACTGCTACTTTGCTCACCGCCGGATACCGGCACCCCGCTGCTCACCGGCACCCCACTACTAACCGGCACCCCACTGCTAACCGGCACACTATTACTGACTGACACACTAATGCTAGCTGGTGTGCCCGCATTCTGCGGCACCCATGCTGCCGCCGGGGACGGCCCCGCCCCCTGCCGCAAACCCACCAACCAATCTGCAAAACCACTCAATAATTCAGTAAAACCTCTACTCATTTCCCCTTGGAGGGCTAACCCTCCCCCCCCCTGACTCTGCGCTAAAGCATTAACAGACATAGAGACAGACTCACCAGGCTGCCTGGGGGCTGTGAACCCAGCAGCCGCAGGTCCAGTGTCCTGACGAACTCCAGCCAATGAGGAAGGACCAGGTATTTCTCCATCATCTGCTGACGCTGCCATCTCTCTTCTCCTGTCATCCCGACCCTCAGGTACAGCACCAGCCGGCGTGACCTCGTTGGAGGCGGAGCCAGCTGTGCGCCTCTCGCTCCGTGTACCAGGCCTGCGGTCCTCAGCCTGTACTTCTGCCCCCCTGGCACGACTCACCCCGCGCTGGGCAGCAGCATGCCCCGCATGCCCCACCGCACCAGGTCCAGTACCGCGCGGAGGGTTCCGCCTGCTGGTTGGATTCCTCCCAGACCTGGTCCTGCGGGCGGAAGGTGCCCGGCCCGCAGCCTGGCCTGGAGGGTCCCTAACGGGGCTCCGTGAACGGCGCTGAACCCTGGGGGACACAGATGGGCTAAAGCGCTCCGGAGGCCTGGACCTCCGAGGCCGTGCACCCGCTGGAGCAGCCTCCTGCGTTGCTGCTCCCAGTCCCCCCAGCAGACCTGACATCTGCTGCTGCAGCCACTCAGCCCCTCTGGTGCCAGCTGCCTCCCTGAGGGCAGCAAGCGCAGCGGATACCTCCGCATCAGCGTTGCCTGGGGAAGCCATGGGAGATGTCACGCTGCTTAGCTGTTGAGAAAATCTCCCAGTGACCCCTATTTCCCGCCTGCACCCTGCTTATAAACCCCTCCAACACCCCGTTAAGCCCCTCCCCTTATGACCCTCTCCTTAGACACCCCTCCTATGACTAACCTGCTAGTCAGCTCCCTACAAACCCTGTCAGGGGAGCCTACCCCCAGGCTTTGCCTCCAGTCCGGCTCCTACAGTAACAGCAATGGAATTGCTCATATGCTAAAGCCTGGCTTCTATGGGCTGCAGTGGCTAAGTATCTCTCTCTCTCTCTCTCTCTCTCTCTCTCTCTCTCTCTATATATATATATATACAGTATATACATACATACATACAGGGACAGCATAAATATAGCTGCCATGGATACAGAACAGCAGGACTGTGGTTGGAAAGAAGCCAGCCCAGGTATTCTGTTTGATGACATCTATCAGTTTGTTATAAAAAGGTGTCAGACAGAAGTGACAGTGAACTAGGTGTCCAAGTGATAGGTCAGTGTGTGGCTACTGTTATGCTGTGTACACACAGTGCAATTTGACATTCAATTTTGACTATATATCCACCTTCTGCGGTCTCTACTCTTCTCATTTTGGTAAAAGGTAACATTGTATAGACCTCCATATTACAATTCTGCATTTATTAAAGTACAGATAACAGATGATTTACTTCCACCACAACAAATACAACAAGGAAAATATAAATGTTGATGGCAAAACCCATATTCACAAAGCAGATGGCTGCACATGGTCATACACTGCTGACTGACTCCTATGTATCCATGTGTGTGACGACTACATGAGGGGGATTGTCTGAGCAGTGCTAAATGGCCTGCAGATTTAACCTAGAAACCTCGATGGAGCAGCCGACCGTACTTCTCTCTCACCATATGCAGAGTAATTGTAACCATGGCATTAAGCATTACGCATAAGTATTAAGAAATGCTGCATTTTTCTAGTTCTGCAGTGACAGGGTTAACTTGTTTAAATCCTTTGCACCTGGAAATTATAATTGTAGTTGTTCCTATATTGTGTGTATGTCTGACTCCCCTGTGATACAGATAAATTAGACAATAAAACATGCTTCTGTTAATAAACATGGATGTTGCCGAATCTGATGACATCACTCAGAAACCATAGCAAGAGAATGAGGTCACTCACATCAGTATCCAGGTAACTACCAACAGTTACCCCAATTTTGGGGTAAAAGGGAACGTTGCTATTCTCCCTATCCTGCATTTACCCCATACAATATCTTCCAGCATGGCCTAAGGACACACCAGTATTTAATTCTACTTTACATTCATTGCATGTTAAATAAAATCTCTTCATTATGTAAATGAAATCTATAAACGTTAACAAATGCAGGAACAATAAAGTTGTAGCATGCACAGGCTGATTGATTATTGTGTGTTTCCAGGCTACAATCTACACGAATCAATAAAAGATGTGCAAAGTTTCAGCGCGGTGTAAAAGGTGGTAAACACAGACATGCTCTACTTGCCAGAAAGAATAATTTGTGGCCAACCTCTGAAGTCCATTTCTCTGCTACCACAATGCGCAGTACCAATACTGGTATCCACAGCTGGAGAGAAATCTTTATGCGTTGCCTTGGTATTTTCATGAGCATTTAAACTAAAGCAAAGATAGATATGAGCAGATAACTAAACAGCGTTGATAGAGGGAGTAGGGAAGGGATAGCAGTCTTCCTCTCTGAGGACAATCTGTTACTGTTCTCCCAGGAAGGGTGATACAGAATCTAGTGCACTCTCTGTTAATCAGATGGCCATTCGGAGTCAGGTGAGTGTGACACATAAGCAGCACAATTGTGAGGATCTACACTTTATTTCAGATCTCTGACACTAGAACAGGGAGGGGAGATGTTTATTTTTAGATGTATCAAACAAAATAAAAAAAAAAAAAAAAAAAAAAGCACAATTGCATGGAAGCCTCCGAGGGGAGCTTTAAATTAAGGACATAATTTAGTCGAAAAATATAATGTCTGGTTTTCATTAGCTGCTCTACTTTTCATGAACAGGGCCAGGAAAAAACTCAATTAGTACATAATTATTTTTGGTTCTGAAAGGGGTATATAATAAATTCAAGCAGCAATATAAAAGCTTCTTGTCCACCCATTATTTAACCACCTGGCATGTATCTTTATTTCACTGACTGTAGATATACTGTATAGCCGAGAACAAACATATGTTACGCTGGTGAGCGAGTGCTTATATTTAGCCATAGGGGTAAATTTACTAACAACCAACCAGATTCTGTCTATCATTTCTCCTTTGCATCCTAGAAAATTATAGACAAAAGTTGATTGGTTGCTACTGGCAACATCACCTCTTTTCAGTTTTATAACCTTTAATAAATGTACCCGATAATGGCTAGCTGGTTGAGTTTTTGGGGGGCGAGGGGACATTTACAGTCATGTCATCTTCACCACATGATGAGTCACTAGACTAAGGGGGTATTCAATGTTGATTCCGACTGTCAGAACGTTTCTGACAGTCGGAATATTGGCCATTCCGACCTCAATTCGACAGTCCCAATTCAATCTTCTGACTGCAGGAAACGTTCCGACAGTCACAATCAACCTTAGTCTAGTGACTGACCATGTGGGGAGATGATATGACTGAAAATGTCCCCTGAAAATTCATCCAACTAGTTCGACAATGAATGTGTATTTTGTCAAAAACAGGCGCAGATTCGACAATTGTGTTTGATAATACAGATTTGACTTTTTAAAAAGACAAATCTACACTGGCTACAATGCGGTCGGAACCGGCTGCATTGAATAGATGTGTGCAGATATTTCTGGCTGTAGGAAATATTGGCACACATTGAATACCCCCTAAAGATGCGTATACACTAGATCAGTGGTTCTCAAACTGTGGGTCCTGACCCCAGAAGTGGGTCCCGACCTTCTCATCGTGGGGTCGCGACTCCATGTTCAGGGCCGGCGCCACCACTAGGCAGCCTTAGGCATTTGCCTAGGGCACCGGCCGCTGGAGGGCAGCAGTTTGGAGCTGGTCCGCGCCGCATCACCCAGCAAGCCGCCCCATCCATGGGGAGCGTTGTGTCGCTGCGACCCAAACCACCCGCCAGGCTCCCCCCCTGGAAAGTCAAGGCGCCGGACCCCCCCCTCTCCTCTCCCTGGGGAGAGTCGCGGCGGTGCACAGCAAGCCCCCGCGAAGGTCACGGCGCCATGCGCCGCATCACTGGACCCGGCAGCGTGGCCCCCTGGAGCGGGTAAGTGTTTGAGCACCGGGGCGCCCACCCCCCTCCCCGCCTGGGGCGCTCCGGTGCCTAGCACCGGCCCTGTCCATGTTGCTGACCATCCGGCTGATGACCTTTCTAATCTCAGTCAGTGATTCAAGGAGTCTGAAAATCTGTTAAATTGTCTGTTATTTAGACTCCTCCCATCACTCTGTGCCTCCGCAATGCTGCCATGTATGTGCTGTCTACTGACTACACATGTGATGTGATGTGAGGACCTTCTGCAGTAACTTGCTGGGTTCCTATAAATATTTTTATTGTCTGATGGGGTCCCAGAGCAAAATAGTTTGGGGACCCCTGCACTAGATGATAATGAATAAAAATATGCACGCTAACAATATCATTAACGATTTTATGGTCTATATTGCATAGTGTATGCACTATATTGTTAATGATGTGTGCGTCTGCTGGTCGTTATCGATGTCCTCTGTTGCCCTGCATGTATAGCATGGCCCCCGCTTCCAATTGCATACATGTTTTTTTTACTGGTAGAAGTTCCTGCAGAATGCTCAGCACCAGGGGTGGAACTTGTGTGTGGTGGGCCCAGGTGCAAAAATTTAATTTGGGCCCCCCTCCTCCTCCTCCCCAACCCAAGTTAACAATATGCTGCATGGCGCGGGCCCCTTAGTCCTTAAGGGCCCCGGTGCAATGCACCTGCTGCACCAATGGTAGTTCCGCCCCTGCTCAGCACTAGCAACGTATACAGTTGTCAAGTTAGGGAACATTGCTGTACAAAATGATGCTCATTTCCAGAACAGCTAGACAGACCACAAATGCTGTTTGTTGCTTTCATAATCTGCCATATGTTCATTAACATGTCAGTGTATGCTGACACTGCTGTCACTGTAGCTGGAAGAGATAGCAAAACGAGGATCAATTAGCCACACTTTGACAACAGTACAACTTGCACTGACTGCAAATATACTGGTATATATAGCAGGAATCGGTACATCTGTCAGAATCAACTTAGGTCTACAGTCATTAGGTCGACCCCATTAGGTCGACTGGCTGGAAGGTCGACATGGGCCAAGGTCGACATGACTTAAGGTCGACATGGGTTTTTCACTTTTTTTATCCGAATGTCGACACAGTCGACATGGACACAGTTGGCAATGAGACTCGGACCCTCGCATCGCTCGCTTTGCTCGCAATGCATTGGGCACAGTGGCTCGCTTCGCTCGCCACAGCTTTAATAACCTCCTCCACACCCTAGTGGATGGTAGGGCATGAAATACCACCTGTCGGCTCAAAAAACAGTGAAAAACCCCATGTCGACCTTATGACCAGTCGACCTTCCTCATGTCGACCTTTATGCAAATTCGACCTTAAGTCATGTCGACCTTGGCCCATGTCAACCTTAAGTCAGGTCGACCTTCCTGCCAGTCGACCTAGTGGGGTCGACCTAATGACTGTAGACCTAAGTTCATTCTAATAGATGACCGCTTCCCATATAGCAAAGGTACAGTATATAACCAAGGCCTGCATGTATCAGCCCTAAGGTTCTTACAAGTAATAATTGACATCTTGTTTCAATATTCATCCTCCATAAAAAGAGTACAGTATTTTATAGTAACACACATAATAAAATTATTTTTGAAAATGAAATGGCATTACTGACCAGTTGTATAATTTGGGTGGAGTTTGTTCTCTGGGTGCTAAAGCCAGCAGGGAGCACCAACATGGTAGCAGTAAAACAACATTTCTACTGCTCCCTGGTTGCACAGCAGTGTCTATCGTTTACATGACACTTCCTGCCCTGCAGCCCATAGGTAAAAACCGCCACTGCTTGAATGTCAGATGACATATTATATTACACACTAATACTATTTAATGAACAACTGAACCATTCCTCCTTCATAAAACTGCAGTGGGTTGCATGCAGTATCTTCTGATTGGCCAACTAGAAGATATCACATACAACCCACGGGAGCACGCAATTGAGCATACAGATTGCCCGATATGAACGATGTGTTGTTCCGACTTGGCCAGAAATGACAGACAGTACTGATATTTGTGTAGGATGTACCCACCTTAAGAAAAGAGTATAACTAAGCTCTTACTTTTCTTGTACATATTGTACTTTTCTTTATGTTACATAATAATTATGTAAATTTATAAGTATTACTGTACATTGTATTTCTTTTCCCCACACAAAATAATCGTCGGAGCGGGGCTCACGAGTGTCTCTTGTGTGCATGCCCCGTTCTGGCGGCCGGTTGCAGATGGCTGGCGGCTGGCGATTAGAATGTGTGTTTCCCTGGGAAGGCAGGCGGGCTGATCGCCCACACCCTTTTCGGCCATCTCCATCTGAAATAAAAGTCAGTTTTCCTTGACTTAACTCCGGAGGGTAGAAATATCAACCCACCACCATCAAATGATTTCTCTCCCCTTTCCGCACACGAGGGGATGTGTGCTACACAACACACAGAGCAGGATGCGGGTTTTTACCGCATTTTCGTATACACTAAAGCCCCTCCGCCGGGCACTGCTGTGGAGGGATTCGACAGCAAAATCTGGTGATACGCTATAGAAGCCTATTGGATTTTTTCCACAGCGGTGTTTGAGGGATTCATCGCAGATCCCTCCCAGCATGCCCCATGGCCAGTGCCAGAGGAAGTCCAGCGCCACAGGCAGTCCAGCGCCAGAGCAAAGGACAGCTTTTCTCGCATATGGTAGTGCATATGCGATTATTAGGAATGGGGTACCTGGCGATGTGGGGCGGTGGATGCTAGTGCATATGCGATTATTAGGAATGCGGTACCTGGCGATGTGGGGCGGTGGATGTTAGTGCATATGGGATTATTAGGAATGCGGTACCTGGCGATGTGGGGTGGTGGATGTTAGTGCATATGCGATTATTAGGAATGCGGTACCTGGCGCTGTGGGGCGGTGGATGTTAGTGCATATGCGATTATTAGGAATGCGGTACCTGGCGATGTGGGGCGGTGGATGTTAGTGCATATGCGATTATTAGGAATGCGGTACCTGGCGATGTGGGGCGGTGGATGTTAGTGCATATGCGATTATTAGGAATGCGGTACCTGGCGATGTGGGGTGGTGGATGTTAGTGCATATGCGATTATTAGGAATGCGGTACCTGGCGATGTGGGGCGGTGGATGTTAGTGCATATGCGATTATTAGGAATGCGGTACCTGGCGATGTGGGGTGGTGGATGTTAGTGCATATGCGATTATTAGGAATGCGGTACCTGGCGCTGTGGGGCGGTGGATGTTAGTGCATATGCGATTATTAGGAATGCGGTACCTGGCGATGTGGGGCGGTGGATGTTAGTGCATATGCGATTATTAGGAATGCGGTACCTGGTGATGTGGAGCGGTGGATGTTAGTGCATATGCGATTATTAGGAATGCGGTACCTGGCGATGTGGGGTGGTGGATGTTAGTGCATATGCGATTATTAGGAATGCGGTACCTGGCGATGTGGGGCGGTGGATGTTAGTGCATATGCGATTATTAGGAATGCGGTACCTGGCGATGTGGGGCGGTGGATGTTAGTGCATATGCGATTATTAGGAATGCGGTACCTGGCGCTGTGGGGCGGTGGATGTTAGTGCATATGCGATTATTAGGAATGCGGTACCTGGCGCTGTGGGGCGGTGGATGTTAGTGCATATGCGATTATTAGGAATGCGGTACCTGGCGATGTGGGTTGGTGGATGTTAGTGCATATGCGATTATTAGGAATGCGGTACCTGGCGATGTGGGGCGGTGGATGTTAGTGCATATGCGATTATTAGGAATGCGGTACCTGGCGCTGTGGGGCGGTGGATGTTAGTGCATATGCGATTATTAGGAATGCGGTACCTGGCGATGTGGGGCGGTGGATGTTAGTGCATATGCGATTATTAGGAATGCGGTACCTGGCGATGTGGGGCGGTGGATGTTAGTGCATATGCGATTATTAGGAATGCGGTACCTGGCGATGTGGGGTGGTGGATGTTAGTGCATATGCGATTATTAGGAATGCGGTACCTGGCTATGTGGGGCGGTGGATGTTAGTGCATATGCGATTATTAGGAATGCAGTACCTGGCGATGTGGGGTGGTGGATGTTAGTGCATATGCGATTATTAGGAATGCGGTACCTGGCGCTGTGGGGCGGTGGATGTTAGTGCATATGCGATTATTAGGAATGCGGTACCTGGCGATGTGGGGCGGTGGATGTTAGTGCATATGCGATTATTAGGAATGCGGTACCTGGTGATGTGGAGCGGTGGATGTTAGTGCATATGCGATTATTAGGAATGCGGTACCTGGCGATGTGGGGTGGTGGATGTTAGTGCATATGCGATTATTAGGAATGCGGTACCTGGCGATGTGGGGCGGTGGATGTTAGTGCATATGCGATTATTAGGAATGCGGTACCTGGCGATGTGGGGCGGTGGATGTTAGTGCATATGCGATTATTAGGAATGCGGTACCTGGCGCTGTGGGGCGGTGGATGTTAGTGCATATGCGATTATTAGGAATGCGGTACCTGGCGCTGTGGGGCGGTGGATGTTAGTGCATATGCGATTATTAGGAATGCGGTACCTGGCGATGTGGGTTGGTGGATGTTAGTGCATATGCGATTATTAGGAACTAGCTGACCCGCCCGGCGTTGCCCGGGAAAACCTTGGGGTTTCTTTATTTCCAAAATTGCTGAAAAATGTCATCTTACAGTATGCTGTGACAAAGACCTAAGATTGTAATTTGTTAAAGATTCCACCATAATGTTAGAATGTGTTTGCATTGATACTCAATGATGGCAATGAAATCAGGTGTGGTGTTGTTGTTTGAAACACAACGCTCCTGAGTTGAAAACTTGTATGTGTTGATGAATTCCACATCCACTCCTTAGATTTAGCACCTACTGTATGACATATCCTCCAACATCTGAGGGTCAGAAATCGGGGTACTTATGTATTATCTGGACTCCCATGTTAAATGCACCCCATTTTTTCATACCCCTACTATCCAACTACGCATGGAGTTGATTTTATATAGTGTGGCGAGCGGACGCGGTCTCATAAGAAAAACGGGAGTCCAGATATTACATAAGTACCGAAATCGGTACAAAATCAGAAAGGGACATGTCCACACCTCAATTTCTATACTTTCAATGGTACAGTTTGTGTAATTACAGGCGCTGAGTGTGTGGGGTCCGGTGTGGGCGTTACTTACCGCGCCATAATTAATTAAAAATTCACTACTCCCTGCCACTGCCACTCCCCTCCCCTCACCGAACCTGCCTGCAGCAGTCTCTGAGGTCTGGGTATCTGTAAAGCACATGCACCGAGCATCTCTACCAAACAGTGGGGCAGCCCCTGAGTGTGGGAGCAGGTCCGGGGGCCTGGCCACATGATGTCATGACGCAACGCACACTATCCGCACCACTGTAATGCACCACTGGGAATGGGTGCAATGGGCCAAATTCTTCCTTACATCCCGCCGGGCCAATCCACTGATTCAGCCATCACAATCATCAATGGATGCATTAATAAGGTTTGGAGTTTAAGAAGTTGAAGAATAAGACTGAGAAAAAGAATTGCCATGTTACAAAGTGTACAATTTACTCAATAAATCGTGAAAATGTAAGTGTACATAGAAGTACAATCAAGAAATGAAAGTAGGATTAAAAAATAAGTTCTGATTCAAACTGATAATTGTTTGGATGGGGTGGGTTGTGAAACAAATCTATAGGTGAGGGTATGGATATTGTGGGCATAATTGGTGTTACACCTACAGGGGGCCCTCAATTGATGGGATTTTCACTACAGTGTCACGGTCACAGTGTCACCATAGGGGGATTCCCAATTGGGGTCCAGGTGGTCTTTTAGGGACCCTTTACAATCCTGTAGGTCTCTTCTCCTTGAGCTTACAGTCTCCCTTAATGATAGTCAATCACTGAGGGAGACCGTAGGCTCCAGGAGAAGAGACCAACGGGATTGTAAAGGGGTCCCTAAAAGACCACCTGAACCCCAATTGGAAATCCCCCTACGGTGACACTGTAGTGAGAATTTCTCATCAACTGTACCAAACACCAATTATGCCCACAATATCCATACCCCCTCCACCTATAGATTTGTTTCGCAACCCGCCATCCAAACAATTATCAGTTTGAATCAGAATTTATTTTTTAATCCTACTTTCATTTCTTGATTGTACTGTACTTCTATGTACACATATTTTTTTCACGATTTATTGAGTAAATTGTACACTATAACGTGACAAATCTTCATCTCAGTCTTATTCTTCAACTTCTTACACTCATAACATTCAAACAAATACATGCAGCGCTCATGCCCATCGACCAAACATTATCTATGAACCAAAAGAGTCTGGGAAACCCTTAAGGCAGAGCAGTGCCTGATATCCAACTGACTAACAGGGTGAGTGCAGTGTACCCACTTTGTATTGATCAATGGGTGCATTGGCCAGGACAAAGATTTCTCAGTGCAACTGGCCGGGGAGCGCAGTGACAGGCTGGAGGACTGGAGAGACGGATATGGGGAACAAAGTAGAAACGGTACATTAGGTACAGTTTTTATTTGCCGGTACAGACGGTTAAATAAACGGCAAATTATTTTTTATGTGTTCTGTGTGTTTGTGTGTGTTGTACTGTTTTTGTGTGTGTGTTGTAGTGTATGTGGTTGTGTGTGTTGTATTGTATGTATCTGTCCAATGCGTAAGTGTATGAGGTGTGCTACGTATATACAGTATGTGTGTGTTGTGTCTTTGTGTATCTGTGCAATGTTTAAGTGTGTGTTTTGTGTGTGTCGTACTGTTTTTTGGGTGTGTGTGGTGAATGTGGGTGTGTGTTGTGCTGTTAGAGGTATGTTATGTGTGTGTGTTGTGTGTATCTGCCCTATGTGTAAGTGCGTAAGGTGTGCTATGTATAAATCTGTGTGTGTGTAGTGTGCTGTGTGTATCTGTGCAATGTTTACGTGTGTGTTTTGTGTATTGTACTGTTTTTGGGTGTGTGTTGTAGTGAATGTGGGTGTGTGTTGTACTGTGAGTGTTGTGTTGTGTGTATCTGCCGAATGTGTAAGTTTGTGATGTGTGCTACGTATATATGTGTGTGTAGTGTGCTTTGCGTATCCTGGCAATGTTTAAGTGTGTGTGTTCTGTGTGTTTGTTGTACTGTTTTTGGGTGTGTGTTGTAGTGTGTATGGATTTGTATTGTACTGCATGTGGTGTGTTGTGTGTGTGTGTATCTGTCCAATGTGTAAGTGTGTGAGGTGCTCTACGTATAAATGTGTGTTGTGTGCTGTGTGTGCGTATGTGGTGTACTGTGTGTGTGTGTGTGTGTACAATGTGTATGTGTGTGTGTTGTGTGGTCTATGTATATCCTCAATTATTTCCTAATTGTTTGAAGCCTTCACCATAATGTTAGAATGTGTCATTCATACTCAATGACAGCAATGAAATCCGGTGTGGAGTTGTTCCTTTGCAAACGGTTTCACAGATCATCGATCTTCTCCCCAGAACATCAATGAAGGTAAATTAAAACTTGGTGTTTTTCTCCTTCATCCACTAGGTGTCACTGGAGTTACACTGGGGAATAGAAGGCGACCACAGGGAGCATGGGCACTTTAAAATAATTAATCAGTGTGACCAACTCCTCCCCTTCTACTTCCCCTCCCAGGCAGTCTTAGATCGTGCCCAAAAGGAAGCAGGTCACATTTGGCTCATCTCCTGGGCTTTTTGTAATTAGGGCATAAAGCAGCAAGTTTTGCCTTTGAGGACAGGCAGATAGTTGCTGCTACTATCTGCCTGCGACGTGGGAGCCTGCCGGAGGGAGCCGGCTGCTGCTTAAGGGTTTGCGCCCGGCTCCCTGGCTGACAGAGACCACCGTCTCTGGAGCTGTAACGGGCGCCGCTCTCACGCAGCGTGCACCCGATCCTCCCCCAGCCCCACCGCCGACGGCATGGCCGCAGCACTGTGAGTATTACCCTGCCTTCCTATTAGAGGAAGGTCAGGGACACAAACGGCGGTGCAGCAGAGGGTTTTTTAAACCTGGCGCCATTATGGGTGACGGAGCTGCCAGGCGGGGGGCGGAGTTACCGCGCGGTACTTCCCAGCAGGCCTTGGCATACCCCAGCGTTCCTGCAAGTCGCGGCGGCCATCTTGGACATTTGGCGCCGTTTGAACACGCTGCTGGAGGCTCCACAGTTGCGCTGCAGATCTATCCTGACTGCAGTTGGGCGATTCCTGTCCCCTGGTGACCGTCCTGCTGAACGCTCTATCCGGTCTGTGAGTTACAGTGGGGATTAGAGCTAGGTGGAGACAGTTTGGGCTGTGTCTCAAACTTAGAGCTATAGCGCTCCTAGGTATATGCCATAGCGTTGTACAAAGCTCTGTGACAGCTCTTTACTTTCACTGTCTCTCCCTTCCAGCATAATATATTGCTGCCTATCCTATACCTACTATCTGTGATCAGTCTGGTAGTGTGTGGTGATTGCTGGGTGTTCTGTTGAACCATGGCAGGGGGTAGCTCCAAGAGGGTTACTTGCAAGAAGTGTGCTGTAAAATTTACACCTTCTAAGGAGGGAGACTCTGTATGTGATAAATGCGCTGCTTTACCCCCAGCTCCAGAGTCCCCCGTTCATACCCCTGTTTGGGCATCACAATTAGCTGATGTGATGTCTCATTTAGCTTGCGAGCTCTCTGCAGCTCAAAAGAACAGAGAAACTTCCAGAACTCAACAGGCTTCCTTGACTTCTGCTGTGCAGAGCTTAACAAAGGCCTTAACACCAGCAGAGGGCGCCATTGCTTCATCTTCTAGGCAAGATCCCCCTACCTTACTCAGGAAAAGGGTATTACAGCCCTCTGGGGATTCTGGGGAGTATGATGATATGCCTGATCTGGAGGAGGGCGAATATGCTCTTCCAGATAATTATGATGATGATGATGATGATGTGGAACCTGAGGCTCAGGTGTTAGTTTCACAAGAGCCGGCCACAGCCACTCCAGGACTGGAGGACCTTATACATATGGTTAAGGTTGCCTGCAAGGTGTCAGATGACACAGACATTCCTGCTCGTCCTTCTTTCTTTGGAAAGAGACAAAGGCAGTCACCCACCTTCCCCCCAGCGGAGGAGTTGAATGAACATATATTGCAGGCTTGGAATCATCCTGATAAAAAATTCCAGGTACCTCAGAGGTTTCTGGCTGCTTATCCTCTTCCACCAGAGGGTAGAAAGAGGGTTGAGATACCTCCAGTAGTGGACTCTTCAGTCTCACGACTGTCAAAAAAGACGGTCCTCCCGGTGCCGGGTGCAACCACTCTTAAGGATACTTCTGACCGTAAGTTGGAGGTAACCCTTAAGAACATTTTTTCAGCCGCTGGTATTATTCAGCGTCCGGCCCAGGTCGGGTGCTGGGTAAATAAAGCCATGGGGGTGTGGGCTTCTCAGATCCTAACAGAGGTCCGTGAGGGCTCTGACCCTTCTTCTATTGTTCAGCTGGCTGAACAGATCCAGGAGGCATAAAATTATTTAATAGAGGCCTCTTCTGACGTCTGCATGATTGCAGCCAAGGTTTCGGCCTTATCCATATCAGCTCGCAGAGCTCTCTGGTTACGCCAATGGCAGGCTGACGCAGAGTCCAAGCGTGCTGTGGAGGCCCTGGCGTTCAATGGGGAGGTTCTTTTCGGGCCAGAGCTCGACAAGTGGATCTCCCAAGCAACGGGAGGTAAGTCCCACTTCCTTCCCTCAGCGGCTCCTCCAACTACACGCAGGACCCCTCAAAGGCCCTCCTTTCGGTCCTTTCGGCCTACGACCAGATTCAGAGGTCGTTCCAGAGGCGGAGCTCCATCTAGAGGCTCCAGAGGACGAGGCAGAGGCACCTCGGCAGCTGTCCAGGAGCCCAAGTCCTCCAAGCCAACCGCATGACTGTCCACGGTCCCATCTGGGGGATCCCAGAGTCGGGGCTCGACTGCTGTCCTTCTGTCACATCTGGCTGCAGTCTTGTCAGGACTCGTGGGTAAGGGATCTGGTAACCCAAGGTTACAAAATCCATTTCAGGTTAGTCCCTCCAAACAGGTTTTTCAAGACCGGTCTCCCAGTCTCAGGAGACAAGGCGCAACTTCTGTTGTCAGCAATCAACAAGCTGCGGACAACCGGAGTTGTGATTCCAGTACCCGAGGATCAGCGTACTCAGGGATACTACTCCAGTCTGTTCCTTGTGCCGAAGCCGGATGGCTCGGTAAGGCCTATACTAAATCTAAAGGATTTGAATCCGTTTTTACAAGCGGTCAAATTCAAGATGGAGTCCCTGCAGTCGGTGATTCAGGGACTGGAACAGGGAGAGTTCCTGGTATCCTTGGATATCAGGGATGCATACCTGCACATCCCCATCTGGCCCCCTCACCAGTCCTTCCTCCGGTTCGCTGTACAGGAACAACACTGGCAGTTCCAGGCCCTGCCGTTCGGTCTCTCATCGGCCCCCAGGGTCTTCACCAAGGTGATGGCTGTGATGATGGAGGTCCTCAGGGCTCAGGGGATTACCATCATCCCTTACTTGGACGATCTTCTTCTGAAGAATCGTTCGAAGGAGGCCCTGTTGTCCAACATACGGCTCACCCAGGAGACTCTCATCAGTCATGGGTGGATTCTGAACTTTGCAAAGTCTCAGCTACAGCCGTCTCAACGTCTTCTCTTTTTGGGGATGATTCTGGACACCCAGCAGATGAAGGTTTTTCTACCATCCGACAAAGTTCAGTCCCTGCAGGTCCTGGTCAGGTCGGTCTTGCGACGGCCACAGGTAACGGTGCACCTTTGCACCAGACTCTTGGGGAAGATGGTGTCCTCCTTCGAGGCGGTACAATATGGCCGCTTCCACTCGCGCCAATTCCAGTTGTCTCTCCTTCGCCAGTGGTCAGGGTCTCACCTGCATCTTCAGCAGCGGGTGACCCTGTCTCCTCGAGCCCGTCTGTCTCTGCTGTGGTGGCTCAACTCCGAAAACCTGCAAAGGGGCAGGAGGTTCGGCATATGGGAGTGGACTCTCCTCACCACAGACGCCAGCCTTCGAGGCTGGGGGGCGGTAACGCTGGAACACCAGTTCCAGGGTTTATGGACGAGGCAGGAGAGCTTACTCTCCATCAATATGCTGGAACTCAGAGCAGTCTACTATGCTCTTCTGCAGGCGGGACACCTGCTGAGGAGCAGAGCAATCAGAGTTCAGTCCGACAACGCCACAGCCGTCGCCTACATAAACAAGCAAGGCGGCACTCGGAGCAAGGCGGCGATGAAGGAAGTAAGCAGGATCATCCTCTGGGCTCAGAACCATGCTCAGGCCTTGTCAGCGGTGTTCATCCCCGGAGTAGACAATTGGGAGGCCGACTTTCTAAGTCGGCAGCATGCCCACCAGGGGGAGTGGTGCCTCAACCCTCAGGTATTTCAGTCCCTTATACATCGTTGGGGGTGTCCTCAGGTGGATCTGATGGCGTCCCGCCACAACTTCCAGCTCCCAACATACTTTGCGCGGACTCGAGATCCTCAGGCCGCAGGGGTAGACGCTCTGGTCGCTCCTTGGCCGTTCCAGTTCGTTTACCTCTTCCCTCCCTTTCCGCTGATCCCTCGGGTGTTACAGCGCATTCGCAGGGAGGGGGTAACAGCGCTTCTGATAGCGCCGGATTGGCCCCGGCGCTCGTGGTACACCAACCTGACGGATCTTCTAATCGACGAGCCGTGGCCGCTGCCTCATCAGGAGGACCTCCTCAGTCAGGGTCCCTTCATCTACCCAGATTTAGGACGTCTACATTTGACGGCGTGGCTGCTGAGAGGTCCATCTTGAGACGTGCAGGTATCCCTAGGGCGGTGATACCCACAATGATGAGGGCCAGGAAGGAAGTCACCTCCAGACACTATCATCGAATTTGGAGATCCTATGTGGCGTGGTGCGAAAGACGCAGAGTGTCCTCTACTCTGTTCAAGAAGGCTCGACTTCTCCTGTTTTTACAGGAGGGGTTAAACTCTGGACTTAGGCTGAATACACTAAAGGTGCAGGTTTCAGCACTCTCAGTTTTTTTCCAGAAACGTATAGCTCTCATTCCGGAAGTCCACACTTTTTTCCAGGGGGTGCTGAGGCTTCAGCCCCCTATTCGTCCGCCTACGGCTCCCTGGGACCTAGAGTTGGTCCTCAGATATTTGAAGTCATCAATATTTGAGCCCTTAGAAGAGGTGGATCTTCGATATCTCACCTGGAAGGTGGTTCTTCTTTTGGCTCTGGCCTCGGCCAGACGTGTCTCGGAATTGGGTGCGCTTTCTTGTCGCTCACCGTTCCTCCAGTTTCATCCGGACAGAGCGGAGCTCCGTACCAGTCTTTCTTTCCTTCCAAAGGTGGTCTCAGCGTTCCACGTGAACCAACCCATAGTGGTTCCAGCATTCACAGAGGCTTCACCTGAGGATAGGTCTTTGGATGTGGTGAGGGCCCTGCGGATTTATGTCTCTCGCACGGCTTCTCTTCGCAAGACGGATGTCTTGTTTGTTACCTACGACCCAGTGCGTCGTGGATGGCCAGCTTCAAAACAGACGCTGGCCAGATGGATCCGTCTGACTATTCGTCAGGCATACCTTGCTGAGGCTCAGACGCCTCCCACTAACATAGGCGCGCACTCCACCAGATCGGTGGGTCCTTCATGGGCGGCTGCCCGTGGGGTCTCCCTGCAACAGCTCTGTCGTGCTGCGACATGGTCAGGTCGGCACACTTTTGTGCGATTTTATAGGTTTGATACCTTTGCGGCACCAGCTTCTCAGTTTGGCCGCTCTGTTTTAAGGGGATCTCAGCGCTCACCCACCCGGGTTGAAAGCTCTGGGACGTCCCCAGTGTAACTCCAGTGACACCTAGTGGATGAAGGAGAAACAGGGATTTTGTACTTACCGTAAATCCTTTTCTCCGAGTCCACAGGTGTCACTGGACGCCCGCCTCGGCGCTGTTCTCCACCTGTTATGTTCAGTGTTAGGTTCCTATTGGGTAACCTCTGGAGTTTTCCCTTGTCAGGGTTATTTAAACATGGTTATTACACACCTGTCTTGGTTTGACTCTGTGTGTGTGTGTTTGTTTTTTCATATATATACATTCTTTTTCTACTATTTGTATTGAATGATGTTATGTTGTGATGAACCTCCTCTCGGATGTGTGTTATATCTTTCTGCTCCCTTTCGGGCACGATCTTTATGACTGCCTGGGAGGGGAAGTAGAAGGGGAGGAGTTGGTCACACTGATTAATTATTTTAAAGTGCCCATGCTCCCTGTGGTCGCCTTCTATTCCCCAGTGTAACTCCAGTGACACCTGTGGACTCGGAGAAAAGGATTTACGGTAAGTACAAAATCCCTGTTTTTAATTTCTAAGTGAAATTTGCCAAAAACGGCTTCGAGGTGCACACCACCGGGTCCAGAGGTATCTTGTTGCTGAATTTGGTGTCTCTGAGTGCCACGGTGTGTCCGCAATGCGACGGACACGCACACACACACACACGCACACAGATTCTTCAACTTATTATATAGAAGATGCGGTACCTGGCGATGTGGGGCGGTGGATGTTAGTGCATATGCGATTATTAGGAATGCGGTACCTGGCGCTGTGGGGCGGTGGATGTTAGTGCATATGCGATTATTAGGAATGCGGTACCTGGCGATGTGGGGCGGTGGATGTTAGTGCATATGCGATTATTAGGAATGCGGTACCTGGCGATGTGGGGCGGTGGATGTTAGTGCATATGCGATTATTAGGAATGCGGTACCTGGCGATGTGGGGTGGTGGATGTTAGTGCATATGCGATTATTAGGAATGCGGTACCTGGCTATGTGGGGCGGTGGATGTTAGTGCATCCCCATCACACTCTGGAAAGTAAGCCTGCCCATATGTGAAAATATTACATGCCGCAAAGTCTGCTTATCGTTTTTGCAGCTTCCGAATCCTTTTCCTTCCTTTCAAATCATTAGAGGTTTTCAGATCCCATAGAGAAAAATGATTTCATCTACAATGTCTGCGTTCATACGTACGAATGTTCTATGTAAGTGTCATATAGAGCTGGTTATAGCGCATTTGACGTATATCACCTCCATACATCTCCCCCTAAGTCTTACTGAGGTATAAGAGTTATTGCAGAATAATCAACCGGTGAGTGAATAAAACACATCTCACTCTGAAATACTGAGCTCAGCCAGAGAATGGGACACTGCCAGGAGTCTTGTGTGCGTCTGCCAAAATACCGCTACCTGTTCTTGACCTGGATCATTCCATAATTCATTTCTAGGCCCTATTCCAGCAGACGGCACCAGCTGTACTCACATCTACCTGATCCTCTTCTGATGAAAATCAAATTTCATTAATGCTAAGCAGAAAAAGAATTTACAGAAATAAGGGATATATATCAAAAACAGCAGACTTCAAACAAGAACTCTGATGGAATCAGAACTATGGGCCTGATTCAGACCAGACGGAATGGGACCATTTCCGATGTTTGGGGGTCTTTGCAATGTGCCAATATGCAGGGGGCTGGAGCAGGGGGTTGCCTAGCATTTTATGGGTGTCCTCTTAAAAACACAGAGCATTCCCCTGGGAGTGCAGGTGTGTCCATGCCAGCCCTGAATTTGGTTATCTCCGTCAGAAATAAATGTCAGTGAAAAAAATCATTAGACGGGCGGCGACCATCGAATACTTTTTCACGTGTGCGGCTGCATGTAAGGGGATGTGCAAGTGTGCAGATCTCCTCGCCGGCAAATGTGAGGATTCCTATGGCAGGGATGCGCCCGTTTGGTCAGGAGGTGTTTATACGCAGCCTAAAGAACAGGCCTGAATCAGGCCCTATATGAGCATACACAGCCTAAACATACTGTATATATAAATAGTGACACTTCCAACAGTATGCAATCATTTGCAAATAGCTGATGCGAGGCAAACTTTTCATGTTAGACTATTTTAGAATATGGTACAATATGGGGAATGCAGGTCTTCCCTTGTTGACCTAGTTAGGTTTTATATACTTATATGCAGTGTTCTCAAACTTGGTCCTCAGGACCCCACACAGTTCACGTTTTACAGGTCATCCATCAGGTATAATCTTATCTTACAAGCTTCCCCATATTTCCTTACAGCACCGGGACTGGAAATACAATGGGATGAGCATAGGAGGAGGACTACACATCATTTTGACCATGTGACGCAAATGGTTTATTTTTCGGACTGTTAAACCATTTTGCAAAAAAAAACGGTTAAACTTCTTTTCATTATTAGAAGCTTTAGTACGTATACCCCATAGTATTGGAAACATGGTTTGCTATAGATGAAGGTCTCGTCAAGATCAGTCTTGAAAATGTATACCGTGCCTGAATTTCCTAAAGGTATAGTCACTGCCAAATGTTATAATAAAGAAAATTACATTTCAAAACCATATTTTGTCGTGAGGGCCGCCGAGAGGTATGCCATGCCCCGGCAAAATGTTTAGGGTGAAAAAACACTCTAAAGTCGAGGTGGTAGTGTTATTATCGCCCCTCCTCAGCAGCAGCAGCAGCACACACCTACAGCATGTGCTGTGCTGACAGCAGGCTCAGCATCAGCTCTCACACTGTCAGTGAGACGCTCATGCTGAGCCTGCTGTCAGCACAGCACATGCTGTAGGTGTGTGCTGCTGCTGCCTGGGAGGGATGGAGGGGGAAGGGGAGGTCAGACCAGGGTCCCTGTCGGGCCCCTCCAGCAAGCCTGGATCAATTATTATGGGTCAATTTAATTGCTGCCAGCAGTGCCAGTAAACAATGACATATATCACAATCCCTTAAATGTCTTATAAAAGCCTGATCAACGGGCACTTAGTATCTGGGGAACCATTAACACATGTGTTCCCAGATGTCCTGTAAACAAAGTACATTTTGCTTATGGACCAATAATGGAGAGGATAGTTTTGTCATTTCATCCCGTCGGCCCATCAGCCACTGAGATGCTCAGGTGTCAGTGAAGCAAACAATGAAAGTAGGACACATCCACCATTCGGCTTTCAGACTAAAAACACATTTATAGTAAAGCATTCAGAGAAGTCTAGACTGGCACTACATTATGTCACTGGGGACATGTCACAATATTGAACAGAGTTAGTTTATCAAAAAATACTGTTGACAGCTCTTTGGATGGTAGATCCAGATTATTTATGTACACAAAAGCCAGCAAAGAATATGCCAAGAATGTGCCAAGATCCACTGTCTGGATGCATCAAAAAACAAAATACTAGGAAAATCCTCAAAACTATACTATAGTATCCCCCTAATTATATCCCTAAATAACTATACCGTAAATGTATCCCCCAAATGATGTCTCCAAATGAAATGTGTTGGAGGTTTCTTGAACCTACTATGATTATGTTTGTACATTTTTGGTATAATTAATATTTCATTTTATATTACAAGGTTGCCTACCCTCCCAGAAATTGAAACCCCTTCCTGGCCCCCTGGAAAGGGGGACAAGCCTCCCAGATTTCTACTAGAGATGAGCGCCGGGCCGAAGATTTGGATTAGGATTCATCACCGGGATTTGGATTTGTCAAACAGCGGTGAAAGGCTTTGGATTTGGATTTGTCAAAAAATGCCCAAATCCTATAATTTTTGCATTCTTTTGTCCCTAGAGAAATATTAACCTCAATAACATTAATTTCCAGCCCTTTCCAGACAATTTTTACCACTTTACAACTCACAATGTTGTTTTCATTCAGTTTAGGCCAAGGTCTGCAGCAAGCTGGCTGGTAATTAACACACAAAACTTTTGACAGTATCAGTATAGTGTATTGGGGTGCAGTACACACAAACAATAAAGAAGAGCATTTTTTTTTAAATGCGCAGCTTGTATGACGCTGTGTGGAGGCCGAACAATCACACATGGAATTTCTGACAGTATACTATGGATGCAGTACACACAAACAATGAATAAAGAAGATAAAAATTGATTTGGATTTTTACTGTTATTTTTTGTAATGTGCAGCTTGTATAACGCTGGGTGGACACAGAAAAATCACACACGGAACTTATGGTGTATACTATTGGGGTGCAGTATACACCAAAATAAGAAAGAACTGCAAAATTTATTTTTATATTGTATTTTTTTTTTTATGGACGGGGCTTGTATAACGCTGCATGGACCATGGAGGCAGAACAATCACACACGGAACTTGTTTTGACAGTAGTATATGGTGTATTGCAGAGGTGGCCAAACCTGTCCTCAATATCTACCAACGGTGCATGTTTTCCAGGCAACCTGTGGATCTATAGTAGGAATGAATGCAGCAGGTTTTAAAATGTGACAGTTAGTAATGACTACAGCTGTGCACCAGTAGGTATCCTGAAAAACATGGACCGTTGGTAGATCTCGAGGACCGGGTTGGCCACCCCTAGTGTATTGGATTGCAGTGCAGCACACCACACACCACAATGAAAAAACAATTAAAAATTAAAAGCTGACTGACAGCCTGCCTAACACATGACCAGTACAATTACTAAGTATATATATATATATATATATATATATATATAAAATATATAACTCAGCACAAACCCCAGTGCACAAACCCCTCTGCAGTCTGCACAGCACAAACCCCTCTGCTCTGTACTGCACAGCACAAACCCCTCTGCACTGCACAACACCCCTCTGAGTCTGCACAGCACAAACCCCTCTGAAGTCTGCACTGCACAAGCACAACACCCCTCTGTCTGCACTTCACAGCACCCCTCTGCACTGACTGCACTGCACTGCACCCCTCTGCACACTGACAACACCTCTCTAGTCTGCTCAACTCCCAAACCCCACTGCAGAGCTGTGAGCAGCTGGAAGCGTGACTGAGAAATGGAGCCGAATTCTTGGGACGCCGAGCTTTTATAGATTCGACGTCTTGTGAGAATCCGACGCCAGTTTCCCATGCTCGGCCGCGCTCGGGTTTCCGAACAAAGCCAGAAATTCGCTAGCGCGGCTGTGTTCTGAGCAGTTCAGATTCCGGAGAATCTGGACTGGTCATCTCTAATTTCTACCTGTCTCCCACATCCCTCCCATCGGTGGAGATCGGTGGGACCAAATGACGCATTTGCATCATTGTAGCCCCCCCGCTGTGCAATGACTGCAACACTGGCATTGCACGGCGGGGGGGGGCATGGCCATGAAGACGCGTTTGCACTGGCCACACCCCCAAACTGTGTCTTATCACAGTAGCTCTGCCCAGTTCTGCCCATTCCACCACCCAGTCAGTGGCCCCGCCCCCCTGCCTCAAAGAACTGGCTGCCCTCTGTTGATGTTTTTGTGCTGCACATGCACAGTGAGTGAATTGTGATTGTTATTGCTTTGTGTCAGGAAGGTTTGTCTTAGCCATTTAAAAGTCCATTTTCTGGGCATAAATTAGTAATTGCAATCTTATTTACTATTGGAGAGCATTCTGTATCCAAAGAGAGTAGCTCAGACTGCATCTACAATGACACAATCAAGACTCTCCAAAATGATCCGATTTGAGATGATGGTACTTATGTATCAGCCAGTAGCGTAAATCCAATCCAAAAAATGTTTGTGCCCCCACCCTAATTTACAGTATATACAATATGTACCCTATGGGAGTCTGTAGGGAGGCCCCTAATCAATTGTATGCCCTAGGTAAGATTTTGGCTGGTTCTGCCTTTGACCCATCATCCAGTGGCATAGATCATAAAAGCAGTTAGCAACATCCCTCACCCCTCATTCATAGTAATCCTCATTCACAAAGCCATAATTAGACATTTTGGTGCCCTTTGACACAAAGAGCATTGGTATCCCACCATTTGAAACAGGGACAGTTTGTGCTGAAGGTGAATGCCCCATGAAAGGGGCGTGATCTTGCTGGAAAGGAGTGTGGTCACACAGTAGTGCCATCAAAACAAATTATGCTACATAGTGGTGCAACTTTATTCACATCACATCACACGACAGTGTCCCTTATTCATATTACGTCACACAGTAATACCCCTCACACCATATTAGGCCCCATACAGTGATGAACCAGATTATGCTCCACACCATAATGCCCTTTCACCTTATTATGGCCATTTTCCAGATCTGATAACAGTACAAATTTGTTCTCAAAATAGGCAAAACCATGTACACTGCAGGTGGGGCAATGGATGTGCTCCCCATAGCAGCCATTAAGATTTTAGCTATCATCTCTCCATTGCATACTTGAAAATGATGTACAAAATCTAACCGATTTGGGTAACACCACATTTATTTTTTATGCCGCTTAAGTCTACCCATCTCTACAATATTATATATATATTTCATTAGAATTTACTTACGTGAGTAGGCAGGTAAAGATCATAGACTGTCCCTGAGTCCACATCAATGGCGTGAAAACCCACCACAGATCCAAAGATAACTTTCAGCCTTTGCCCATTCTCTACTGTTAGATCAACAAATAGTGGCTTCTGATGTAGAGATGAAAAGGACTAAAACAAAATAAAAATATAAAAATATAATCTCAATGGTTTCTCATTCAGGTAATAATTTAATACGTGCAATCACATGCAAATAACCCCAGATTTGGGGGCTGTTTCAGACCTGTTCACTAGGCTGCATATGCTCACAGCCTATCAAACAGGTATGCGTCATCCACTTAGATCGACACGTGAAAAAAGTCAACATGCCTTAGGTCAACAGGGTAGAAAGGTCGACACAAGCAATAAGTCGACATGGGAAAGGTTTACATGAAAATGGTCAACATGAATTTTTCACAGGTTTTTCTTGTCTATGCTGATATACATCAATATGGACACCGTATAAGTGTGCTGCGTCCGCTCGCCATGCTTCGGGCACACGTATAAATCTTACTCTATGTCCACTTGGATAGTAAAGTATATATATATATATATATATATATATATATATATATATATATATATATATAAAAAAAAAACCTGCTTTGGATTTTTTTTTTTAAAGACCTGTTGGCCTTTTTCATCTTGACCTTCCCCATGTCGACCTATTGCATGTGTTTTTTATTGTCCACCTGATAAGGCCAAGTCCTGTGGTAAGCATGTGGCAGGTTGTGCAGTGTGTGCCACATATGCAAAACAATAACATTGGATGTTTGTTACTTTTTTTTTTTTAAATGTATATTTTATTAGAATAGCCAAAGGCAATGACATCAAAAAGGCCAGTACATTATAGAAATGTTAAGAAAACAGCATAACATAGAGATGGGGCGGGTCTCTTCTTTGCAGGGGATGACGATGGCGACGCCAGCCGCCATCCCCCGCCCCCCGCCATCTGTATCTGCAAAAGGGGACACGTGCGCACGAGATGCGCGTGCGTCACCTTCCGACGGCTTCCCCTGGGTCCCCGCCGGCTTGTAGGTGGTCACCCGGGGTCCCCACCGCCTCCCCGCACCCCCCTAACCCTGTCCGTCTCCCTGAAGCGAAGACGGACAGGTTCCCGTCGCCCCGCCGCACGGACACTGAGACGCGCGTGCGCGTGAGACGCGCGCGCATCTCAGTCAGATGGAGCACTGGGCTGCTGGCGGATTGCCAGCGGTGACGTTCTGGCGATTCGCCAGCAAGAGGGAGCCAGGCTCCATCTGTATAAACAAGTAACTGGTCACCATACCTTACCAATATGGCTACTAGTTTTCACATTTTTTACTAAACATAATAAAGAGAAAAATAAAAAAAAGCATATTATATCTTTATCAGAGACATATTTAGTATTCGTAAAAAGAAGAGTTAAGAAAATAATGCAAAAAGGGAGGGTGAAAGAAATATGAAAAGAAAGGGGGGGGGGGGGGAGGAAGGGGCAGACACTATACGTGGTTAAATGGGTCTGGGGTGAGACCAGCTCATTCCAGGCCAGGTATTTGTCTTTGGTGCAGATTGTACCAAGAGTCCCAAATTAAATGAAACTTTTTGACACTTCCATTAAGGAGGGCCGTAATGTACTCCATAGATCAGTGGTTAGGGAACTCGGTCCTCATTACCCCGCACAGTGCATGTTTTGCTGGTAACCCAGCAGGTGCACAGGTGTACTAATTACTCACATACACATTTTATAAGGTCCGCAGGTGGAGTTAATTATTTCACTTGTGATTCTGTGAGGAGACCTGCAAAACATGCATTGCGTGGGATAATGAGGACCGAGTTCCCTGACCACTGCCATATAATGCATTTGAAGAAGGGGCCTCTGATTGCTTCCATTGAGTCGCTATTAGTAGTTTTGCTGCATTAAATAATTGTAGGCACAATGAATTTTGAGCTTTGTATAGGGAATCAAGAGGTTTACTAAGAAGGGTGTGTAAAGGGTCTTAGATAGATTGACCAGTTATTTTTGAGGCCAACTGCATTACCTCCAGCGGCGTAACTATAGCACCGCAGCCCCCGCCACCGCGCGGGGGGGGGGGGGCGCTGTGCATGTGGGGGCGCCGGGGGCTGCGGTGCTATAGTTACACCCCCCCCCAATCCCCCGCAGACTTACGTATCTCACTGGTCCCGGCGGCTCCGTTCTTCTGATGAGGACCACCACAAAATGGCCGCCCCCATATAGCACACAGTTCTCTGAAACTGTCTGCTGTATGGGGGCGGCCATTTTGTGGTGGTCCTCAGCAGAAGAACGGAGCCGCCGGGACCAGCGCGATAGGTAAGACT
Organism: Crinia signifera; assembly: GCF_055691185.1. NCBI lineage: Eukaryota > Metazoa > Chordata > Amphibia > Anura > Myobatrachidae > Crinia > Crinia signifera. Next base: position 96,899,273 of record NC_139225.1, on the reverse strand, counting down.
GCGGGGGATTGGGAGGGGGTTAGCATGGGCGGCGGGGCGGCGCGGGTGGTGCTTGACGGGGCGGCGGTGGGGGGTGGGCATGGGCGCCCCCCCCCTAACGGCGGGGGGGCGCCCAAAACGTAGCTACGCCACTGATTACCTCATCTCAAAATGTAGATATCACGGAGCATTCCCACCAAATATGGTGGAAGGTACCAATGTGCCCACATTGTCTCCAACAAAAATCTGAGGAGCCTGGAAAAACCCTAGATATCCTGTCAGGAGTCATGTACCATCGTGAATAAACTTTAAAGGAGTTCTCTCTAATGTTGGTGTTAATTGAGGATTTGCTCATATATTGCCTCAAATCGATCCAGTCCTCGTCCTCCAGGTCTATACACAAGTCCCGCTCCCAAGCCAACTCGCGTTTTTCTTTAGTCACTAGGTTCTGTGGGCTGGTCAGTGAGTATAATGTGGATATAGATCCCCTGCAACCAGGAATGTAAATACAAACGTTGTTCAAATAGTGTGGGGTTTCTAAATTTATCTGATTTGTGGATAGAACTTATGAAGCTAACAATTTGCATATATGCAAAGTCAAAGGTAGTTGAAAATTTGTGTCGTTCACAGAGTGATTTGAAGTCAGGGGGAGAAAATTCACCTCTAATATGTCTTATTCTATCAATACCAGCTGAAAACCAGGGGGCTGAATACAATTTAATGTTCCCTAGTGGGAAGTCTCAGTGGTGCATGCAAGGGGGTTTTCTGAGTACCCAGAAAACCCCCCAGGAGTCTAAGGGCCCTAGGCTGAAAGCTGAGGGTCCCCTCTTTCCACGGGTACAAGAATTTTAAAAATTGTCCCTTGGGAACTGGAGATATCTGTGGTCCCCATCCAAGCCTGTTAATTGCTCTTCCCAGTCAGATATTTCAGGTTCTGTCTGATCTAAAGATTTACTGAGGGTATATTCCAAAAGCTGGGACTCTCCCCCTTTGATGGACACTAGGAGCTTGTCTCTACTGTTCCCAGAACCAGAGATACACTAGTTTGCAGGAATCTATGATCTGCAAACTCTCTTTGTTCTAGGGAATAGGATTGCCACCTAGCAACAGCTGGTGGGTTATGGTGTAAGCCACCAGCTGTTGCTAGGTGGCAAGCCTCCCAACGAACAAAATACTTTAACTGACCCGGCATATACTGGACCACCTAAGTGTCCATCTCTGTGCTTTGTTCCGCCCCTCTGGAAACCCCCTTCTGAAAATCCTGCGTTTGCCCCTGTAAACATGTATCAAAAATTCGATACAAGAATATTTAATATTAAAAACATATAGTTAAAAAAGTCAGAGATATATTTAAACAATAAATAGCTCTAAAGAGAAAGTGCTTAAATTGCGCAGAGAGGATTTCTTGAAGCCGGTAGTCAAACAGCCTGCTCAAATTTTTGCTCTCATCATGACGTATGATACCTCTAGCTCAGTATTACCCATGGCTACCAGATCAGTATGGCTGATTGTGGCCACGGACAAAGATCTGAAATGTTTCATATCGACGAGGCCACTTATGTGTTATAGACGTGGGAAGAATTTACGCAATCTATTAGAGCACACTGATGTATCAGGATTTGGTTCTCCTTCGGGTTCTAATATAATACACAAAAAAACAGGATGCTACCGTTGTCCGAATTGTGTGACATGTGGCTATTTAAATGCTAAAAATAATTTTAACCATTCGCATAATTCCAATATAAATCAGACACGTACTTACCTGTGAATCCCGGTTCGTAGTATAGGAATCGGTACATCTATCAGAATGAACTTAGGTCTACAGTCATTAGGTCGACCCCACTAGGTCGACTGGCAGGAAGGTCGACCTGATTTAAGGTCGACATGGGCCAAGGTCGACGTGACTTAAGGTCGAATTTGCATAAAGGTTGACATGAGGAAGGTCGACTGGTCATAAGGTCGACATGGGTTTTTCACTGTTTTTTGATCCGAATGTCGACACAGTCGACATGGACACAGTTGGCAATGAGAATCGGACCCTCGCATCGCTCGCTTCGCTCGCAATGCTTCGGGCACGGTGGCTCGCTTTGCTCCCACAGCTTTAATAACCTCCTCCACCCCCTAGTGGATGGTAGGGCATAAAATACCGCCTGTCGGCACATGTCGGCTCAAAAAACAGTGAAAAACCCCATGTCGACCTTATGACCAGTCGACCTTCCTCATGTCGACCTTTATGCAAATTCGACCTTAAGTCATGTCGACCTTGGCCCATGTCGACCTTAAGTCAGGTCGACCTTCCTGCCAGTCGACCTAGTGGGGTCAACCTAATGACTGTAGACCTAAGTTCATTCTAATAGATGACCGCTTCCCGTAGTATATATTATCATGTGTCCTTGTGGACTATACTACGTCGGGAAAACAGGCAGAAAATGTAAGGAACGGATGTCTCTCCATCAGTCTGCCATTAAGGCAGCACTGATGGGGAAGCCAAACGGTCAACCCGGAGCAGCCCACTTTAAGGCAAGAAATCATCATATGGGTACTTTAAGATACCAAATAATAGACCATGTACCAACCTCATCCAGGGGTGGTGATCGCTACAACTGTGCAGAGTTTGTATATTCTCCCCATGTTTGCGTGGGTTTCATCTGGGTACTCCGGTTTCCTCCCACAATCCAAAAATATACAGTTAGGCTAATTGGCTTCCTACAAAATTAACCCTAGAATGTCTGTGTGTGCATGTACATGTGGTAGGGAATATAGATTGTAAGCTCCACTGGGGCAGGGACTTATGTGAATGTTAAAATATTCTCTTTAAAGCGCTGCGGAATATGTATGCGCTATATAAGAAACTGTTAATAAATAAATATATAGGCTGGATACAGTAGTCCCAAAAGGCCTTAATGAGAGCATTATGTGGAGTTCTTTGATGTGATCGCTGTTCGCAGTCTGCAGTAATAAGTCATATTGGATGCTGAACAATTATTGTTTACATGCATAATACATGCATAAATGTTTACATTTATGCATGTATTTATGCATTTAATATGCTGGTATACATGTTTCATCTATGATATTGTGGAGACGCTGATACCAGTCCTATCTGTTCACCTGTATCAGGTGGGATGGACGCCCGTTAGCTGTGTCAGTCTGCTTAGGTCATTGACCGATGACTGCCCGCATGACGGTGTTACAGAGAGGTAGGCCTGAGGTGAGCGGTGAAGGCAGGGTGGCATCTCCTACATAATGTGAGTGTACTGCATTATTTGTTATGCCTTTCCTCCTAACGACGGGGCCTTGCGCTCCGAAACATTTGAGGATAATAAAATTATTTAGCATGATCCTGTAGTGCCGTGTGCATACTCCTACTTACCTGCTGGTTCATTGATTGTGAAGACTGCAATTATTTTGCACACAGGCAGATGTTTATGCGGGGGTGAGTGCCGATCCATCCCTCCAAGCTATATATATATAAATATAAAATTTGGTTGTGTGTGTGGCAGTGGTGGATGTGTGTGTATTGTGTAACTGTATGTACTGTATATGTGGTATTTGTGTGTGCTGTATTTGTATGTGTGTGTGTAGTGTGTACTGCTACATGTGGTGGTGGGTGTATGTACTGTAAGTGTGTGTGTATATAGGCAGAGGTTAAAAAGTGCCGGCACAGGACAAAACTGTGTTCTGCCTTCTCCAGCTCACCTTGCCCATTCATGGGACTATTTGTACAAGCAGCTCTGTCTGCTCTCGGTGAGCTGTGGATCCTGTGTTAATAGATGGCGCAGTGCTCTTCTCATGGCGCTGGGCTGTGGTAGGAATGGGACCACAAGTCCGAAGCATGGAGAGCACAGTGGGGCAATGATATGGTGTCCAGGTTAACTGTGTCGACATTCGGGACAACATTTTTGAAAAACTCATGTCGACCTTTTGGCTGTCCACCTTCCCCATGTTGACCTAATGCTTGTGTTGACCTAATGACCCTGTCAACCTAAAGCCATGTCGACCTGCAGTGGTCAATCTAATGCATGTCAACCTTTCTGTGGTCGACCCCAGCGGCGTAACTATAGCACCGCAGGGGGGGGGGGGCGCTGTGCATGTGGGGGTGCCGGGGCCTGCGGTGCTATAGTTACACCCCCCCCCCCCATCCCCCACAGACTTAAATATCTTGCTGGTCCCGGCGGCTCCGTTCTTCTGATGAGGACCACCACAAAATGGCCGCCCCCATATAGCACACAGTTCTCTGAAACTGTCTGCTGAATGGGGGCAGCCATTTTGTGGTGGTCCTCAGCAGAAGAACGGAGCCGCCGGGACCAGCGAGATAGGTAAGGCTGCTGGGGGGGGGGGGGGGGGGTTGCATGGGCAGGGGGGGGCGCCCAAAATGTAGCTACGCCACTGGTCGACCCAATGATCCACGCCCGCACATGTAGGTCAGTACCAATGTGGATGCTTATAGGAAGCACCATTGACACAGGAGGCAAGTGGGGCATTTATTATGTAGCTGGGGCATTTATTATGTATATAAGTGGTTCTGCTACCATGGGCATTTATTATGTAGTTGGCCAGTAGCAGAGGCACATGTGGGGTGGGCAGGGGCACACATAAGGTAGGCAGGAACAGGGGCAAACATGGGGTGAACAGGAGCACCCATGGAGTGGGCAGGAGCAGGGGCACCCAGGAGAAAGGCAGGGGCACACAGGAGAAAGGCAGGGGTACAAATGAGGTAGGCAGGAGCAGGGGCACACATTGGGTGGTCAGGAGCACATGGGGTGGTCAGGGGCACATATGGGGTGGACAGAAGCAACACATGAGGTAGGTAGGAGCAGGGTAACACATGGGGTGGGTAGGAACAGGGGCACACATGAGTGGGCAGAAGCACACATGAGATGGGTAGGAGCAGGGGAACACATGGAGTGTGCAGGAGCACACATGCTACCCTTAGAAGGAAAAGCATTTTCACGGTCAGGGCAGCTAAACTATGGAACTCTCTTCCTGGAGAGGTTGTGTCGGCTGACACATTGAATATGTTTAAATTAAGGTTGGACAAACATTTATTGGTTAAAAACATCCAGGGGTACAAATAAGAATCATAACCTGTCTTTAAAAATATCAGAATACACTACATATAACATGGGATAAGCTAATGAAACCTAGGTTAAACATGATGGATGCAAGTCTTTATTCAGCCTTACCTGCTATGTAATACTACGAGGTGGGCAGGAGCAGGGACACAGATGGAGTGGGCAGGAGCACACATGGATTGGACAGGAGCAGGGGCACACATGGAGTGGGCAGGAGCAGGGGCACACATGGAGTGGGCAGGAGCGCACATGAGGTGAGCAGGAGCACACATGGAGTGGCCAGGAGCACACATGGAGTGGGCAGGAGTAGGGGCACACACGGAGTGGGCAGGAGTGCACATGAGGTGGGCAGGAGCACACATGGAGTGGGCAGGAGCAGGGGCACACATGGAGTGGGCAGGAGCAGGAACAAAGCTGGGGAACCTTGTTCTGAGTCCAGATTCTAGCACAGGTACAGTAGGGATGACCATCGACTATAGATGATTTTAAATCATCGATGGTTTAGGGGTGATGTTGAACACATTGGCCATCAATGTGTAAGAACCAGTTTGTTTCCCTACATCGATGGCACAGGAGAACTGATGTTTCTTTTTTTCCCAAGGTGCCGGGACACTGAGCATACCTCCGCCCCCAACAAACCAGACACCCCTTTTTCTGATTGGTCCACGGGCCATTCAGTCACTGGTTAGCCTTGCTAGACATGCACATACTACCCCTGTAAGCTGCCCAACTCAGTGTATGTATCCCTAGGCCATTATTGCTTGGCCTAGGGATTTTCTCATTGCTACATCTGCCCCTGGCCATAACATGGTTAAAAGGCTTAGTTAGCCTGTATGGCTACAGGGCAGCATAGATAAGGTCAGCATGAGACCAAGGCACCTGCACATGGAGCCAACGGTCACCAACAGCCATGGAGAGAGGACACCCAGAGTCCTATCATTTCCCCACCTATCACAATCTGACTACAGCCTCTCATCTGCCCACTACAAGCTCCGATACTGCGGGATTACTTTAGGAGATATAACCAGTGTTTTCATTTTGTTGGTGTGATCCTGGATTGGCGACTAGGAAGTGTGATTTTGTCACCTGTGTACATTGTACCTGCAAAGCACTGCACCTGCCGGGGTAATTTATAACCCACCCGGACTTGCGACTCTCACAGGCCTCAATGCAGATCACTCCTCATATATTACAGGTAAACAATACATGCAAAATGTAAAAATTTAATTTAATATAAAAGTTAAAACTATGTTAAATTCATTAAAATTTGTATTGATCTTGTGGCACCTGTGCTATAGTGACAGTGTTTTGTTCCCATCGTTTCTCCATAATGTTTTTTAAATATATATGGGGGCATCTGCATGTATTTAGAACCACATAAAGGGGGCATATCATAAAAAAAATAACCAAGATATTGACCCCCAGCAAGCCTGCACTTATGTACTTTCATAGTCATGATCTGATTGGCTGATGCTCCTGGCCATTGCTATTATGACACGTTGCAGCATTATAATGTGTTTGGAGTACTGGCAGTTAGTGTCCTGTACAGACTTGGAGAGAGAAGATGTCTGTAGACTCGGTAGAGACTATTTTTGCAGAAGTGGCCATTAAACAGCCACTGCTGTGGTTAGTATCTCCCAAATATCAGGCACCAGGTCCTTACTGTCGTGCCAATTATGGAGGGGGGGGGGGAGTAATTGGTATAATACATCCATAGGGGGACATTGGCATTAGTAGTTGGTGATGATTACTGGCGCATCCAAAGCATCGTGATACGCCTAAAATGTATAAGCCATGTAATATCTCAGTTGTATTTAGCAGACTGTGATGAGGTGCACTTACCATAAGATATATATGAATGTTTTGCCTGCTGGAGCTTTTCTATTCTTAGTAAATTTGACCATATTACATGTCACATTATAAGTATGAAAAATACAACCTGAGTCCTAAATAAAATGTGAATTAAAGGGTTTGGTGCAGAAGAAACTAAAATAATGTAAAAAGGGTTTGAGAAACACCTTTTTCACATAAATTCAATAAAAATAATGTAAGTAACCGGGCATCATATTGAGTTTTGTGTCATCCAAGGATAAGCTAACAAATATATAAATACTGTGGTATACACAAACTAAGTAGTAAATTATGGGCGGGATGCTCTAACCTCCGCCACCAGGTACTGCCACTCCTTGCCACCAACGATACTATTCGTATATGCTCTAACATATGCGATTAGTATAGCAACGGGAAGCTTTTGTTATAAGAGCTGCCCATTGCCAAGAAGCCTGCGGAGGGCGAGCGGGTCACCAGGAGCTCCCCTCCCTCCCTCTCTTATCCTGCTGCTGGCTGCTGCTGCTACAGTATATATATATATATATATATATATACATATGTATATATATATATATATACTGTCCTTGCGGTGTGCGGCACTGGGGTCTTGTAAAGAAATTAACCTATAGCCTCCATGCTAGGGTAACGTTTCAGCCATTTATTGGCTGTTTTGATAAAAGCCACAATAAATGGCTGAAAGGTTAACTTAGCAAGGAGGCTACATGTTAATTTCTCTACAAGACCCCAGTGCCGGGCATGGGGCACACATTTCATCATCAAGGAGCTGAGTGCCGGCACCACAGTACCATATATATATATATATATAGTATATATATATATATATATATATATATATACATATATATATATATATATATATACACAAATACATACTGTACACACACATATATATAAATATATACACATACATACTGTACACACACACACACACACATATATATATATAAGAAATGGAATGGGCACTCACCAAGATCTAGGTAATCAAAGTAAATAAAAATGTTACTTTGAGTACCTAGACCTTGGTGAGTGCCCATTCCTTTTCTTCTATACTTTGATGTTCATTCATCTTATGGAGCACCCCCCTGTTTACTTGGATGCGATACAAGTGTGGATTCTCTGGAGAGTTTATATATATATACATATATATATATATATATATATATATATATACATATATATATATTATACATATATATATATATATATATATATATATATATATATACAGTATATATATAACATCTCCAGCATCCTGCACCCACGGTCTTTTACGAAATGATACTCATACCACACAGGCTCCTTGATTGACAAGCTTTCGGGCTTTATTGCCCTTCGTCAGGTCAGCAAAAACAGAATATATATATATATATATATATTAAAAATGTCCAAAGGCTGGCACTCCGGTGCATAAACACTGTACCTTGCACCCTTCCAATAATTACCCTGTATGGATAGTGTAGGTGGGTGGGCGGCCCTCCAAGGCTGTAAATAACAGATAACAAGCAGATGGCTTATATCAACGTTTCAAACTTTAGGTTTTTCTTCCTGACGAAAAACATAAAGTTTGAAACGTTGACGTAAGCCACCTGCTTGTTACCTGTTATTTAAAGCCTTGGAGTGCTGACCACACACCTACGCTATATACAGTATATATATATATATATATATATATATATATATAGAGAGAGAGAGAGAGAGAGAGAGAGAGAGAGAGAGAATTTATTTGTGTAATTACTCTTGTTTTTGTTTTATTTCTTTTTGCATCTCGCAGGCATCATGTGAGATGCAAGAAAGGTGATAAATTCTTTATCAAAAAGAAACTGTCGGACCAACGAATAACATCGATTGGGCCTGTAAAAGCAGACCACGCTATTATAGCATGTAAGCCTCTTTTCCTTTTATTATTAAAGTCATGTATTTGATACTGCATACACTGAGACAAACTGAGCAGTAACCACACAAGACGTCCATTTATCATCATATATTAGTGACATATTCCTCAAAAACAGCCATATTTGGAGGGCTAGCCACAAATATTTAGTTTCACTCATATGTAAGTTATATCTCCGATATCTGCTGCATTTCTTCAGATACTGACAATAGCCACAGCCCCCCTAAAGGCCCTCATATACTAGTCTGACTTGTCCTAAAGACAAATTAATCCAAATTCCCCCTGAGCTCCCCGGCAGCTACCGGGAGGCTCACTTACAATTTGGCATTGGATGTGCCATTACTACATGCGATATATCACATGTAAAACTCCCGGGGAGCTGCAGCAGCGGCAGGGAGCAGGAGAGCTGGGGAGCAGTGAGTGGTGGGACGAAGCTGGAATTGGCAGTAGAATAAAAAAAAAAACACGTCAAAAGAATGGCTGGCTCATCATCCAAAAATTCCTCCACTGTCCTGGATTCTAGGTAGAAGCTGCGGTGGACAGCTTAGCAGGACACATGAGTCATGCAGCCGGCCATTGGTGCTGTGGAACATACTATGTCTCTCACTGCATTACCATATTAGACTTTATGGAGACCACTTCCCAATTTTTCACTAGGGTAAATGGGAAGGGACATGACTACACTGATTCCTGTGATATATATATATATATATATATATATATATATATATATACACAGTATATATATTAGAGAACACTGCAAATTATTAGACTTAGAAACACATCCTCTTTATACAACATTTGTGCACTTAACTTCAGAACTCTTTGTTATTAAGTTAAATAATTTTTAATTAAATTTCAATATACTGCCATACCCATTATTCAAACCAATAACCTGTTGTGTTCCTGTTAAATACCCTGCTCATTGAGCTATTTAATTTTGCATAAAAACTATGCAAGCACATGTGGAAGCGGCTTACATGCCCCCAGCACTCCTATGACACTCCCACAAGAACACTAATGCACCCAGTTACTACCCACAAATGTCCATTTCATGGAAAGTGTGTATGTAAATGTCATGTGAATATGTACTGTATGATGGACTAGTGTTTGCTTGTGATAAATACACAGTGACTTATATGCTGATTCTTCTCTTAGATGAGGATGACGTCCCCAAGAACTTGACGTCCCCAAGAAAGTACATTTTCCTTGAGCGGGATTGGAACACCAAGATGTGCTGCCGTAATCCCCAACTGCCAGCCTCCTCCCCAGCTGATGCTCTGCCTCAGTCTCCAGCTAGGCAGCTTCCGGGGAAAGTCCAACAAAATGATTTGAGCCCTGAAGCCACACAGAAGGAAATAAAGAACCTCCTCCGCAAAATTAGAAGGATGTATAAAGTGGCCAAGTAACATCTGGAATAAGGGAGCTTGGGTGACCTGAGGTGCCATTCTCCAACTGCTGCGCCCTGAAATCCCTGGGCCTGTCCATCAAAACTGATTTTTTTTAATTAAATGATTTAATTTAATAATTTTTAAATCTTTTAATATGTTTTTAATATATTGAAATTCTTTTTCACTCAAAAAATGGACTGTGTTTTTATTTTGTAGAACTTAAGTATAGATGTTACATGGGCAGAATAATTAGTGTTAACCTTTCTGTGTAAGAAGGTCCAAACATGTGACATTATCCATCTCTAAACATGCTACATATATGCAGATTTTACAAAGTCTCCTGTACAGCAGATTTGGTCTTTTTTTTCACCAAGGGCACAATGCTCATGGAAGGGAGAGGGGGTGGCAGACCCAGTCTGGTCCCATCATCATGCCCGGGTCCTGGTAGTTAGTACCATCCCCCACTCAGAACACCGTAAGTCCCCTCCATCATGCCCCTGCTCTAGTTATTAGTAGCCCTTACTCAGGCCACGTGTTACGCTCCAGGGGCTGCTGTCAGGGGCATAAGTAGACCATTGTGGGCCCCATAGCAAAATCTTGAAAGGGCCGCCCCACTATTGTCACTACAATGTCCCTGGGGGTGGGGGGGGGGGAGGAGAAAGAAGGTGGGGAGTGAGAGACAAAGAATGGAAAGTGAGAGAGGGAGCAGGCTTCATGGGGATAAAAAGGAATGAGAGAAAGGGGGTGAGCAATTGAGAAAAAGTGAGGGGTGAGAGCAGTGACAGAGTGTTAAGGTGCCCATACACACGCAGATTTATCTGCAGATCTGTCTGGTTGGAACAAAAACATGGTTATGGATTTGCTTGGAAATGCTGGAAAACTGACAAACTGTCCAGTGGCGTAACTAACGCTCAGCAGCCCCCGCCATGGGTGCCATAATTAAGTGGCACTCCAGCTGTGATGCTCTGCCACAGTCCTCTATGAAGGAGCAGAACCTTTGTTCTGTCCACATCTGCGTAAGAGTATTAGAGGGAAGGAGGGAGGGAGAGGTGCAGGGTTAATAGAGACAAGGGGTGTATTAGAGGTACAAGGGTGATAGAGGGAAGGAGGTATGGAGAGGTGCCTGATTAATACAATTTTTTTTTTGGGGGGGGGGCGCCAGAATTATTTTTGGCAGGGGGGAGCAAAATTTCTAGTTACGCCACTGAAACTGTCACTCATCCATAACCATGTTTTTGTTCCAACCAGCCAGATCTGAAGATAAATCTTACTAGTGTATGGGCACCATAAGAGAGGGAGGGAGAGAAAGAGGAGAGAGTGAGTGTCAGGGATAGGTAGGAGGAGAGAGAGAGGGAGAGAATGAAAGAGAATGGGTGTCAGGGAAAGAAAGGGAAAGAGATGGGTAGAGAGAGAGAGAGAGAGATGGTCAGAGGAGAAAGAAGGTGGGGAGTGAGAGACAAAGAATGGAAAGTGAGAGAGGGAGCAGGCTTCATGGGGATAAAAAGGAATGAGAGAAAGGGGGTGAGCAATTGAGAAAAAGTGAGGGGTGAGAGCAGTGACAGAGTGTTAAGGTGCCCATACACACGCAGATTTATCTGCAGATCTGTCTGGTTGGAACAAAAACATGGTTATGGATTTGCTTGGAAATGCTGGAAAACTGACAAACTGTCCAGTGGCGTAACTAACGCTCAGCAGCCCCCGCCATGGGTGCCATAATTAAGTGGCACTCCAGCTGTGATGCTCTGCCACAGTCCTCTGTGAAGGAGCAGAACCTTTGTTCTGTCCACATCTGCGTAAGAGTATTAGAGGGAAGGAGGGAGGGAGAGGTGCAGGGTTAATAGAGACAAGGGGTGTATTAGAGGTACAAGGGTGATAGAGGGAAGGAGGTATGGAGAGGTGCCTGATTAATACAATTTTTTTTTGGGGGGGGGGGGGGGGGGCGCCAGAATTATTTTTGGCAGGGGGGAGCAAAATTTCTAGTTACGCCACTGAAACTGTCACTCATCCATAACCATGTTTTTGTTCCAACCAGCCAGATCTGAAGATAAATCTTACTAGTGTATGGGCACCATAAGAGAGGGAGGGAGAGAAAGAGGAGAGAGTGAGTGTCAGGGATAGGTAGGAGGAGAGAGAGAGGGAGAGAATGAAAGAGAATGGGTGTCAGGGAAAGAAAGGGAAAGAGATGGGTAGAGAGAGAGAGAGAGAGATGGTCAGAGGAGAAAGAGAGAGGGGGAATAGTGGGGAAAGAATTGTGGAGGAGAGAGAGTTGGGGGAGAAAGAGAGATGGTCAGAGGAGAAAGAGGAAAGAGAGAGGGGGAATAGTGGGGAAAGAATTGTGGAGTGAGTGAGGAGAAAGACTAGGGGCAAAATCCTCTTTTCTTAAATGCTAACCCAGCCTATGCACTCACCAACTGCAGGCCTCTAGTGTCACAGAGTGTGCGCAGACTCAGGGAACTTCTGATATATAGCAATACAAACAGTGAATGTTTCCAAACTATCACTGTAACTACAGTAAATAAACAGATTCACTGTGACACTCACTCACACTGACACTCATGCACCCGTCAACACACACACAATAGCACACACTGACACTCAGACTGACACCATACCTCCGCTCCCAACATTTGGAGACACTGGTGGCGGGACAGGGTGCGCGTCGAATGTGCGCGTCAAATTGTTGGGGGCGTGACCTATCAAAAAGGGTCGTGGTCTATACTCAAGGTGCTACCGCGAGGCCACACCCCATTTTCCGCCACGGTGGGGGCATGCCCAGAAGCTCTGTGAGCTGCTGGCCAGCCCCCAGGCCCTCTTCCTGCAAGAACAGATGCTGTGCGCATGCACACAATGTCTATTCACGGACGACAGGGGGGACTCCCAAATGTTCCCCCCCCCCCTGCCGCGGGACACTGCCAGCGGTGGGAGGATGCGGGAATGTCCCAAAATATCAGGACGTTCCCGCGGGTCAGTTGGGAGGTATGCTGACACTCATGCACTTGCTGACACACACAATAACACACACTGACACATGCTGACACACACAGACACTCATGCACCTGCCAACACACACAATAACACACACTGACACTCACACATGCTGACACGCATTCACCCGCTGACACACACAGTAACACACACTGACACACATGCTGACACTCATGCATCCCCTGACACACACAATAATACACACTGACACTCATACTTGCTAACACACACACTGACACTCACACACACTGACACTCACAATAACACACACACCCTGGCACACATACACACATGCTGACACACACAATACATAATTACATATACACACTGACACTCACATTGAAGCACACACACACACACACACACACACACACTACCACAGTATTTACCTGTAGCGCAAGACCACAGGAGCGTCTTGGAAGGAGCAGGATGAAGGCAGAGCCAAAGACAGACCGCCGGGGACTTGGCAAAGTCGGGGGGCGTGGCCTTAACCCGGAGCTGTGACCATGGCCCTTTACATAACAAAACAATGCAGCATCAACAAGCACCACAGCAAGGGCTCTCCTCCTGCTAGTGCTCGCTGTGTCACACTGCTGCAGGCCCCTTCACTAAGCGGCAGCGCTAGTCTCCTGCTTCAAAAAGAAATCACATGGGCACAAGGCAGTGCAGGGTGCTGGCGTCTGCCGCACTATTTAAGATAAAAGAAAGTTCAAAAGGGTGCAGAGGACAGCCTGCTGGGGTTTCTGACCCCCCCGGCTGCCGGGCCCCATAGCAGCTGCACCCTCTGTAGTTATGCCACTCGCTGCTTTATTGTGCTACAATGTCAGAGATGTATGAAATGGAAAGCCACTGCAAGGACATAATACTGAGCATTATTTGCTACCTCACAACACTGAGGTTTTGGGATCAATTCCCACCACAATCCTAATGGTGTGGAGTTTGTATATTCTCACCATTCTTGCATAGGTTTCCTCTGGTTACTACGCTTTCATCACACATTCCAAAAATATACTGATGGCTTAATTGTCTCCCCCCAAAAAATGAGCTCCACTGTGTGTTTTATACATGTGCAGACTAGATGGGCCAAGTGTTTTTTATCTGTTGTAACATTCTATATGATAAGAACCAAGATCTGACTACAGGTAACTCAGAACAACATTTATAGCAGTTGAGGTACATAACTAAAATATATGGGAGACGGGCAGGGTTCAGGGCCGTCTTAGCCATCTACTGGGCCCCTGGACAAAATAATTTTTAGGGACCCCCCTCTCCTCCTCACAACCCCACTCCACCCACCTATGTGCAGCAGCAGCGGGGGGGGGGGGGGAACCCTGGGGGCTTGAAGTAGCTACCTGAGCAACGTGTGGCGGGGAACCAGACACAACTGTCAGCTGCATCCATCCAGGCAGAGGCAGTGGTGACTCAGCAGTGATCCAGGCAGCAAGAGGGCTGGGAGCTTGATTTAGCTATCCAAGCGTCGTGTGGTGGGATCCGCTGTCAGCAGACGTCCAGGCAGCTCGGTCAGACCTTGATGTAGCGCTATTTGCCGCCGGGCGGGAAGCGCTGCAGATTTTGAATAGACTGGCCGGACAATGATTGGCTGAGTGGCCGGCCAATCAGCGTCCGGTCAGACTTTTCAAAATCAGAGTGCTTCCCGCTCAGCAAATAGGGCTACATCAAGGTCTGAGTAGCCGCTGCCTGGACGGCCGCTGACAGCTGCTGCCTGGATCCCCAACACACGCCACCCTTATTGCTACATCAAGCCCCCTGCTGCCTGGATCACCGCTGAGTCGCTGCTGCCCGGATCCAATGTACTCCTTTCCAAACAGTCGTAAGAAAAAGATTGTACCACCGTACACACTGTCTCGATTTGGGTTATTGACACGTCATATGTGAGCAAAATTACCATAATGGGCTGGGTTAGGGCATAATTATAGCAAACCGCTATATACGCGAAATTAGTCAGCCGGCAGGGTGACTAAAATTTAGACGCAAACCCATCTATATAGAACTTTAGTCAGCCGGCAGGGTGGAAGTAAAAGAACAACTCTACAATTTGATGTGCACTAGACTTCCGTGTCTGAGAGCTTAAAAATAGTTTTTTACCCCATTTTCACATTATTGCATCCCACCCTCTGTGTGCAAAGTGCTAAGAAGCAGTGGATGCAGATTTTTTTCTCACACCGAGCGGTGCTGTGCTTCATCTGACTAATTCCTGTTTAGTTAGAGTAGGCTTTATAGAGATGTGCATACACGTAATTATTCCAGTTGTTGGGTAGGTATTTTGCACCAAGTGTATGGCAGGTGCAAGTACACTCACTGATATTGATGACAGATATTATTGGGACTGGGGGTGGTACACTTGCAAAGATGCAATCTATAACACTTGCAAATATATACATGTCATTCAGTACAAGCAATGCGGGAGCAATTACAGATGTCTTGTGATTAACTCGGCATTAGTCCCATTTTGTTGATACGATTGGTCAACATAGGCCAACGCAGGGGGGGGGGTTTCTGGTTGCCTGGTAACCCACCTCCTCTTGGCAAGTGCATTAAATTATGACACACACATCATGCAGTGTAAAAGACACAGCAGAGCTGCTGCACATGCCTAGTGCACCAGCTTCTTCTACCACATTTACTGTATGTGTGGATCTGAGCCCTCAAACATCACAATGGACCAGAGAGCAGCTGCCAGGAGGAAGAGACAGGAGGCTTACCATGTGGTGGGAGATTGTGAGCTTAGAAAGTGCAGTAAAGTGCAGTACTGGCTCTATTGTTGTTATTATTTTTGGTATAATTTATCATGATATGTTTAACCTTTTCCTATGCACTTGACCTTTTTAATTGTTTTAAACAGCCTATACTTGTTAAATTGTAATAACTATTTAACTACTACTAAATAGTAATGCTGTATTCCCTACAGTATTCAGTGTATAAAAAGACCAATTTTCTAGGCTGTTAATGCTCCCCCAGACTCCTGTACTTACTCCAATGTGCTGCAGAGTGGGAGATTTTCGATTACATTTGGAAAACCCCCTCTAAAACTCCTGCGTTTGCCACTGCTTTTTATGTTTGTAAAAGCAGGAAAAGCTGTTTATTCTTCTTTTGTAGTGACACACAATTATTTTTTGTGCAGTTATATTTATTTTTCAGTATCTATAGACATTTGCTAACACCACAAGTACCACTAGTACCATACTAACAGATCAGCCCTGAGACACCTTATTCAGCTGTGGAGCTTGCACATAAAGTTTATCTCTAGATGTTTATTAACATCAAAGGGCAAATATGTATTAGAAATGAATCATGAGACACAATATGATATAATTTTATACTTTGCTCAGTGTTTGTTTCTTCTGAAATCCCCTGTTACATCTAGTGTATCCCCAAATCTCTATTTGAAGGCTGCACGGGGACTCTGCCTTAGAACTCTAAAGTCTTCCAATCAGTTTGATCCGGAACCTTGCAGCTTGTGTAATGCCGCTGCTGATCCCAGTGCTGATCCTTAGATAAAGGGCACCGTCTCTTGTAACCTACCTTTGATTTGAAGGTTATAGCTTTGGACTTTGCTGCTCAAAGGTATGAAGTTGTATATTTAAATTTTTATTTCTGCAAAACTATCCTTCTTTCAACTTCTGTTAAAATATATGCAGGAAAACACTAATTGTATAATATTGTATTGGTGCGAAGCTGAATGACAAACACGCCTATAGGACACAGGTGCACGGGCAATGTTCTGTTTGCTTAGTATAAAATGAAATAAATGAATGCATGTCTATTCTATATGCAGATTTGAAACTTTTTGGTTCTTTGCTATATACAAGTATACCATGAGAAGTAGAATTAAAGACAAAGGGACAATAAGAGGCAGTAAAGAACACTCTTAGGGGGGAAGAAGAGTACTTTGGAAAGCACAATTTAACGGTAATTGGACTATCACTGTTCAGTGCACATCTGGCAAGTGTTATACAGAGATGATGGATGACTCACCTTAAAAGCCATAAATTTATGGTATGGCTTTGGCGCCCATGCATACACTTCCACAGAGTTCTTCATAGCAATAACAAGGAATTTTATTCTTTCATATTTAACTATAATGACAAAAGCAAATAACTAGTGTTATGTGGAATCTTAAGTGATCTTTATAAACATTTCCCCTCTGCGGGAAAAGTCAACAATTGTGTAAACACTCGTGGTTTACAAAAACGTTACACAATTTACCACATGTTGCCACTATTCCAATTTTGGCAGAACGGTCCTGATGATCAGCGGTATTTTGCAAGGTATTTCCCCCCAAAATGACCATAACTATTGTGTTTATATGGGAAAAAGACATAAAAAACATTTGACACTGATTGGGGTGTGGCCAAAACCACTGAGGAGAGGAGTGACCATGATCACAAGGGAAGGGTTCATAACCAAAGTCACTATTACATGCTCACTCCATCAGCCAGAGATGCCCCCGTCCGAGCGCCTGGCCCCCCCCCCCCATTGTTGCCGATTCCCCTCATAACATGTGAGGGAATATGTAATGACCATCAAATGATTTCTCCTGCCCTCCCAAATAAAAGTCAGTAGAAACTGCCGGGATGTGGCCACCAGGATGAAGTCAGGACGGGGGGCTGACGTCCTGTGATGTCAGCCACCTGTCCCGGGCAGGCATGGACCCATCCGCGTACCCATGGGAACACCTATAAAATGCTGGACGTTCCCATGGGTGAGACCAGTCCGCTACAATCCTCGCAAATGGCTCGCCGAAGCCATTCGAAAATGGGAGCTGCACATGCTCATAATACACCGTGCGCAGTCCCCCAAACATCAGAACAGGGCCGAATTCGCCCCTTTCTGAACAGATTACAATAAGGCCCCTAGTTATATATCAATTATATGATTAGTTGAAATCTACATTAGTAGAATATAGATAGTATTACATTCTATAGATTAGTAAGATTATGGGGGAGTACTTATTATAGTGTTCTAGGTTTATAGGAGGGGTATTTAGAAGAATGGTAAAGCTTTATTACTGGTTTACTTAACACTCGCACCTGGTGTTTCCTGTTATATGTGTGTACAAGACATAAGGTTGGGGTTCTCAATGGCAGTTAGTGTCTGGGCTTGTGGGGTCCGGGGGTTACGTTAGGAATTCTCTGGAAGTACCCTTATTGGGAGAACTGCCATTGCTGTATCCTGAGAACACAATGCTGTATCTTAAGAAATGCCAATCCTGGAATACTGTCTACTAAGAATAAAGAACCAAACTTCATCTTTAACTGATGAATGCAAGTCCTTGTCACATTATATATAAATCATAGGCAAATGCAGGAAGGGGGGTTTCTGGTTGCACAGAAACCACCCCTCCTCTTAAATTATTACAACAATAGCAATGGTTTATAATATGATCAATAGAGCTGCCACCACATAAGTGTAAGGGACACAGCAGAGCTGGTGCACATGCCCTGTGGGAGCAGCTTCTTCCACCACATTTACTGTATGTGTGGATCGGAGCCCTCAAACATCACAATAGACCAGAGAGTAGCTACTAGAAGGAAGAGACAGGAGCCTTACTATGAAATGGGAGATTGTGAGCTTAGAAAGTGCAGTACTGGTTCTATTATGTCTGTTTATTAATTTATTTATTATGGCATGTTTAACCTTTTCCTTTTATCTTATTTAAATGTTTGAAACAGCCTATACTATAGACCATCTGTACTATTAAATATTAATACTGTATTCCATACTGTATGCAGTGTACAAAATGACAAATTTTCAGGGCTGTTACCCCTCCTCCAGACTCCCGTAGTTACTCCAATGCGCTGCAGGTTGGGAGACTTTGGATTACACCCTCCTCTAAAATATATATATATATATATATATATATATATATATATATATATATATATATATATAGCGAAGGTTTCTCATACAAACATGTACAAGGAAGAGGCGGCACTCACGTGGATTTCAGAAGGTGCTTTTTAGATTATTAGAAATTAAGTATACATGTTTCAAGACCTTAACAAGCTTTTTAAGCTTTTGCACCTTGCACTTTTATTTGCAACCATTGTATGACCTGATGAAAAGACCGTAAAGGTCTTGAAACGTTGTCATGTATACTTAATTTCTAATAATCTAAAAAGCACCTTCTGAAATCCACTTGAGTGCCGCCTCTTCCTTGTACATGTTTGTATGAGAAACCTTCGCTATACTATATTGGGGAAGGCACCTTGGTTATTACCTACCTGTCCGGAGTGCCGAACAAAGCCTGCACTACTATATACACAGATATATATATATATATACACACACATACACATACATACACACATACACACATACTCATAATGTACATACACACATGTAAAATAAGAGTCGATTTTACAGGAGAGGGTACATCATTTTCACTATATGTTAATCTTATATATTTTCATATTTTACAATTACAATATGTATTTCCCTGTCCTGTCTCACCTCAGATGACTTTTTCAATAGTTAACAGAATTTAATGGCCACTTAATTTACAATACACATAAGAAAATCATCTAGCAATTTCAATAATTCACAAATTCATTTCTTAACTATTAAACAATAAACGCTATCAGTTACTGAAATATTTTATTACAGTAATTTAGTGCAATCAACGATAATTGGGCATCAACCCACATGGTATTCATATTATAATCAGCCACTTACAGGAATTAGCTACATTAAAAATTGGGAGCACCTACACTATGAAATTGTTCTATAGAACAAATGCAAATGGCCAGGTTTTCTTTTTATTGTGTTATGAGGTGAACATCTGCTTTGGAATTGTAACAAAACTCTATTATGCTGTTTACCTTTCATTCCATCTCATTTTATATTCTTTTCAAGCTTCAGAACGGAACAGCAGAATTCTTATTCACTGTGTTCTTAGGAACAGTTCAGCTAGTCTTCCTGGAGAGTTGGACACATTTTGCTCCAAGTACTTGGGTGTAAAATGTCCACCAAATTGTTTTAAATGCTGCATTTTAGCCATATTACAGTTGTACCAGCCGGTCAAGTCTGGCATATGCTGCAATTGTTCTCATGGAAAACTGTGTTCTATGCACTATGGGCAGGATTCATGTTTGGAAGCAATTGCACAGTTACAAGGAAGCGGCTGTGCAATTATGTGTAAAATATAACTGTTCTGTTGATAGCATTTGCGAGATCCAAGTGGTGCGTCTAAGGATGTGGACTTGGATCACCATAGCAATGGTTCCAGTCACTGGTCATCCAACGTAAGCTGAAACTTATAAAGGTTGGCCGTAGGATCCAAACACACGTATCCAGGAAGTCTGATTCCAATAATGCAGACGCTGGACCCATCACCCCTTCAAAACAGGCTAGGTGCCACTCCCAAATGTCAAGTGCATCTGTGCAATATCACAAGATCCATTCTGCACACATAACCAAAATGGTCCTTGCACTGCCCAGACCAGGGCAGACGACAGGGGGGGGCGGGTCAAAGGGGACACTCGTACCAGGCCCTGACCAGTTGAGGGGCCCCAAAGCTTTGAGGAACTCAGGGTCTGTATGCATGGCTGCCTAATCACCTGTCTGGCTACCCGTTCTAATGAGTTTAGTCACATCAAGGAACACACCAAACCACACAACACACAATGCTGTGCCCTCCCATATATTGCATTGTAAATATTAATTATCTATTAATTTTTAATAATTAAAAAAAATACATTCAATGTGGAATGTAATAACAATCCGCATTCTATGTTAGAGGGGGCCCCAGAGATATCAGTGTTCTGGGCTTCAAGATTTCAGTTGCCGGCCCTGGCCCAGAACCCACAACATATTCCACCCATTGCATTTGCATGAAATTATGAATTAGGTGTTAGGTTGCCACCAAAAGTGAAAACATCAGTACAGTATATGTGACTTAATAGTAGTAAATGCTACAATACATTGTTCTACTCATACACAATATGAGTCAGATGATGAATGTAATATGTCAGATCTAGCACAAAAATGCAATAGTCTTTACAGGAGATGTGGTGTGCAGGAAGGATGGGAGTGGCTGGCCATGTACCCAATTCCTCTCTCCATGGAATAGATGCCACCTTCCTTCTCACAGCCCCCGCCCATACTTTATGAACACATGCTCTTACCAACTTTGTAGTGTACGCAGCCTTCTAGATCTCCGACCGAGACCCAGCCTTGTCTTTTCTCTACCTCTGGGTCATTACGTAGAATTTTATTCCTCAGCCATGATAAGTAATAAACTCTCAGTTTGTTTTTTTTGCCTTCCGTAAGAAAAAAAAAATATATATACATTATTAGCATTAAACATTGCCATCATTAAATGAAAGAGTGTATTCTTACAGTATGTAGGTATTTAAAAAGAAGTACTCAAATTGCAGTTAGAACTCTTTATGTTGGAAAGCGCACTGTAGGTGGGGCCAGTCTGATGGTAGTTGGTGTTGCAGGAGGATGGCAGCCTCCACCTCCTCGGCTCTCAGGAGGAGGGAGGTGGCCCTGACCGCACAGGAGGCACTGACACAAGACGGCACATGGGGAGGTGAAGTGTTGGCACAAGCGCTCTCCAGGATCCCAGCTCTTTTTATGCAGTACTACACAAGGGACCCCTAATAGGCAGGGGGGCAGAGAAACTGAACCCCTTTGTCACCCCCCTCCCCCTTAATTTGGCTCTTGATGTGTACCCAGCTTAACTTAATCAAAAATCAGAAACCAAGACCAGTCAGACATAATAGTATTGTCATTTTAGTACAATTGTTGGGAGAAGGAATTCAGCAAGATTTATTGCCTCTATTCGCAATAAGAAAATATTTAGTTTCAGGGCAATTTTTCATTCGTTTCATGACGGTTCAGCTACTCCAATCAGCAGCTATACCAGAAAAAGGAAAAAATGATTTGTCTCGCCATGTTCCTGTGCAAGCAATGCCTGACTATGCTGTTGTCGCTGTCAGAAAAAAGCTAAAAGATTGCCAACCCCATGCAAAACTACAGTATGGTGCCATTCTCTCCATTACATATCTGATATATCTCATGTGTTAAATACGGTACGCCTGTTACTTTTTGTGAGTCACTTAATGCAGAAGCAGCCGTATCCACAGGAATTTCAGAGGTAAATGGATAAATAAATAAGGCCCTATTTCTTTCCTTGTTTATACAATGATACACAGGCAAACACATGTAAACACCCTTATATATGGGAAAATCCAGATGGACTTAACAGTACATATTAAACAAAATGGGGGGAATTCAACTGTATAATGGGCACCCACCACTAGAGGTTGCCCTGCACACCAATTCAATTGTGCTGCCTTATGAGCGTGCATGCTGTCGGCACTAACATATCTTCTCGCTGCCTCCTCTACCAGTGAGAAGAAATATGCTTTGTTTTGGCGCCCAAGTGGCACTGTTCGCAACGCTGTTTTATTCTTCCCTGTTTTATGTGGCTAAACCAGGCACTTGGCATGTAGTGCACCATTCACTGGGCGTGAATGGTGCACTACAAAAAACTATTGAATAGCACCCCTCCATCTCCCATCACTTTAGACAGGAGATCAGAATGGTCCGAGAATGCATAAACTATTGAATACCCCCCGATATGTAGGAGTACGTACAGTAATGTACATGACTTCACCAATCAATTCTAGTAGTTAGATCTTCTAAATACTACAGTATGTAACAGGAAACATAACTATACCCAAAGGTTGTCATCACAGAGGGAGAAGCAGAAGGATGGCATAAAAAATGAGGGAACTTCCATGCTGAAGCATACCACACAGAAATGTAACATTTAATAATTTGTATGAATGCTGCCCACCTGAAATAGTGATTAGAATATTCAGCCCTTCTAGGACATCAATTTGGTAAAATCTCCTCCTGCTGATCAGGGAATACACTCTCCCCTGTCCACTCCTGTCAAGGAGCAATAGGCCATGTTCTGTTCCCACCAACAAGTTCACACCTAGTATGTTAGAGCACACAGTATAAATGTCACATCGCACAGTGTCATGTTCACGCCTCACATGTTTATTAACAATGATGCTCTAGACATTTACCAGCGGTGTAATCACATGGGGAATCCTCTGTAACAGAGTTTCCCAAATTCCGATATTACAGTCGAGGTTTTAAAGATATTGATGCTTGGTTCAGATGGTTAAATCAAATTGAATGAGGAGCTTCTTAAGTCACATAAGACATGGATATCCTTAAATCCTGGACTGTAATGATAAGCTCTGTTATAGAGGATGTTCCTGGACACATATTAGCACAGTTATTTATATATATATATATATATATATATATATATATATATATATATAAATACAATTCATTTTTATTCTGTAATTGCTCCAATTTAGCTTCCACCAATCCTGGTGCTCTGCTACATTTTATATTATTTATAATGGTTACCGTCTAAATGGTAGACAGTGTCCAGGTAGACAGTCCATAGATGGACATGCACAAGGTCGATATGGACAATACTGTAGGTCAGCACAAGCATGGTCGACACATGAAAAAGTCGCCATGCATTTTGAATAGGTTTTGTTAATTCCATCACATGGACACCATTTTCAAAATGACCCAAGTGAGCATATACATTTACTGGTGTGTTGGTTCTAACATCACAGCTGGGCAGGCATTAGAATTTGCCCGTCTGCCTGTAAAGTCAGCCCCACCCGTACACACAGCCAGGTGCGCCCATATATTTTAAGCTGTATAGGGCACTGGCTGTGCTGCACAGCTGACGTAATATGTCTGTGAACGCTGTCATACACAGACATAGTGTTCCCTCTAAGCTTCTTTTGCAGGGTGCCACACCCTGCCTGTTTTTAAAACCTCAAAATGCACCCTGCCCTTTTTGTGTGTGGCACTGTGCGCCCTTACACTGCTCCCTACCGCTGACAACTTCGGTGAGTAATTGGTTTTATGGTGTGTGGTATAATGTTTAAGAGGCATTACCTTGTGTGCCATAATGTGTAAGAGGCATTACGACAGGATATGGGCGTAATCCTAGTACAGTTTTTTCCTAATGTAAATTTCTAATATAAAATATGCCCTCCTGATTGAAAAAAGTGTCCTGCCTGGTGGTAAACCCCACTGCCCTAAAAAAATCCTAGAGTGAACACTAGAGACATATCCGTCACTTGAATGGCTGATATGTCGCTTGGTGTGTACCTTGCTTAAGTGAGTTTTGGGGGAATGTTGGTGGAAAGTCTGATAGAGAGAGGAGGGTGTTCCAGAGATTAGATTATTGTTTGTATGTCATCATATTCGGCTGTATTCACGTACCAGAAGAACAGGCGCTAGGGAATTATGGATAACAATTTGATCTGCATTCGTTCTATACAGCATTGTTAGATGTATATTTATGAATGCTAAAAAGTGACTGTTATTGGTTAGTTTCCACTAGCAATGATTCTTTCATTTTAAGTGTAACAAATCCTACACTGTACATAAACAACACAAATCATGATAATTATCTCTGACTGCGAATACTAATCCATGTATACTAATATAGCGGTCATTTAAAAAACAAACAAAAAAACCCAGTCTTTTAAGAAAATAAAAGTGTTAGATTCCAATACATAGTATTTCTAGTAAGACTTACCCCAGAGAGCAGCGCAGAGGATCTCGGAATTGAATTTCTTCTTGTACTTGCGAATCTCTGGGCTGTCACTCTGAGGTCGAATATTTGTCGGATTAACATTGACAACCGATCCTTTCCTTGCATTTTCTCGGCGGAAAGGCTCCACTTTTATGCCACTAGCTAAATCAAGAGAAAGACAAGGGCATGTTACAAATGAAACTCATTTACTTGTAAACTAAATTCAGTACCGTTTACTATCAAACACAGAGAATACTGATATATTTTATAGGATAGCGATATTAGTGACATCTGTTGTCTTGTAGACTACAGCCCAAAATGTGTTACATTTACAAAGCTATACAAATGTAAGCCTGTCATCACTGGCGTTTGGCCACATTCCATTGGTCTGCTGGACTTCACTTTGCACAATGGTGGGTCACAGATGCTGTGGCTAATCTGCATCACTGCATTATGGACTGCAGCCAACTGTCCCATAGGGTGCAACATTTGTAGCTTCCAACAAAAATGTTTGCAAGGTAAAAGACATGTAGATTTATACTGTTTGGACAGTTTCAGTACATGCTCACACTGAAGGCTGATGGTATAACAAACCATGAGCCAAATTCTTCTCATTTCTACTTACGGGAAACTGTGGGGCTTGTTGGAGGTGAGAACTGCAGGAGTCTTGGGTCGATAAATGCACTAAATGATGTCGTGGAAGATGAGCTATTCTTTGGTTGTGGATCTTCAACATTTGGTGTCTGGAAGTAAGAGAGAAAACTCCATGAAATAACTCCAAGACTGCAATCTGTAGAAAAGTTCTACTTGTTTGTAACATTGCTGTATAATCTTCCATACAGTGTGCTAGCAACTCCCACCTTTAAACTTATCACATAGCTATAATTATTGGGTATGACCAGCGCTCTGGCTCTGATGGTGTATCTCAGACAATTTCTGGGAAGTACCTAATATGCCTGATGGAAATAGGTGCAGGTTATACCATTGAATGGATGTACACAAGGTTTGTGGTGATTAAAATGCATTTAGTTAGCACATAACATGGATGTATTTAACTGCATACATGCACGAGGGATGGGTGGGGTAATGGGTGTGGTGGTGGGGTGAGGGATCGGGGAATCTGGCTAGATGTCCAACCTGGAGAGATCTGTATTGGGCACAGGGGGATTGTTGGGCAGGTTCCACTGCACCTCCTGCGGTGACGGTGGTGTGCTTGCCCAATTGGATGTACAGTCTAGATAGGAGTAAGTTCACTGCTCCGGCTGGTGGTTGATGGATAAAGTCATAGTGGGGTCACGGAAAGTGCAATAGTGTCGCCCGGAGCCAGCCCGTCCTGTGGTCGCGGCGGTGCACTTGGCACTTACCTGATACCCTGGAGGATTCTCCTTTCAGACCGTCCCACGTCGCTCTGTGTGGATCTTTTCATGCTGGTGTCTGCACAGCCGTGCAGTTGCACCAGTGTAGGTACCGCGTCGCTTCGACAGTGTCAGACGTACTTCCGGGTCCCGCTGTCAGGCGTTCGCCAGAGGAGGTGAGACACTGGAGTGATGCGCTTGACTCCTGCACCTGCACCTTTTTCCATCAGGCATATTAGGTACTTCCCAGAAAATGTCTGGGATACACCATCAGAGCCAGAGCGCTGGTCATACCCAATAATTACTTCTGCAAATTTGAGTCTGGACACACTCGACCAAGCTGCCGGCAGACAGGCTGAGCGCCAATCTCCTATCCATTTTCATTATCACATAGCTAGCTACTATCACCAGTCACCGTTCAGTGAATCCATTCAACTGAAATATATATATATATATACATACATACAATGTAGTACCTGCACTCGCACTCACCAAAAGACAATACAGGGGTGCCCTAAGGTCACACCGTGGTGTGCCATACACAGTCCATGTTTCCACTAGGGGAAAAAAGAGCACTCGCCTAACAAGTTTTATATAAAAAAAACAAACATATTATTTATTCAAAGTTGAAAAAAAGACAAAGATAAGAAAAAACTTTTTGACATACAAAGTGAAGCTGTCAGGAAAAAAGGTCAGACGTTTCGATCCTTGCTAGGATCTTTTTCAAGGAAGATAACAAAGGGTAAGTATCCACAAAAAGTCAACAGGTGTCAGCATTCCAGAGGTCTGTCTGTGACAGCTACCAGAGACCGGGGGGGGGGGGGTGCTCCGTAAGATGAAACCATCAGAGAATACAAGAAAAATATGATGGCACTAAACAAGGCTTAAGGTTATTAAAGGCTTTAATGCATAGCCATATCCAGAAATCTACACTCTGGTGGATGGCTGCCCTGATGCTGGTTTGATTTAAGTTGGAATTGATCCTGATGATGATCCGTTTGGGATCACTTTTTCATTTTCAAATAATTTCTTGCTTTTCCGATAAAAGTACTATTCGATACTATTTCATTATGTGCAAGGCAAAATGTCCCCCTTGCATCCTTAATTCCTCAGTCAAATTTAAAAATAACAATTTCAAAACAAACATTTTATTCTTCTGCTTTCTATTCTCTCATCTGTCATAGAGGGCCAATGTATGGTAAGAACCAACTCCCCCAATGTGTCTTGAGATACAAAAAAAAACAAAAAAAAAAACAGTTGAACTTTGTAGGATTAAGACATAAAAATTAAAGAAAATAAAACACACGATGCCCACAAGCCTAGAATCAATGTGGATTAAAAAAGGAAAGTTATATGAAATATCACCCTTCTCTCTCTCTCACAAATCCAGCAGACAGTAGATAAGTGAGGCAGCATCATAACATACCAAATAACTGTATTAGATTAGAAGTATTTGATCACTATTTAACTCATTATTTGCATCCAGAGAAAAGCATAAATTATATAATAAATGCTGCACCGTTGTAAACTCTGCATCCCCTATATGCTGCTCTCAATGGAAACTTAATGAAGAGTACAGTAGGCAGAGGTAATTGTGAGCATGTACCGGGGGAGCAGGAAAGCAGGATCACAGGAACAACAGTGACTGTGAGCATGTAGAGGGCGAGCAGGAAAGCAGGATCACAGGGCAACAGTGACTGTGAGCATGTAGAGGATGAGCAGGAAAGCAGGATCAGAGGCACCAGTGACTGTGAGCATGTAGCGGATGAGCAGGGAAGAAGGATCACAGGACAAAATTGACTGTGAGCATGTAGAGGGGGAGCAGGAGAGCAGGATCAGAGGAAACAGTGACTGTAAACATGTAGGAGATGAGCAGGAAAGCAGGATCAGAGACAACAATAACTGTGAGCATGTAGAGGGGGACCAGGAAAGCAGGATTATGGGACTACAGTGACTGTGAGCATGTAGAGGGGGACCAGGAAAGCAGGATTACGGGACTACAGTGACTGTGAGCATGTAGAGGGGGAGCAGGAAAGCAGGATCAGAGGCAACATTGACTTTAAACATGTATAGGGGGACCAGGAAAGCAGGATTACGGGACTACAATTATGGTGAGCATGTCGAGGGGGAGCAGGTAAGCAGGATCAGAGGCAACATTGACTGTGAGCATGTAGTGGATGAGCAAGAAAGCCGGATCACAGGACTACAGTTACTGTGACATGTAGAGGATGAGCAGAAAAGCAGGATCAGAGGCAACAGTAACTGTGAGCATGTAGAGGATGAGCAGGAAAGCAGGATCACAGGGCAACAGTAACTGTAAGCATGTAGAGGGGGAGCAGGTAAGCAGGATCACAGGAACAACAGTGACTGTGAGCATGTAGAGGGCGAGCAGGAAAGCAGGATCACAGGGCAACAGTGACTGTGAGCATGTAGAGGATGAGCAGGAAAGCAGGATCACAGGGCAACAGTGACTGTGAGCATGTAGAGGATGAGCAGGAAAGCAGGATCAGAGGCACCAATGACTGTGAGCATGTAGGGGATGAGCAGGGAATAAGGATCACAGGACAAAAGTGACTGTGAGCATGTAGAGAGGGAGCAGGAGAGCAGGATCAGAGGAAACAGTGACTGTAAACATGTAGGAGATGAGCAGGAAAGCAGGATCAGAGACAACAGTAACTGTGAGCATGTAGAGGGGGACCAGGAAAGCAGGATTATGGGACTGCAGTGACTGTGAGCATGTAGAGGGGGAGCAGGAAAGCAGGATCAGAGGCAACATTGACTTTAAACATGTATAGGGGGACCAGGAAAGCAGGATTACAGGACTACAATTATGGTGAGCATGTCGAGGGGGAGCAGGTAAGCAGGATCAGAGGCAACATTGACTGTGAGCATGTAGTGGATGAGCAGTAAAGCAGGATCACAGAACTACAGTTACTGTGACATGTAGAGGATGAGCAGGAAAGCAGGATCAGAGGCAACAGTAACTGTAAGCATGTAGAGGGGGAGCAGGTAAGCAGGATCACAGGACAACAGTGGCTGTGAGCATGTAGAGAGGGAGCAGAATTGAGGATCAGAGGCAAAAGTGACTGTAAACATGTAGAGAGGGACCAGGAAAGCAGGATTACGGGACTACAGTGACTGTGAGCATGTAGAGGGGGAGCAGGAGAACAGGATCAGAGGCAACAGTGACTGTGAGCATGTAGAGGGGGAGCAGGAAATAAGATCAGAGGCAAAAGTGACTGTAAACATGTAGCAGATGAGCAGGAAAGCAGGATCAGAGGCAACAATAACTGTGAGCATGTAGAGGGGGACCAGGAAAGCAGGATTACGGGACTACAGTGACTGTGAGCATATAGAGGGGGAGCAGGAAAGCAGGATCACAGGGCAACATTGACTGTGAACATGTAGCAGATGAGCAGGAAAGCAGGATCAGAGGCAACAGTGACTGTGAGCATATAGAGGGGGAGCAGGAAAGCAGGATCACAGGGCAACAGTGACTGTGAGCATGGAGAGGGGAAGAAGGAAAACAGGATCACAGTGCAGAGGTGAATGTCAGTGGGTAGAGGGGGGGAATCAGCATTACATAACAAAGGTAATTGTGAGTGGGTAGAAGTGGAGGAGCAGGATCACAGAACAGACCCCTGCTATATGTCTGGAGGGTAATCCTGTTGTAAAGTCCATTCTATAAAAGAATCCACAGAAATGAACAAAACAGTTTTAAACAATTATGCAAGAAAATGTAATTGTTTGTTGTGCATAAGATGCTGCACGACTAGAAAAAGTAGCACACACTTTTACATTAGACAAAGTTACTGGTGGCGAGTAAGAGGCCTTGGTTCATTACATTGATCTGAGGGTAGAGATGGAAAGTAATAGCTGTGTTGTGTGACTGTTTGTTCTAACAATGTAAGCTTTTATGTGGGCAAAAATATAACATAAAGGTGCAATAGGTGACTTACAAATACCGTGACAACTAAATATTCTTTCCAGTTTGGGAGTTTGTGTACAATGGGACACAAAGCAATGATTTCACCTGATCATTTAAAGATTTGTTGATAGGTTTGTGGCTTTTTTGAGGAGTTTTGTGCTGATGCAGGGACGTCTCTGAAGGATGGCTCTGTTGTAAGAGATCCGGCAGCAGATAATTTTGATTGTAGGCGCTGCAGACTCCTTGATTGCTGCTACAATTTTGCTGTTCAGCTGCCTGTTAGCACAAAACGCAGCAGATTGAAATATAAACAAATTAGGATCCCTCTGAGCAGTGGGAGATAAATCTGTCATTTTACAATGGAAAAATTACCAGTGGCCGAGCTAAGTGGTATCTATCGTAACAAGTGGTCGCTTTCCTGTTTTTTACTACACCTACACATAGATGTGGTGTGCAATTTTTTATAATATCCGCAATGCGAATGGATGTTTAGCATAATCACCGACTATCAAATTATTTTCCCCCTGTTCGCAAATATAAATTAGTCTAACTGACCTATATTTGCAGCGTGCGGCTCTGAGAATGAAGCGGGCGGCTGACGTTCTGTGATGTCAGCCACCCACCCCTGGCAGGCATTGGCCTGCCCGCGTATCCATGGAAACACCCAGAGGCTTCATGGGGACACTAATAAAATGCTGGGCTTTCCCGTGTGCCACCCCCCTGACCTCCATCCCCCCCCGTGCAAAGGTGCAGCACATGCGTATATTAGCATATACACATACGTAGAGCCAAAACATTGTCCCTGGAGCGAATACACTGGGTACCGACTGTTAGTGTAAAAAGCCCCAAAATGTGCATTTTATTACACCCCCCCCCCTTCCCCTTTCCTATTTTTCTAGGAACAGATAAAGCGGTTAACTAATGTCTCCCTGGTATATGAACCTGCAGTACTCTTTCCAGCTACAGTAACTGGTGTCACAGGAAACAAACCTACAGTACACAGCTTAGCTTGGTGATATGACAATATAAGCATAAAAGCAAATAAGGATGCTGAAAAATTAAATAAAGTTGTCTTCACAGTGGCGCACGAAGGAAGGGTTTCCGAGTACCCAGAAACCCCCAACGGACCAAATTTTACACACTCCACAATAGCTTTTTCACCACCCATAACCTTCTGCGTGGCAGCGGCGCAATGCTTGCAGGTGGGGAGATGGGGTAAAACCGGCATTGCTACAATGCAATGCCCCGGCAGGAGGAGGGCAGCCAGCACTACCACTGTCACTGAGAACAGTCATCACCGCTTCTGCGAATAGCGCCACAGCTGCTGAGGACTGTCAGTGCTGCCGCTGGGTATAGTGCTGCCACTGAGAAAAGTCAACTCCACCGCTGCCGCTGAGGACAGTCAGTGCTGCTGAAGAACAATGGGCCATTTCAGGATCTCCCAGTCAGACTAGCTAACAGGAGAATGTGAGGAGGAAACCGAGGTAAGGTGAGCTTCTAAGGGCTTGGGAGGTGATGGCTCTGGCTGAGTGCTGTGGAGGAGGAGGTGCTACCACTTAGGACTGGAAAGGGGGGCTGCCACTGATGGGTGGGGAGGGTGCGAAAGTATAAGTGTGGCCTGTACAGTGGGGATGTGATTGGATAGGAGAGGTATAAGAAGGATATGTGGCTGGTTCTGGAATTTGATAAGCTTGCCTGAAGAGACGAGTATTCAGAGAACACTTGAAGAAATGGAGACTGGAGGAGAGTGCGTGGGAGGGCATTCTACAGTGGGTGCAGCCCAAAGAAAGTCCTGCAATTGTGAATGGAGCAGGTAAGGCGTGTGGATGAGAGACATAGACCTTGTGAAGAGCGAAGAGGTCGAGTTGGGAAATATTTTGAGATAAGAGAAGAGATGTATGTTGGCTTACAGTAGATGCATTTAGGGATGAAAAGAGGATGTGTCACATTCCAAGCACAGTGGGAACGGCACAACCGATTCTTATTTGGACTCCTGGTCAGACAGAGCTGTTGTGTGTAAACAAGCCTCCAATGTTGTATCTCTGAAAATATTTGATTGTGGGAACATCCCTTTTGTTTTAAGAGAGGAAAAAATGAAATCAGAATATAGTTGTTTAATACTGTGCAAAATAAAAGTCTACTTCCAAGTCCTCATTGTAATTAAATATACTATACGTGTTACCAGAGCTTTTCTTTTTATATACTCACACTCTGATACTCTAATATGCTGGAAGGAATAAGAGCCTTTTAAATTATAAAACTGATTTGAATGTAATGTAATGTAGGTCACTTACATGCAATTGTTTAAGCCTATTGAAGAAGATAATATCTTGAAGAAAACGGAATTAGATTTTAGCACATACACTTCTCCGAGCATAATGTAGCATTAACTAAAGATTTCAGCACAGTTTAAAGTGGTTTTCAAAGGATGAAAAGTAATAAACTTGTGCTGTATAACGAGCAGGTGAAAACCTAGTCAGGGCTTTAAATGCAGATATGATGCACACTGTACATTACACATGTGATCACGCAGAGATTGTGACGCTCCATTTGCCACGTACTAGTGGTCGAGAGAACAATATAAGGGAGAACAAGAAAGGATGAGTTACCTGACCAGCCCTGTAAATCGATACATATATAAAGTACACATGCAGTACAGATACATTCTGCATGTCTGTGAGATAATCAAAGTGAAGCCATGCGGCAAATGTGTTTTATACAAGGGTATAATTGTAGCTGCAGGAGTCTGCTATGGATCCCAGCTTTTTTCTCCCCCAAATGTATGGTTATCCATAACTCTGGGGAGCACCACCAACTAGTATATGTTTCTTTATATATACCTTTAATTGCATAAAAGTTGGTTCTAATTATGGTAGTGATCTAGGTCAGTGCAAGCCAAAACCCTTTGTTCCTAGCAACATGGATCCCAGCAGCACAGGAGGTAACTGGTCTCATACCAAAACACTGACTTGCAATACAACTTTAGACCTATTCACAACTGTTCGCTATGCCACTGGCCCACCACCGAATGCCCGCTCCTAGCACCACCCGCATTCCCCAGGGGAAGTGTACAAGAACACATCCCCTCGCATGCGGCTGAAGTGGAAAGAAATGGTGGCTCCCACGATGTCCATCGTATGGTAAAAAAATCGCATCGCATGCGATTTTTAACAGAAATGCATCCAAATGCATTGAAATTAGTATCAAACATGTTCAATGGCCCCCAAATGTCATTTTTGAGGCTGTACCACCCCCACTATCAATGGGAACCCGAAGCGTGGCGATCGCAGCGAGTCCGCGAGGGGCGGCGGTACGCGTCCTACGACCTTTTCATACCCCCACTATCCACGTCGGCGTGGAGTTGAGAATAGAAAGTGTGGCGAGCGCAGCGAGCCACCGAGCCCAAAGCACGGCGAGCGCAGCGAGCCCCGCAGGGGACACGGATACCTTCACAGGTATACGCGTCCCCTCGCGGGCTTCACAGATGTCTGCGTCCCCTCGCGGGGCTCGCTGCGCTCGCCACACTTTCTATTCTCAACTCCACGCCGATGTGGATAGTGGGGGGTATGAAAAGGTCGTAGGACGCGTACCGCCGCCCCTTGCGGGCTCGCTGCGCTCGCCACGCTTCGGTTTTGCGTTGATAGTGGGGGTGGTACAGCCTCAAAAATGACATTTGGGGGCCATTGAACATGTTTGATACTAATTTAAATGCATTTGGATGCATTTCTGTAAAAAATCGCATGCGATGCGATCGCAAGCGATTTTTCAAAAATGCTAAAAATGCAAAAATCTCATCCCATCGCATGCCACTACATTTGGCATGCGATGGGAGCCGTGAAAGTACACAAGTACCGAAATGGTTGACCATCGAATGATCACTGACCATCAAATGATTTTTCTCCCCTTGGGAAATAAAAAGTCTGAACTGACTGTTATATATACCTCGAGCAGGCATCGTTTCGCTTGCTTACCCGGGGGATTGGCCAGCATTTTCATGCGGACGCACATAAACACCTTGGCGAGGGCACTTAAAGTACATTCCGGATGACAGCATAACATGCTGGTACAATTGCCATCATGTTTATATCTGTATTGGTGATGCAACTGCAACAATCTATTTATTACCAGTTTCTTATATAGCGCACACATATCCCGCAGCGCTTTACAGAGAATATTTTAACATAGTGGATCTTACAATCTATATTCCCTACACGCATGCACACACATTCATTCTATGGTTCATTTATTGGTAGCCAATTAGCCTACCAGTATTTTTGAAGTGTGGGAGGAAACCGGAGTAACCGTAGGAAACCCACGCAAGCATGGGGAGAATATACAAACTCCGCACAGTTAGGGCCATAGTGGGAATCAAACCCATGTCTTCAGCACTGTGAGGTAGTAATGCTAACCATTACACCGTCTGTGCTCTTAACTACTTCATTGTTGACATCACAGTGTCTGCATTCTGTGGTCCCCATCATTGCTTGTTGTCATTAGGATGATTGATCTCATAGAAAACTCTACCCATAAATTAAGTATCCATGCTATCATAGCATTCAGTACAAACATTTTAGGAAACATACAGTAGCAAGTGACTAAATATACTATCATGTGTTTATGGGAAAACCAGAGCAGATTTCAAGACAACACACAATGGAGCAGGGATTCCCAAACTTTGGGGTGACACAGGTGGGAAGACCATTAGCCAATTCAATTGTTTATGGTCAGTGTGATAGGAAAACCAGGAAAAACATAAAATATGAGAACACAATTTACAAAATGTAAAAATGTTTGCTGAACTTCTCAATAAGAAACTTTTGGCAAAGGGGTGTCAATTAATAAAATGCTAATAGTCTTGGGCGCTGTGATTCAAGAAAGTTTGGGAACCACTGCAATAGAGGATCAACAACATCACAGTGCTCCCTGGCAGAACAAATGTTTTTTGTATAAAAGTCATGTTACAGCTGTTATTGTAGTTAATTGAAGTTATAATTAGAGGATTTAAAAGGAGCAGTGACTTAGAAATTGTTATGAGCACATTGTTTTGCATAGTCATTCCCGCTTACTGAGGAGTTGAGAACATATAATCAACAATCCATCCTATACCACAAGCACATTCGATTTGTCTCTAAGGCCCAATTCAGACCTGTTCGCACAGGTCCGAATCTGGCCATGTCCCCGATGAACATACACATCCACTAGCATTGTGTCATGAGCATTCAGTCAGGGGAGTGCGTTCGGCGGGGCAGCATTTACTTGCTTCTTAGGCAGCAAATATACGCAGCCTAGTGATCAGGTCGGAATTACCCCCTGAATCATGTTACATGCTTCTAGAAGTCATACCAAAATACGACTATACCTTATATAGGGCGGGATGTATCAACATACATCACCGCCCTTCACACGGCAGCCGCCGCGATGCTACCGCATATGTACTAACATATGCGGCCAGCATCGGGCTGCGGTAACGGAGGCCCCCGCGATACCTGTGATGTGGGCTGCGGGGGTCTCCGTCACCTCCCAGCGGCTGCCAGCGTCCCCCTGCGTCTCCTCCTCCCCCCTGAAGCCGGATGTCCTCCCGGCTGTGACACCAGGGGGAGGTTAAAGGAGGACGGGAGGGGGGGGCGGCGCACGGACGGCGTACGGCGGGCGGCGAAAGAAGCCCATAGGCTTCTATAGGGTATCGCCACCCTCTGGGTGGCGATACCCTGACCAGCGAAAACGGGGCGAAACGGTGATGATACATAGGAAAATGCGGTAAATCGGGGGTTTTACCGCATTTTCCCTTTAGTACATCCCGCCCATAATCACTTTAGAAATTCTAAGCCATGCTCTCATTATTTCCTGCATTGATTATGGCAGCTGTTTTCAGAATAGCACCATTGTCCCCTCACGGGCTCACTTCGCTCGCCACGCTTCATGCTCGGTGACTCGCTTCCAGGGGTGGATTGGCCCACCGGGAAACCAGGCCATTTCCCAGTGGGCCGGCCCAAAACAGCGTGTGCAGCAACCGCAGCACTTTGCCCAAATCCAAAATTGCCGCGGGAAGGCTGCTGTGCAAGCGCGCGCAGCACCTCCCAGGCTCCCAGCTCCCGTTCCAGCAGCAGCAGGTGAGCTGCCCGTCACCCCCCTGGCTTGCATTATTGCATACCGCCACCACCCCCCGACTTGCATTAGTTAAACTTGGCTTTGGAACAATATATGGTACTTGTTTCCTAGCACGGTGCCCAATATTTTGATCGTAGTACATCTTATACAATTGCATCGCATCGCATGTAATATAGCGGCATGCGATGCCTGCGATGTGATGCGATTTTTAATTGTACAAGTACCCTGATGGGCGCTTTCAATGTTAAATGCACCCCCATTGGTAACGCCACCCCCACTATCAACGCCAACCCGAAGCGTGGTGAGCGCAGCGAGCCCGTGAGGGGCGGTGGTACGCATTCTCTGACCTTTTCATAACCCCACTATCCACGTCAGCGCTGAGTTGATTTTAGATAGTGTGGCGAGCGCAGCGAACCACCGAGCTCAAAGCGTGTATTCCGCGTCCCCTCGTGGGGTTAGCTGCGCTGGCCACGATTCGGGCTCATATTTCGCGTCCCCTCGCCATGCTTCAGGCTCGGTGGCTCGCTGCGCTCGCCACACTATCTAAAATCAACTCTGCGCCGGCGTGGATAGTGAGGGTATGAAAAGGTCGGAGGATGCCTATTTACACTTCAAAATCAAACTGGTTTTGCAGTGTAAATGATTGGCACTTTAAAAATTTTTTAGATTTCTTACCAAATCTCTTACTTTCTGAATCTCTCAAACTATTATATTTCCCCTGATATGTCTGTTCCTAATAAAAATTGATATGTTTACTTTTTTATTCTACAATATGTAACACATCAAAAAACTGCAAGTGTAGCATTGTACTGTATTCCACATTGGAACACATAGTCTATAATTGTGTTTTAGGCTGGCAATAAGCCTGAAATATTATTTAGGCCATGTGCAACATATTTTCTGACAAATTTATGAAGCAACTATTGTATTTTGGAAAAAAGGGAAAGAAAAACATAATTTACGTCATCTATAACTCAGATTTGGTCCTCAACAGACAACTGGGGGAGGATTAGGGAATTTAGTTTCCCATTCGACTCTATCTGAATCTTTACTGCTAATATAATGTAAGTATTCCATGAGGGAAACCGCTCTCATTTTTGCATGCACATAAAGGGGTGAGCAAATTTGCGCGAGGCTTTCCCTGCCGTAACAATATGCACAGCTGCCCATTACACAGGGTTCCAGCAGTTTCCTCCTAGACTTTGAGACACGTTTAATGTCATTGTAAGATAAAGCTAAAATGATATGAACAATTATAAAATGTAATGTCAGTGAGCCCCAAACAGTCAACTAACAAAATGAAGAACTAATTCTTCACAAGATACACTAGGTTGTACAATATTTAATGTCCATATGGTTGTAGGACATATCAGAAAATGGATAATGTTATTGATAGCAAGGATAATGTTGACAATAGCCTTTCAATCAAAGTATATAATTGCAGATGACAATATTTAGGGGGATTTACATATAGGGGGTATTCAATCTTAGTCGGCTATATATTCCGGGACCTATTTAAGTCGCCCCTGCAGATTCGACTTAGTGAAAAGTCAAATCTATATTGTCGGAATCAAGTTGACGAATTGAAAAAAAAAAAAAGTATTCTCTGATCCACGTCTTTTTACATTTTGAAATATTTCCAAAAGTCTGAAGATTGGAACGGACATTGAGTAGGTGAAATGTACATTCAACCTATTCTTGACGAAAACTGCTGATATTTCTAACAAGCTGAAATATTGTCCGGGATTGAACACCCCTTAACTGCAAGCAAAAAAAGCATGTTGTAGTATAGATTCACTGCAGCTAAATGCCCCTCACAAAATAGTCCTGCTTTTCGGCTAGGGTTACCACCCAGGATAACTCCGGACGGTCCAGTAATTAAGACCAGTGTCCAGAGAGGTGGCATTCCCAGACTATACAATGTCTGGGAATGGGTAGCTGCCTGGACATTGTATGGTCCGGAAACGTCACTCCTCCAGGCCTCCGGTCTTAATTAACGGACTGTCCGGAGTAATCCCAGGTGGGTGAGGGTAACCCTATTTTCGGCACTGCCCCAAAATGTCAAATATATGCGGCAGTGTCGCATGCACTATGAATGGATACATTTAGTACCAGAAAGAGGATGAGGTAGTGAAACAGCTGCCGAAGTGCTGGAATCGCCCCCAGCACGGTGCAAAATGGGAGGGTAGCCATAACTCCTTGGCCATTTAAGTATATGTTCTACTGTATCATGATACAGTACCTTACAGTACTTGATTAGCTACAAATGCAGATGTATTTACACGTTTATTTTGAGATACATATATCTTAGTATGTGCTGCTCAAAAGAAACACCTAAATGCATAATTTTTGCAGTGCACATTTTACAGGTGCGTTTTGGAAGCAATTGTGTCCAAACCTAAACTCGCTAAAGCTTATCCGCATGTAAATGTAAAAGCGATGTGTGTACCTGGCGATATTGCGGGGACTGGGACCTGGCGGGTGCTTTCGGGTGAGAGCGAGGGCTAGGCTGCAGCTGCTGCATGGCCCTAGTTAATGAGGTCCGCTGTCGTTGGTTCTGAATAAGGGAGGGAAGCACGCATCACTAACGATGTTTAGTGTACACATTAGAAGGGAAAGTAAGAGATATCTTTTACTTTCTCGTCTAATGTATATGGCGCTTAAGGGGCCCATTCATCAACAAGTTTTAGCTATTTAAAGCCTGTTGTATTTGCTAAAATGGTGATCCCTTTCTTTTTTCAAACATGTGACAGTTAGGAGCAATTTATCATAGCTAAAACTCATTGATAAATAGGCCCATAAACAAGTCTCATCACTTCAGTGTTAATTACTAAAAACATGCAATTTCTTTTGAACACACACATTTATAAAAGAGCCGCATTGATTTCAGTGTCACAATTCGTAACAGTTTCTCTTTAATGGACTATTAAGTTTTTTGTTTATTTAAAGAAAAGTGTCTTCAGTAACCTATTTGCAATAGGATGGGGCATTGTTTGCTTCGAGGTTACAGATAGTATTGCTGCTTCGATCTAAGTACCTTGTCTCTGTGGTTGTTGCTTTGGGGTTTCTCTGCTATTCCATCTGGAACTCTTGTCCTTGAGATATTCACCATCCCATTGCTCAGCGGTTGCCTGGAAACAGGAGCAATTTAACCAGCAGATGAGATGTATCATAACATAAATATTTTAAAGGCTTAAAAATATTCCTACTGTGATGTATAGAAAAATGAAACCTTTTTTATACAAAAGATAATTAATGCAATATCTCAGAAAATATTGCTTTCTGTGGATAACAGATGCACACAGTGTTGGTGCAATTATTAGAATTTCAAATGTGTTTGTGAAAAACACTTTTACACTGGTAAACGCATACACAGGTTTTTTTTATTTTAAAGAGTTATTGAAACTATAGAAAACTAGTAGCAACTTTACTTTGTAAGGAATTAAAGGATTGTTGTTACAGAATGTAAAAGACACAAATCTGTAAAACTTCACATACACAGTATTTACTACTTCCAAACCACTAGGGGGAATCAATTCTCCACTTCCATCCACCCTAGGAACCTGTAAACTGTACAAATCTCCAAATTGTAATGTGAGAGTGAAAATAAAAAAGGGTACTTATGTATTATCTGGGCTCCCATGTTAAATGCACCCCATTTTTTCATACCCCTACTATCCAACTACGCATGGAGTTGATTTTATATAGTGTGGCGAGCGCAGCGAGCCACCGTGCCCGGAGCGCGGCGAGCGCAGCGAGCCCCGCGAGGGGACGCGGTTTCATAAGAAAAACGGGAGCCCAGATATTACATAAGTACCTAAAAAAGCAGCATGAAAGTTAAATATAAGCAATTACTGTATGACGCAACACTGTAAAAACTTAGGTACCTGGTAAACCACACAAAAAGAGACAATTTATTTTATAAACAAAATGGTGCTGCATTGATTCATGTAGTAGTTTTCAGTAGTTATGTTCGTGCTGGAGTATTGTCAGTGCTTAACCTTATTCTGTATGAAAACATAGCTTGCAGGAGATGTGTGTAATATACATGTATACAATTGGAAACCTGCTTTAAAAGGTGTGTGTGTTTTTTTTTTTTTTACATAGTTACTGTACATTAATAAAACCTGCATGGGATATAACTATAGCT
The DNA here is from genome assembly GCF_055691185.1 of Crinia signifera. Lineage (NCBI taxonomy): Eukaryota > Metazoa > Chordata > Amphibia > Anura > Myobatrachidae > Crinia > Crinia signifera. The sequence continues at coordinate 96,858,943 of NC_139225.1, read as the reverse complement.
GCCTACCCTCCTGCATTCTGCAGGAGACTCCCTGAAATAACACCAATCTCCCTCCCAGGGGCGGATCCAGGATAAAATGACAGGGGGGGCACCATGATAAAAAAAGGGTTTGGGTGGGGGAGGGGCAGTGTTAATGGTGCCAGTGTACATGCTAAGAGAGCGGCAGGAGAGGGTGGGAATGGAATTAAAAATAGGCCCTGGCATTTAAAGTACGCAGTCCCACCATGGCGACAAAAGTGAAGGATGTAGTTGTGCGCGCGCCAAAGGTGCGCTCCAGAAAAGGGTGTGTGGCCACTCAACAGGGGGCGTGTCAACACCATATACAACTTCTACACATTATGCAACAAAATACTAGACCCCATTATACTTGCCCCTTACACATGATGCCAAATGGAATGAGCCAAAATTGACATAATACCACATGGATTGAGCCAAAATTCAAATAATGAAACATGGATTGTGTCAAAGTTCACATAATTCCACACGGATTGAGCCAAATGCATAACATGCTATACTGATTGAGCCAAAATTCACATAATGCCACACAGATTGAGCCAAAATTCACATAATGCCACACAGATTGGGAAAAAATTCACATAATGCCACACGGATTGAGCCAAAATTCCCATAATGCCACATGGATTGAGCCAAAATTCACATAATGCCACACGGATTGAGACAAAATTCACATAATGCCACATGGATTGAGCCGGAATTCACATAATGCCACACAGATTAAGCCAAAATTCACAATACACTTCATAAACAGGGACATTGTCCACCAAAGGTGCGCATTAAACATTTACACCATAATGTCCATTACACGTTAAGTTACACGCCATTATGTCCATTATGTGTTATGCCAAACACCATAATGCCTATTAAAAATTATGCTACATAAGTGCTGCTTCTCTACATGCTCATTGCCAAGGGTTCCATGCTCATTGCCAGAGGTTCCATTCTCATTGCCATGTGGGATTACATGCTCATTGCCAAGGGGGAATACATGCTCGTGGTAAATGGGGGACAGCCGCCGCCAGGCAGAAGTGATAGCCACTGACAGTGTCAGAGCCTGGCTGTATTCAGAGCACTGCAGGTCCCGGCTATTTGAAATAATACCCCTTTCACACCAGAAAATGCATTCCCAGGTTGGCCCCTTTTACACCAGCCTAGTCCCTGCATTTTCTGGTGTGAGGGAGAGAGAAAACCACCCCTCCCCCCTTTAACCAGTTATCTCATTTAACCGGCTATATCTTCGGAACCAACTGACCCATTTACATGAGACAAGTATTATATTGAAGAACTTTTGAGTGGGCTTTGAATGATTTTGGTCCAGTGAAACTGGAACGTTTGGTTCCAGAGTAATCTGCCCTCAAAAACATGAACAGTCATGAAATTACATTTCAAAAATAAAAAAAATCGGTTTACACGCAATATCTCTGGAACCGATTAACCGATTTGGACCAGCCTGGTATCATATTGAAGGCCCAGCGATTTGGAATTGAATGAAATCAACCACAAGCTTCTGTGATGCCAGGGCGGGAACTGGCAGCCGTCGGAACCAGGTGGGGGTCGGAATTGACGGGTCCCATATTATCCTATGGGGAAAAAACGTTACAGGTTTGCCAGGCGATATCTCCGGTTCCCGGGGGGCTAGAGACACGGGGCTGGGCTCGTTGGAAAGCCCTGGTCCTCAGCTATAAAATAAATGACAGGGGGGGCACGTGCCCGGGTGCCCCCCCCCTGAATCCGCCACTGCCTCCCTCATAAGTCTACCAATCTCCCTCATTTCACCTAGCCCACATTACATGGTTACATTTTTTGGGAAGAAAGGAATGACAGATAGATACATTTACATTGAATTATCAGCACCATTTCCCAGCACTTTACCAAGTATAGTAGCTCTTACTAACTGCTTTGGGGCTCATCTACATTAGGATATAAGTCATTTTAAAAGATTTCTCTCAGATGTAGCAGTACACACCCAAGCTTCTTGATGCCTCTTTGACAATCTCTTTTCACAATCTCTCCATATTTGGAACTAGATACGCCCTTTGGGTGGAGCATGACACGCCCCCTCAATGAGGGGTTGCGCAAAATTCTCCTACCAATCTACTCTCCCTAAAACTAGTTTTTAAAAGTAGGCAAGTATGGATATAACATGTTCATCAAAGAAGCTTATTACGCTGGTTTGTGCCTGATTTAGACCTGAGTGCTAATGTGAATATTCGCAGTGGGTTGTAAGGAGAAAACCACCGCATAGACGGGGGGAGAGATGCACTAAACAAAAAATGGGGCATATATTCATATGCAGTTAAGCCCCACCGCCAGGGCTTTGCTACCTTGGATTACTCCAGCTCTAGCTGGCTTAATCCCATAGAAGCCTATGGGCTTCCCTTCGCACCCCCCGCCACCCCATGAGCCCCCGCCCCCGCCGATCCACGCAGACCCCCTTCACCTGTGTCCGGGCAGCCTCCTGCTGTTCTGCCTGAACCAGTGACCACCTCCTCCCTGCACCTCTTTCAGGTGCAGGGAGGAGGAGGTGGAGCCCGGCAGTCACTACAGCTGTCTGAGAAGGAGCTGCCGGGCAGGAGAAGGGCGGAGAGCTGCCGGGGACCGCTCGCACATCGCTGGGCACATCACAAAGAGCAGCTCTTAATGCAAGAGCTGTCCTTTGCAATAATTATTGCTTATGTTAGTACATATGCGATAATTATCTTTGCGGTAGCCAGCGATGTGTGGCAGAGAGGGGCGGCGGATGTTACTGCAACCCGCACAGAAAGAGAAGACGTCTCTTGCTAAATTGCAAGAGAACTGTGAATGGATCAGTAACAGTTATTCACTCGCAAATCCAGGTGCAGTTCCGGAACCTTCAAAGTGTTTTTGGCATCTGTGCAAATGTGAGTAGGTCTGAGGCTTCCACTAATCTACGCTCGACACCGGCTTGAAAAATCTCTGGGCACGCCTGCACAGTTGTTCGATAATCGCTCGATTTGCTAATTCTTTTATTAGAGATCACCTCTGAATCAGGCCCATTGTGGGGAAATCATATATTTCTACATTTAGAGCACAATAAAATACTATGGGGCCGATTCAGACCTGTTCGTACAGATCCGAATTCGGCCCTATCCCCCAAAGTTTTTGCTCTGCTCATGAGCATTGTCACCAATGCGCACCTGCAGGCCCCTTCTGTGAGCGCATTTGGCTAAGTTTCTCTTCGCTGAGCCTCTCGCAGCGTGAGTGACAGGCAGGAGGCGATTGATGGGGTCTGCCCAGCATTTCATGGGCGTGCCCAAAAAAAACCAGTGGGCACACCCATAAAAATGCTGGTGGGACCCTAGCGAACACAGGCAAGTCCCTGCCTGCTCGGGGCAGACGGATGATGTCACATGTCTGCGCTAGCCCCCAATTCACAGAAGACCAGGCAGCTTCAAAGTCTTTGCTGCAAACAGAGGAGAAATCATTTGATGGTGAGGATCCTCTGTGTGGGCACGTGCGAGCAGATGGGTAACTATACCCATCTGCTGGCATCACAGCACAGAGATTCATGTACCGAATTTTAATTATGATAAAGAAGGCCCACTATAGATATGTAGGCGCTGGTATTAACATGTAGCCCCATAGAAGTAAGGAGACACATTTTATAGAACAGAATATTTGCAGTAGAATAAACAGGTGACAATGGAGCCTATCATACTGTATTTAAGGAGAATTGTCAGATCCTCTAAAGCTAAACACTTCAATTCAGTATAAAAATGCCGACCTCTTGTTCTGCACATCATCATCGCTGCTGCCAATCTCATCACTGGATGAAGAATAATATGATGCTTTTAAGTAAGAGCTGTTTCCGTCTTTTCCTTTTGCTATGAAATTGGGGCTCTGTTACAGAGAAAGAAAAAATGCCTGAAATCCTGTTACAAAATATATTAGACATAGGCCCTTATTCTGATTAAGTCGGACGGGTGCGTATGCGGTTGGACGGACAATATTTGGTGTTTGCGCATGTGCAGAGGCGTTTCTGGGCATGTTCAAAGGCCTTGCACGTCCGAACGTGGCGTAAGTTCCGTGCAGAAACCAATCAGTCAGAACCATCCGAGCAGGGGGTGGAGAGGGGCGTCAAGGGATGTTTGGGCTCATTATCATATGCGTACGCCCTGCGTTTCATGGGCATTCCCATGAAAACACTGGGTTCACGTATGGTTATCCGGCCTAGACGCGGCTGCCTGCCGATATCCCTGCTTTCATACGGAAAAATGTCAGAGTGGTCTGGAGCACTCGGTGCTGCCTGACCGCTCGGTCCATCTTTTGATGGTCGGCGACCATCGGAAAATGGGGGAGGTTCCCACAGATGGAGGAGGTGTTTGCATGAAACATCCACTCACGGTCCGTACACTCGGCGTCTTACCGCATTGGGACGGTGTGAGTGATCCGTACGGTAGGCGGGGGTAAGTACACTCGGTGCCCATCCTTAATACGCATCCATCCGATTCAACGAGAATAAGGGCCATAGTTGGAATACCACTAAAATTTTAAAATATCTACAATACAGTATATAAGGTTTTCTCTCATTACATTTAGATATTCAAAATTGTTTATCTTTTCAAATGAGCCTATTTCATTTACAGGTTTGTACAATCATTTGTTTTTTCAGTAGAAATAGATTTTTGGCAGGCAGATCCTCCGTAACAGGTGTGCGTGCCTACAGGCAGCGCAGAACAGCCTACGTCTGCACGGAACCGTGGTCATCATCAGCCTAATAGACACGTGAGCTTACTGACATGAATAAGTTGGACTAATGGCATGAATCACGGGCACTCAGTGTTAGCACATGGATAAACCTACTCTGGGATTAGTAAATTAACCTATTTTCTGAACTCTTGCTAAATGGCTTAATTGTTAGACAATGATGAGACACTGAGCAGAGCAAGAGAACATTCATTGCCTGTTAAAGCTCAGAACATCAATGCTCTGCCTGAAACATGCGTTTTATAGCACAAGATCCTGATTTGTATGCCAAATAATAATAATATTGATAATAATATTCTGTCCCTGCATGCGATTATTGGAACATCCATGCAATATAATCAATTATCACATTGCGAATGAAGCCAATATTAGACAGTGCATCCACATCTGAGGATGGGGATGGTGATATATAGGCCCCCATGATTCAATTACAAACATAACTACTACAAATTTTCATTAACACCTAGACACAAATAGAAGCTACAACAGTATTTTAAAGAAAAAAGTCATTCTTCATCTATAAACAATGGCACCTACTGATATCTTTCGTGAATCCAGATGTTGTTCACTTTCAGGTTTTCCTAATTTTTTGGGGTGATTCTGTACTACTTGGCTATCTTTAGATGACCCTAAAAGAATAAAATTAGATTAAAAACATTCATTTTTAAATGCTTTAACAAATCTTTCGTACTTCACACTGTCACGGCTAAAGGGCTGGATGGAGTCGTGTGGTGCACAGGAACTGGAGACGGACCAGGAGGAGTAGGATTGAAACGTGCCGGTTTAATAACGGATTTCATAAATGATAAACTTCACTCAAATACTTCTTTAAGTGACAGTTGGATAACTTAAATAGAGTCCAGCACAATACTAATAACGGGCAGGTAAATCTGGAAACGTATACTTGATGAGCCAGAGTACATAGAGGAAGATCCGGAAAGAGGTTGATTTGATGATAGAAGAAATGGATCCGGATGACTGAAAGATGATGGAATGAATGAGTTGAATGAAGAAGGACAGCGGAAAGCTGAGCAGGGTAATTCTGGGACACAAGCAGGAACAAGCACTAGGTAGGACTTGCAGCATTGGTGTCAGGAGAAAACTTCCTTGTAGAAAGATGCAGGGAGCAAGGCACCAGAGTCAGGAGAGAAAGAGCCAGGATCCAGGAAACAGCTAGGAGTTGTGAATGACTCCAAAGACTCATTGCACTGACACTGAACAGCCTAGGCAGATCCCCTATATCCCCAGGGGGCGGCTGCCATTGGCTGACAGCGCAGGAAGAGGAGGGAACCTCCACTCTGGGCCAATCTGTCTCCTGCCCTCAACCAAGATGGCGACGCCGGCCTCCCCTGCTGCCATCCCTACCTGGAGCTGCCCCTACTCGCACGCCGCAGCCTGGGACCTGCACACGCTAGCCGGCGGCGGGCGCGGACGGGTGAGTACTGTACCCGCCGCGCTCCGTCGCGGCTACGTGTGACAGTACCCCCCCTTTTCAGGGTGACCCCAGGGCGCCTATGGGCCTTGTGAGGATTTCTCTGAAGAAATTGCTTTATCAGCTTCGGAGCGTGAAGATCAATGGAATCCACCCAAGAGTTCTCTTCGGGACCAAACCCAACCCATTCCACCAGATACTGGGTACGAGATTTGCGGCAGCGAGAGTCTATAATGCGTCTTACCTCGAATTCAGCCCCACTCTCGGAGTTAATCTTGGGCGGTTTGGGAATCCTATTTTGATAAGAGTTCAACCTTAAAGGCTTGAGGAGGGACACATGGAAGGAATTTGAAATCCTTAGGGAAGGAGGAAGTTGAAGTCTATAAGCGACCGGATTAATGACTTGGATGATAGGGTATGGCCCAATGAACCGAGGAGCCAGCTTCATAGAGGGCAGACGGAGGCGTATATGGCGGGTAGACAGCCATACCCGGTCTCCGACTTTCAATCGGGGCGCTGCCCTTCTTTTTCTGTCTGCCATCCTCTTGTATCGGGCGGAAGATTTAAGAAGAGCGGTGTGGACCTCTGACCAGATTTTAGCAAAGCGTTGTAATGAAGTGGTTGCTGCAGGAACTTCGGAAGAGGTTAATTCTGAGAAATCCGGAGACCGTGGATGTTTGCCGAATACTGTAAAGAAGGGAGTGGTTCCGGAGGAAGAGTGATAGGAGTTGTTATGCATATATTCTGCCCACGGGAGAAGATCCACCCAGTCATCTTGGGAAGACGAGACAAACAGTCGGATAAAGGCCTCCAAGTCTTGATTCACCCGTTCTGTCTGGCCGTTGGTCTGGGGGTGAAAGGCAGTGGAAAACTTGAGTTTGACCTGTACCGCGGCACAGAGAGCTCTCCAGAACTTTGCAACGAACTGTACTCCGCGGTCGGATACAATCTCTTTGGGCAGTCCGTGGAGTTTAAAAATGGTTGAGATAAACAGCTGGGCCAGTACTGGAGCAGAGGGGAGACCTTTTAGTGGGAAAAAATGGACCATTTTAGAGAATCGGTCAACCACTACCCAGATTGCAGTATGACCTTTTGAGGGAGGTAGTTCACAAATGAAGTCCATTGACAGATGGGTCCATGGTTCTGTGGGAATGGTTAGAGGGCGGAGAGGACCAGCGGGAGTTGTTCTGGGCACCTTATGCTGAGCACATCTCACACAAGAGGCGACGAAGTTGGTTACGTCGTGGCGGATGGTTGGCCACCAATAAGAACGTGACAGGAACATCAAGGTCTTTTGTGCTCCTGCGTGCCCTGCGAAGCGGGAAGAATGTGCCCATGTCAATATTTTCTTGCGGAGTTCGGGGGGAACAAACGTTTTACCTGGAGGAGGAGATGGCTGTATGGTTACTTGGGCGAAGACCACCGGATCGAGGATTGGACGAGGAGGTGTCTCTAGGTCAGAAGTCGTCTCAAAGGAGCGGGATAGAGCGTCCGCCTTAGTATTCGTGGTTCCAGGTCGGAATTTAATTTGGAAATCAAAGCGTTCAAAAAACATCGCCCAACGGGCTTGGCGGGCAGTAAGGCACTGAGCCTGTTTAAGAAAGGACAGATTTTTGTGGTCTGAATACACGGTGATCTTATGCCGTGCCCCCTCCAGAAGGTATCGCCACTCCTCTAACGCAGCCTTGACTGCAAGCAACTCCTGTTCCCCGATGGGGTAATTCCTCTCTGCCGGAAGGAATTTTTTGGAGAGGAAGGCACAAGGGTGTAATTCTTGATCCTCACCTTTTTGTGACAAGATGGCCCCGATCCCTTCCGAGGATGCGTCCACCTCGAGAATGAAGGGCCTGTCGAGGTCTGGTTGGAGGAGGATAGGTGCCGTCACGAATGCTCTTTTTAACTGCTGGAAGGCAGAGGATGCTTCGGGCGACCATCGGCTTGGATCAGCTCCTTTGCAAGTGAGAGCAGTGAGGGGAGCAGCGATAGTAGAGAAGTTCCGGATAAATCGCCGGTAATAGTTTGAGAACCCTAGGAATCTCTGAATTCCTTTGAGCGTTGTGGGGGCTGCCCAGTCTTGGATGGCTCTCACCTTCTCTGGGTCCATCTCTATCCCAGTGGCGGAGAGAATGTGACCCAAGAATGGAATGGACGTGACCTCAAAAACGCACTTCTCCAACTTACAGAACAGTTGATTTTGGCGAAGACGTCGTAGGACTTCGGACACTGTCTGTCTGTGAAGTTGAAGATTTGGAGAGAAGATGAGTATATCGTCTAGATAGACTACGATGGAGTGGTACAGCAAGTCCCGAAAGATATCATTTACAAACTGTTGGAAGACGGCGGGGGCGTTACAAAGGCCGAAGGGCATCACCAGGTATTCATAGTGACCGTCGCGCGTATTAAAAGCCGTCTTCCACTCGTCACCTGGACGGATCCGGATCAAATTGTAGGCCCCTCGCAGGTCCAATTTAGTAAAGATTGCCGCCCCTCTGATCTTGTCGAATAGTTCTGCGATAAGGGGTAAGGGATAGCGGTTTTTAATGGTGATGTCTTCAGGCCCCTATAGTCGATACATGGCCGAAGACCGCCATCCTTCTTTTTCACAAAGAAAAACCCGGCCCCGGCCGGAGAAGTAGATGGTCGAATGAAACCTTTGTTTAAGTTCTCTTGAATGTACGAGGACATGGCCTCAGTCTCGGGTAGCGACAGAGGATAGATGCGGCCACGAGGAGGGAATTTCCCGGCCACCAGTTCTATCGGGCAGTCCCAAGGACGGTGAGGAGGCAGGGTGTCGGCACCTCCTTTACTGAAGACATCTGTAAATGAACGGTATGGTGCGGGTATAGACAAGGGTGGAGCTGAAGAGGATGAAGGACAGTTATCCTCATGTTGTGGATGGGTCTGGTAGACCGGAAGGATCTGAGGAATGCAGGTAGACTGGCAATCTGTTCCCCAGGCCTTGACCTCCATATTGGTCCAATCGATGTGTGGGTTATGTTTAGAGAGCCAGGGAAGGCCCAGGACCATTGGATGTGAGGACTGTGGAAGAATGAAGAATTCGAGGGTCTCTTGATGTAGAGCTCCTATGAGCAGTGTCACCGGGGTGGTCTGATGGGTGATTTGTCCACTACGAATTCGACTCCCATCCACTGCAGTGAGGACCAGCGAATGATCCAGGGGTTGCACCGGCAGGGCATGTTGGGTGACAAAAGAAGACGAAAGGAAATTTCCCGCTGCCCCAGAGTCCAATAGGGCCTGAACTCTTTTTCTCCCTTGGGGACACACAAGGGTAACCGGAATGGTGGAATCAGAAGAAGAGGGAGATGGAAGCAAGACTCCTAATCGGACCTCCCTCGTGGAGATTAGGAGCGGTCGTTTCCCGGCCGCAGCGGGCAGGAAGCCAACAGGTGAGCTGAGGAGCCACAGTACATGCACAGATTCTCTCGCCGTCTTCGGGACTTCTCTTCGAGAGAAAGACGAGAGCGGTTGATTTGCATGGGCTCATCTGTTGACACCGCAGGAGGCGGGGTTGGTCTGGAAGCGGGTGCGACATTGGAAGGGAATCGAGGGCGAAGGCGATCAGAGCGATTCCTCTCAAGTTGGCGTTCTTGGAGTCGCAGATCGACCTTGTTACATAATGAAATGAGTTCAGCCAGGGTGGAAGGAGAATCGCGAGTTGCTAACTCGTCCTTGATGCGGCCGGCTAGGCCGTTCCAGAAGGCAGAGACGAGAGCCTCTTCGTTCCATCTGAGTTCGGAAGCCAGGGTTTGAAATTGCACAACATATTGTCCCACTGGGCGACTGCCCTGACGAATTCTTAGGATCTCCGTGGCTGCGGAGGACACTCTGCCAGGCTCGTCGAAGATGCGACGGAAGGAAGCCACAAATTCTTCATAGTTGTTGAGGATGGGATCCGCACGCTCCCAGAGGGGGGACACCCACTCCAGGGCTGGGCCTGCCAGTAGGGACACGATGTAAGCCACCCGAGTCTTGGGAGAGGGGAAATTGGAAGGCTGGAGGGTAAAATGGACGTCACATTGATTCAGGAATCCTCGACACCCCCTTGGGGACCCGTCATATTTACTGGGGGTTGACAGCTGCAGATGGTGAGGAGCAGCTGGCCCCGGAGAAGCAGCAGAGGCCGAAGCTCCGGAGGTAGGTGCTGCCGAAACTGAGGGAGCCGCCTGAGGTGGTGACAAGGTCTGGAGGAATTGAGCCACTTGACGCTGGGTAGCCTCTACTTGTTCCAAGCGAGCCATAATGCCTTGAAGAACATCCGTCATGGAGGCCTGTGCTTCACCCGATTCCATCGGGTCAGTGCAAACTGTCACGGCTAAAGGGCTGGATGGAGTCGTGTGGTGCACAGGAACTGGAGACGGACCAGGAGGAGTAGGATTGAAACGTGCCGGTTTAATAACGGATTTCATAAATGATAAACTTCACTCAAATACTTCTTTAAGTGACAGTTGGATAACTTAAATAGAGTCCAGCACAATACTAATAACGGGCAGGTAAATCTGGAAACGTATACTTGATGAGCCAGAGTACATAGAGGAAGATCCGGAAAGAGGTTGATTTGATGATAGAAGAAATGGATCCGGATGACTGAAAGATGATGGAATGAATGAGTTGAATGAAGAAGGACAGCGGAAAGCTGAGCAGGGTAATTCTGGGACACAAGCAGGAACAAGCACTAGGTAGGACTTGCAGCATTGGTGTCAGGAGAAAACTTCCTTGTAGAAAGATGCAGGGAGCAAGGCACCAGAGTCAGGAGAGAAAGAGCCAGGATCCAGGAAACAGCTAGGAGTTGTGAATGACTCCAAAGACTCATTGCACTGACACTGAACAGCCTAGGCAGATCCCCTATATCCCCAGGGGGCGGCTGCCATTGGCTGACAGCGCAGGAAGAGGAGGGAACCTCCACTCTGGGCCAATCTGTCTCCTGCCCTCAACCAAGATGGCGACGCCGGCCTCCCCTGCTGCCATCCCTACCTGGAGCTGCCCCTACTCGCACGCCGCAGCCTGGGACCTGCACACGCTAGCCGGCGGCGGGCGCGGACGGGTGAGTACTGTACCCGCCGCGCTCCGTCGCGGCTACGTGTGACAGTACCCCCCCTTTTCAGGGTGACCCCAGGGCGCCTATGGGCCTTGTGAGGATTTCTCTGAAGAAATTGCTTTATCAGCTTCGGAGCGTGAAGATCAATGGAATCCACCCAAGAGTTCTCTTCGGGACCAAACCCAACCCATTCCACCAGATACTGGGTACGAGATTTGCGGCAGCGAGAGTCTATAATGCGTCTTACCTCGAATTCAGCCCCACTCTCGGAGTTAATCTTGGGCGGTTTGGGAATCCTATTTTGATAAGAGTTCAACCTTAAAGGCTTGAGGAGGGACACATGGAAGGAATTTGAAATCCTTAGGGAAGGAGGAAGTTGAAGTCTATAAGCGACCGGATTAATGACTTGGATGATAGGGTATGGCCCAATGAACCGAGGAGCCAGCTTCATAGAGGGCAGACGGAGGCGTATATGGCGGGTAGACAGCCATACCCGGTCTCCGACTTTCAATCGGGGCGCTGCCCTTCTTTTTCTGTCTGCCATCCTCTTGTATCGGGCGGAAGATTTAAGAAGAGCGGTGTGGACCTCTGACCAGATTTTAGCAAAGCGTTGTAATGAAGTGGTTGCTGCAGGAACTTCGGAAGAGGTTAATTCTGAGAAATCCGGAGACCGTGGATGTTTGCCGAATACTGTAAAGAAGGGAGTGGTTCCGGAGGAAGAGTGATAGGAGTTGTTATGCATATATTCTGCCCACGGGAGAAGATCCACCCAGTCATCTTGGGAAGACGAGACAAACAGTCGGATAAAGGCCTCCAAGTCTTGATTCACCCGTTCTGTCTGGCCGTTGGTCTGGGGGTGAAAGGCAGTGGAAAACTTGAGTTTGACCTGTACCGCGGCACAGAGAGCTCTCCAGAACTTTGCAACGAACTGTACTCCGCGGTCGGATACAATCTCTTTGGGCAGTCCGTGGAGTTTAAAAATGGTTGAGATAAACAGCTGGGCCAGTACTGGAGCAGAGGGGAGACCTTTTAGTGGGAAAAAATGGACCATTTTAGAGAATCGGTCAACCACTACCCAGATTGCAGTATGACCTTTTGAGGGAGGTAGTTCACAAATGAAGTCCATTGACAGATGGGTCCATGGTTCTGTGGGAATGGTTAGAGGGCGGAGAGGACCAGCGGGAGTTGTTCTGGGCACCTTATGCTGAGCACATCTCACACAAGAGGCGACGAAGTTGGTTACGTCGTGGCGGATGGTTGGCCACCAATAAGAACGTGACAGGAACATCAAGGTCTTTTGTGCTCCTGCGTGCCCTGCGAAGCGGGAAGAATGTGCCCATGTCAATATTTTCTTGCGGAGTTCGGGGGGAACAAACGTTTTACCTGGAGGAGGAGATGGCTGTATGGTTACTTGGGCGAAGACCACCGGATCGAGGATTGGACGAGGAGGTGTCTCTAGGTCAGAAGTCGTCTCAAAGGAGCGGGATAGAGCGTCCGCCTTAGTATTCGTGGTTCCAGGTCGGAATTTAATTTGGAAATCAAAGCGTTCAAAAAACATCGCCCAACGGGCTTGGCGGGCAGTAAGGCACTGAGCCTGTTTAAGAAAGGACAGATTTTTGTGGTCTGAATACACGGTGATCTTATGCCGTGCCCCCTCCAGAAGGTATCGCCACTCCTCTAACGCAGCCTTGACTGCAAGCAACTCCTGTTCCCCGATGGGGTAATTCCTCTCTGCCGGAAGGAATTTTTTGGAGAGGAAGGCACAAGGGTGTAATTCTTGATCCTCACCTTTTTGTGACAAGATGGCCCCGATCCCTTCCGAGGATGCGTCCACCTCGAGAATGAAGGGCCTGTCGAGGTCTGGTTGGAGGAGGATAGGTGCCGTCACGAATGCTCTTTTTAACTGCTGGAAGGCAGAGGATGCTTCGGGCGACCATCGGCTTGGATCAGCTCCTTTGCAAGTGAGAGCAGTGAGGGGAGCAGCGATAGTAGAGAAGTTCCGGATAAATCGCCGGTAATAGTTTGAGAACCCTAGGAATCTCTGAATTCCTTTGAGCGTTGTGGGGGCTGCCCAGTCTTGGATGGCTCTCACCTTCTCTGGGTCCATCTCTATCCCAGTGGCGGAGAGAATGTGACCCAAGAATGGAATGGACGTGACCTCAAAAACGCACTTCTCCAACTTACAGAACAGTTGATTTTGGCGAAGACGTCGTAGGACTTCGGACACTGTCTGTCTGTGAAGTTGAAGATTTGGAGAGAAGATGAGTATATCGTCTAGATAGACTACGATGGAGTGGTACAGCAAGTCCCGAAAGATATCATTTACAAACTGTTGGAAGACGGCGGGGGCGTTACAAAGGCCGAAGGGCATCACCAGGTATTCATAGTGACCGTCGCGCGTATTAAAAGCCGTCTTCCACTCGTCACCTGGACGGATCCGGATCAAATTGTAGGCCCCTCGCAGGTCCAATTTAGTAAAGATTGCCGCCCCTCTGATCTTGTCGAATAGTTCTGCGATAAGGGGTAAGGGATAGCGGTTTTTAATGGTGATGTCTTCAGGCCCCTATAGTCGATACATGGCCGAAGACCGCCATCCTTCTTTTTCACAAAGAAAAACCCGGCCCCGGCCGGAGAAGTAGATGGTCGAATGAAACCTTTGTTTAAGTTCTCTTGAATGTACGAGGACATGGCCTCAGTCTCGGGTAGCGACAGAGGATAGATGCGGCCACGAGGAGGGAATTTCCCGGCCACCAGTTCTATCGGGCAGTCCCAAGGACGGTGAGGAGGCAGGGTGTCGGCACCTCCTTTACTGAAGACATCTGTAAATGAACGGTATGGTGCGGGTATAGACAAGGGTGGAGCTGAAGAGGATGAAGGACAGTTATCCTCATGTTGTGGATGGGTCTGGTAGACCGGAAGGATCTGAGGAATGCAGGTAGACTGGCAATCTGTTCCCCAGGCCTTGACCTCCATATTGGTCCAATCGATGTGTGGGTTATGTTTAGAGAGCCAGGGAAGGCCCAGGACCATTGGATGTGAGGACTGTGGAAGAATGAAGAATTCGAGGGTCTCTTGATGTAGAGCTCCTATGAGCAGTGTCACCGGGGTGGTCTGATGGGTGATTTGTCCACTACGAATTCGACTCCCATCCACTGCAGTGAGGACCAGCGAATGATCCAGGGGTTGCACCGGCAGGGCATGTTGGGTGACAAAAGAAGACGAAAGGAAATTTCCCGCTGCCCCAGAGTCCAATAGGGCCTGAACTCTTTTTCTCCCTTGGGGACACACAAGGGTAACCGGAATGGTGGAATCAGAAGAAGAGGGAGATGGAAGCAAGACTCCTAATCGGACCTCCCTCGTGGAGATTAGGAGCGGTCGTTTCCCGGCCGCAGCGGGCAGGAAGCCAACAGGTGAGCTGAGGAGCCACAGTACATGCACAGATTCTCTCGCCGTCTTCGGGACTTCTCTTCGAGAGAAAGACGAGAGCGGTTGATTTGCATGGGCTCATCTGTTGACACCGCAGGAGGCGGGGTTGGTCTGGAAGCGGGTGCGACATTGGAAGGGAATCGAGGGCGAAGGCGATCAGAGCGATTCCTCTCAAGTTGGCGTTCTTGGAGTCGCAGATCGACCTTGTTACATAATGAAATGAGTTCAGCCAGGGTGGAAGGAGAATCGCGAGTTGCTAACTCGTCCTTGATGCGGCCGGCTAGGCCGTTCCAGAAGGCAGAGACGAGAGCCTCTTCGTTCCATCTGAGTTCGGAAGCCAGGGTTTGAAATTGCACAACATATTGTCCCACTGGGCGACTGCCCTGACGAATTCTTAGGATCTCCGTGGCTGCGGAGGACACTCTGCCAGGCTCGTCGAAGATGCGACGGAAGGAAGCCACAAATTCTTCATAGTTGTTGAGGATGGGATCCGCACGCTCCCAGAGGGGGGACACCCACTCCAGGGCTGGGCCTGCCAGTAGGGACACGATGTAAGCCACCCGAGTCTTGGGAGAGGGGAAATTGGAAGGCTGGAGGGTAAAATGGACGTCACATTGATTCAGGAATCCTCGACACCCCCTTGGGGACCCGTCATATTTACTGGGGGTTGACAGCTGCAGATGGTGAGGAGCAGCTGGCCCCGGAGAAGCAGCAGAGGCCGAAGCTCCGGAGGTAGGTGCTGCCGAAACTGAGGGAGCCGCCTGAGGTGGTGACAAGGTCTGGAGGAATTGAGCCACTTGACGCTGGGTAGCCTCTACTTGTTCCAAGCGAGCCATAATGCCTTGAAGAACATCCGTCATGGAGGCCTGTGCTTCACCCGATTCCATCGGGTCAGTGCAAACTGTCACGGCTAAAGGGCTGGATGGAGTCGTGTGGTGCACAGGAACTGGAGACGGACCAGGAGGAGTAGGATTGAAACGTGCCGGTTTAATAACGGATTTCATAAATGATAAACTTCACTCAAATACTTCTTTAAGTGACAGTTGGATAACTTAAATAGAGTCCAGCACAATACTAATAACGGGCAGGTAAATCTGGAAACGTATACTTGATAAGCCAGAGTACATAGAGGAAGATCCGGAAAGAGGTTGATTTGATGATAGAAGAAATGGATCCGGATGACTGAAAGATGATGGAATGAATGAGTTGAATGAAGAAGGACAGCGGAAAGCTGAGCAGGGTAATTCTGGGACACAAGCAGGAACAAGCACTAGGTAGGACTTGCAGCATTGGTGTCAGGAGAAAACTTCCTTGTAGAAAGATGCAGGGAGCAAGGCACCAGAGTCAGGAGAGAAAGAGCCAGGATCCAGGAAACAGCTAGGAGTTGTGAATGACTCCAAAGACTCATTGCACTGACACTGAACAGCCTAGGCAGATCCCCTATATCCCCAGGGGGCGGCTGCCATTGGCTGACAGCGCAGGAAGAGGAGGGAACCTCCACTCTGGGCCAATCTGTCTCCTGCCCTCAACCAAGATGGCGACGCCGGCCTCCCCTGCTGCCATCCCTACCTGGAGCTGCCCCTACTCGCACGCCGCAGCCTGGGACCTGCACACGCTAGCCGGCGGCGGGCGCGGACGGGTGAGTACTGTACCCGCCGCGCTCCGTCGCGGCTACGTGTGACACACTCTCTTGTCACTCTCTGCTATTCCTAACTACATCATCTGAGTTTTGTGTTATGCAACATTAAGGGGGGGGGGGTGTCAGTTTCCATCGAAGGAGGCGAGTTGCCAAGGCCTGTGAAAACGGCTGAACTAAAGAGGCTTCCAGGAGATTTATGTCCCAGAACTTGTACATTTAAACTTGCTCATTGGCAGCCCAACTCTCAATTTACCGGTTCGATTCACTCATGACTGACTCGAAAGGGCTCACTATGGGGGTAGCAAACACTTTTGAGCAAGATCCCCCAACTATGAAGTGCGTCAGGTGTCATACAGAAGTTTCCAGCAATTGTATACCCTGCTAAGAACCTTCCAAGGTGTATGCAAACACAGTCACAACTGTCTAATTGTACACAGCTGTACTACAGATATATGCTACGGGTGAAGTTGCTAGAATGTGTTCACAGTTGCCCACTGTTGCATCTCTCATTTTTAATGTGTACAAAGACATACCATGGGCAACATTAGTCGCTTCATCCAACTTCTCCAGCTCCATGGCTGCTCAGTAAGTCAGTTAAAACTATTCCAAAGGGCAGTGGTTCGTAAACTGTGTGCCGTGGCACCATGGGGTGTTGCGGAGCACTTGCAGGGGTGCCTTGGGTTGGTGGTTTGGGATCATTTACATTTTTTATGGTCAGTGTAATAGGTAAAACCAGTGCTTTTGGCTTCCAATCATAAAATATGTGGACAAACATAAGAAAATCCTGTCCCCAAGGATGACATCACATTTTTTTAAATTCCTAATATTGTTGGAAGTACTTGACAAGAATCTTTTGGCCTCGGGTGCTACAATTCTATAGATTGTAAGCTTGCAGCAGGGCTCTTCTACCTCCAAGTCTGCCTGTTGTTACCCAGTTTGTTTTATCACTGTCTACTATTGTAAAGCACAACGGAATCTGCTGCGCTATATAAGAAACTGTAAATAAATAAATAATAATACAGAAACATTTCTGGTACTCTAGGGTGCCGTGATTCAAAGAAGATTGGCAACCACTGCCATAGGGACCAAAACAATAACATATTTAGAAGTAGTTGCTGGCTTTGACATGCCCACAAAAAGCTTGTGACACATCTATGTGACTTCGGACATTATTTACCTTATTGACGTTACTTTCAATAAGGGCAGAATAGCCCTCATACAGGTATGGTTAGTCGTGTGTGTGCATGAACTGGTCCTGAGACAAAGGATGCAAGACAGCATCATACTGTCAGTGAAACCATCTACGGGTGGTGACTGCCTCCGTTTGTAAAAACAGAGGTATGTCACTGCCAGGCGCTCACCCCCTGCCTCCATCAGCGCTGTGGTCAGTAATAGTGCTGGAGGCTCAGGGTCAGTGCAGGCGGCGGCCATCTTCTACAGGCTTCAGCTGGACAGACAGGGCGGAAGTGTCGCGTTCTTTGCTAGGCAACGTCCTAAACTTCCACCCCCCGCTGCAGCCGGGGGATACAAGAGGGTTGCGGCTGACGTCACGTGCCACAGGGCGGCGGTTTTGTATATAAGGCTGGCTTCTGCTGGGAACAGACGGTTATAGTTCTGTTTGCATGGTCTCCTGCTCCAGAGTGTTCCTGGTTCCAGAATCCTGTATTCAGGGTCCTGTGTGCCTGCCTTGTGTTGTGCCTCAGTTAGCTTGCTCCTGGTTCCAGCCTCATCTCGTCAGCCTACTCAACCTCTGTGCTCCCTGTGGTTTCCTTCTTTCATATAAGTCAGGGGTTGATAGCATTTATTTATTATTTTTGTACCATCATTGCATTGTTGCATTTACTAATCTTTTGCTATTTCTAAACCACGGCTTCATCTCGTGTATTGTTATTGTACATCCAGTATTTATATTTTACGGTATCCTCTTGCTGCATTGTTGCATTTGTTTCTTAGTACTGAAGGTGTGTTTACTTCAGCAAATTACTCTTGCGGTATCCCTGCCTCCTGCAGCAGCCTTGTAATCTGTAAGACCAGGCAGCACTGGGGTGGGGGTGGAAATAATGTACCCCCACAGACGTGGCTGTTATTGGTGAAGCCTTAGTTCGCAGGAGGCAATCAGGACAGCAAGGGGTCACCACCATTTAGGGGAGGGAAGAGGCCAGGATTTCCATATTTGCACAAAGTAAAACCCAGCTTAGCGATCATGTCACACATGGAAGCTACATAAAATGCCAATATCAGTACTAAAGATGGTCCTGATTCATACCATTCGGAAGGCTGCAAATTTGCATGGCGGTTGATTATCGATAGACTGCGTATTGTGTACATTCCGCACGTGCGTACAGCCCACAATTTTTTTCTTCGCTAGCAATTTTCAAGGGGATTGGCAGGAAACAGGCATCTAGGGGTTGGTAACCTACCTTTTCATGGGAGTGCCAAGCAAATGCTAGACGTGCTGGAAAAAACAATGGAAGTGTCAGGGAAAAAGCAGGCGTGCCCAAGCATTTTAGAGTAAGGTGTGTGACATCAGCAGCAGGCTGGATATTCCTGTATTCATCGCAGTCACCGAGTATGATTCTGGCTACTCTGAGTCTGCAATGAGTGGTGCCCACTGTAAAATTATTTAGATGATGAGCGGCTTATGAATGGTTTTTAACATAAATGCACGGCTGCAAATAGACTTGCATCTGTACACATCTTTTTGCACAGCAATCACATTAATTCGCAAGGTGGGATTCCATTTAAGCCGGGCGGTGTCTACCTACAAACTGGCTGCTGGCATTCATGGCCATATGACTGGCTAAATTACAAAGTTCATGTTATGCCAAATGGGGCTTTTTGGCACAATGGGGGGTTATTTTGGTTCACTCTTTCTGAAAAATTCCTTTTTAGATGGACAAAACCATGTGCACCGCAGGTGGGGCA
The DNA here is from genome assembly GCF_055691185.1 of Crinia signifera. Lineage (NCBI taxonomy): Eukaryota > Metazoa > Chordata > Amphibia > Anura > Myobatrachidae > Crinia > Crinia signifera. The sequence continues at coordinate 96,839,719 of NC_139225.1, read as the reverse complement.
GATGTAACTTGTGCAGAAAGAATTAGATTTGGGTGGGGTTTTACTTCAAAGTGAGATCTATATTGCAGTGTAAAAATAAAGCAGCCAGTATTTTCCCTGCACAGAAACAAAATAACTCACCCACATCTAATTCTCTCTGAACATTTTACATCTGCCCCCCTGCAGTGCACATGGTTTTTTCCATCTAGCAAGTAATTTTTCAGAAAGAGTGAACCAAAATAACCCCCTATGTGTTTGTGGACAAATATGCAGCATTGGAATTATTCTGCAACATTTTGTGTATGCTCTCTATCTGATTGATTTACTTTAGCCAGATGCATTAAACCCAAAAACAAAATAAAAACCTATATATATTATACAGCACAGAATTAAATGTTTCCTGAATCTATAGGATAATATCGCTGAAGATCAGAAATCCCAGTGGATAAAAATGTCCTACGAGCCAATGGGACATGTGTAAGATGGAAACCACTTTACTGAAATGCTAGCACTATAGCCGTAATAATAGGAAAAAATTATGTTTATATAAAGACAATGAGCAAGTTAAAATTGGACGAGTTCTGGGACTTAACAGAAATCCCCTGGAAACCTCTTTCGTTCAGCATTTTTTCACAGTAAATCTGTTTATCTCGTAGTCAAGGCAGCAATCGTGTGAGGCGAGTTCTATCGATTTGCAAACGTCAATTATTTTTAAACCATACCCAGTTGCTGGAAACGTACAGTACATTACTTTGTGCTAAATTGGATCTTTTAAGTATTCTTAGCAACTGAAACAACGTTAAAATCAATCCAGTGCTGGTTTATCCTGAAATGAGCTGTGATCTAGAAGGATAACGAACATGGTATGAGAGCGTGCGCTATGGGCTCAATCCAATTAGCCATGAGTTCATTTGCGGTATGAGTAAAGGTGGATGTATGCCGCACTAATGGAACCACTAGACTTGCCCAAGAGGGCTGCATACAGAAATCTGTGAGTCTGTGGTTAGAGCAGGCTGTGAGGGGGAGGGGTGGGAGGTTTGTGGTGCTTCCAGAATTTCTCCACCATTTCAAAGGGGCCCTATTTGCGACTAATTGGATTGACCCCTGTGAGTTATCTACATCTCTGGGTGGGTGTTGCTCAGGGGCTATTTAACATTGATAATAATTGGGGATGCCATGCATGCGTTCTCAGAGGAATGCACAGCATTTTTATGGGGACACCCATAAAACACTGGGTGTTCCCCTGCTCCAGCCCCCTGTCCACCCCCATCCCTACCCTGGCAGTGCGAACGCCTCGGCAAGTATGATACTCACCAAAGGTATTCACACAGGGGGTTTTCACATGCACATTTTCGCGCATGTGCAGACCCCCACCATTAAAAACGGGGCAGAATTCGGACGCAAACAAACAAGTCTAAATTGGCCCCACTGTCCAATATATTGGCCATTCAATTGAATGACCGATATATCGACTCACCATCGGCTAGTGTGTACCTTCGATATATCTGTAAACGGTGTCATTCACAGATATATTGTATCGGCTGTGCAACACAGCCAATGTCCGATATATCTTAAAATATATCGGTGCAGCATTCTGTATGAACAGAGAATCTACCCATACCGGTGATTGACAGCTCACCGGGCAGGCGCAGTCTGGCAGAACTAATATGCAATATAGAACTTACCCTATAGATTGTAAGCTTGCAGTTTGGGAGAACACACTGTCAGATCCATCTGTAGATATATCTGCAGGTCAATTGATCTGAAGATATATTTGCCAGTGTGTACCCAGACACTGCACCTTGGTAAAACCTTGCTGCATGTGGAGCAGATGCATAGCTGCCTACCAGGGCCGGCGCTACCCACTCAGCAGCTCCTACAAAGCAGGGAGGCGCCATGCTGAAAAGACACTGTCTCCCTCCCTGCTCTGCTAAAGCTGCCTCAGCCCTCACTGTCACTGCCTCAGCCCTCACTGTCACTGCCTCCTATCCTGTAAACAGAGTTACTTCCTCTTTTGCTTTTACTCCTGTCTCAGAATGAATAACATGGACTCTTTTACACCTCTCTGGTTTTAAAAATAGACCCAGTTTTAGGACACACAATTGTATTTTATTCTTAATTACTGTGTTATGATTACAATGATGACTTCTATGTAAAGTACATAAATTCCTCAATGATTTTTCATGAGTCAAACTAATGGGATGCAGTTATAATCCCGGTGGTCGGAATCCCGGTGTTCAAAATCCCGACCGCCAAAATCCCATCACTTTCTCTCTCTAGGGGTGTCCATGACACCCCTAGAGGGAGAACAAATTAGTGTGCCGAGCGTAGCGAGGCACCGGGCCTGCCGCGTGGTGAGCGCAGCGAGCCCACAAGGGGGGGCGATCCATGTCCCCCCCTTGTTGGGATTTCGGCGGTCGGGATTCCGGCGGTCGGGATTTTGAACGCCGGGATTCCGACCGCCGGGATTTCGTATCAAACCCAAACTAATTTAGAACAGCATAAGAGATGGAGGGGATACTTTAGAAAAATTCATAGTATTCCAAAAAGTTAAAAAGCTCCTAAAAAAAGCTTGAAAAACATTTTTCAAAATCCAATCCCGATCTCCATGCCCTCCCTGCACAATCCAAACATATATAGAATTACTGTGATTTTATATTTCTACTTAAAAAATAAACTCATCTATTTGCTTATAGTAGTTCTATTCCCTTTTAAATGGTTTGACATGTAAGTCGTATGACACATGCACCGCTTTAGGGCGCAGTGGTAACCAATTGCCCAATTGCATTAACGTATTACTTCATCCGCCATGTGCCACTCCATTTGAATGACAGCCACTGAAGCTATGTCACTTCTAATTGCAATATTGGACTTGGAGATTTAAGTGCATTGTCACTTCCAAATGAAATCACTTGAAGTGCACGGCTTTGTCTAAACTGCCATTCATCCTGCGGGCTCAGCCTTACAGTTTAGTAGCCATCTATTAGAGGAGAGATAAAATAGCTCAAATAAAACATGCTTCTATTATGAGATAGTTGTTCAGTTCCCTCACTAGCACACACACACTGAATGGGAGGATTGGGAGAGCTCAACAAGCTACTGACACTATTACATAAGGGGGGAGATTTATCAAATGTTCATAGGAAGCTTATACCTATTATTTTATAGAATGTACTTGATAAATGAAAGCGAATAAGTTGCTGTGTGCAACCTCTCCACCTTGTTATGTATTTGCACTAGCTTTGGCCCCCGGGATACCTCCTCCACATTTGTGAGAACACACTGCAGCTGATGTCATTTCTAGCTCCTCCCCTTCTGAGGTCCATGACAGTGGATAGTTTTGGGGTACTGTATGCAAACTTGACTCTCTTAGATCTCCCGGACCCCTGTAGCAATGAAGAACGGGGTCTAGTAGTGTGCAAAGCCACATCACAAGGCCGCACTACTTTCTAGGAAGAATGCCTCAGGCGCAAAGATTTGAAGTGCCACACTGGGTGTCTTAGGGGCAAGTGCATACCTCACAACATGACCCTCTCCAGGGGGGACAGAATACTCTTCTCCTGGACTTCCTTCTGAATGTATGATTACCATCACCTGTGGTGAAACACCTTTCTTATCCATTAACAGGTGACGTTAATCATACAGTAAGCGGGAAGTCCAGAAACAAACAGAACATCATGTCCCCCTTGGAATGGGTCATGTTATGAGGTATGCAAGTGACACCCCTGCCCTATGGTTGTTAATACCAGTTGTTCTCAACCTCAGTCCTTAAGTACCCCCAACAGTTCATGTTTTCCAGGTCACTCAGCAGGTGCACTCATTACTCACTGGCACATGATCCACAGGTGAAGCTAATTATTTCACTTGCAATTCTGTGTGGAGACCAGGAACATGTGAACTGTTGGGGGTACTTGAGGACTAAGGTTGAGAAGCACTGGCTAATACCACAAGTAGGGAGTAAAGCACTTTATTATCAATAATGGAAACATTTTGTTATACAAAAGACAGGTACTATAGTTACACTATGAGATGCAAATGATGATATTTTAAGCATATATGCAAAAACAAAAACAGCTATTTATTCTTATTAATATATGTTAATTTACATATAACCTATATTATTATGTACATGCTGGAAACTGCAAAGTGCAAGTCTGATTAATATACATGTGCAAAGCTATCACCTGGCTTTAATCTGCTGCTTTGATTGACATTTCCAGTGGCGCTGATAATTTTACTCTCTTGGGGCTGCTCCTTGGACTGCTGAAGGAAACCACTAGTGGATAAAGCATACATACAAGGTTAGTATTAGGAGTAATTACAATCATCGGTCTATTCCAAGAAATGTTTCCCTCTGTGCACGTGTCAGGATCCTTCCACCACAGGCACGCTGCTTGTCCCCCATATTTGCATAAAGAAAGCTCCACCTCTACATACTACAAACTTAAGGTATCTAAATACTAACTGATACAAAACCTTAGTAACAAAAATATAATAATCAGAGCTGATCCAGGTATGTCTTTTTCATACTTGCCTACCTGACCCTCTCCATGAGGGAGAAAATGCTCTGTTCCTGGACTTCCCTGGTAATGTATGATTACCGTCACCTGTGGTGAGCTACTTAATTGATAAGAAAGGTGTTTGACCACAGGTGATGGCAATCATACATTACCAGGGAAGTCCAGGAACAGAGCATTTTCTCCCTCATGGTCTGGTAGGCAGGTATGCTACAAATAATTCAATTTGGTTCCTAGGAGCATGATTGTTCTTATATACAGTAGCTTCAGATGACTTATGTTATTATGGTTCCAAGTGCGTAAACTATATATTCACTTTGTTGTAACCACAGAATCCCTGTGATGTTATTTTTATGTAAGAGTTTCCGCCATCATAGGGAGTGGGGAGAGCCATGGCAGAGCCAGTAAGAGCCCATCCAGCTGTTATCTCTAGCAGCTGCAGTTATAAGTCAGTGGCTTGTAATGTGTAACATACGGCTGTATTATTATTTAGTCTAAACTCTGTAACATGATACAATAAATACTAGAAATTATTCTAGGCAAGCTGCGAAGATCGAGCCCCATAGTGCTTGCCATGCCGTTCTCACCAAAACACGTATCCCCTACCAACCATACGAGGGGTGTGTTATGAAAACACATCTCCTTGCATGTGCCCACAGCAGGAGAAATCATTCATTGGTCGGCGGCCATAAAATGATTTCTCCTCCAGTGGAGACTGACTTATATTTACAGGCAATGGGACGAAATCAGGGCTAGCAGCTGACGTCATGTGACTCCCAGCACACTGCATTTGCATGGGAACGACCAGAGGGGAAAGACATAGCTCAGAAAGGGGCTTCTGAGCAATATCTTTCACAATCAGAGACATGGCCTCTGGGAGGGGTGTGGTCATGGGAGGGGCGTGGTCCCCCAGTTATCTGATAATCTCTGTTTAGAAGAAGAACTGATTAATCCTTTCTATGAGGGGGAAGGTTCAGTCAAACCCAATGAAAAGGGGACAGCCCCTAGCAGAGTGGCAGATGGAGATCTGAGTCCCTTTGCCTACTAGGGGTCCTTTTAGGTCTGTGATTTCAAGGAGACAAATGGGGAGAAGTAGATTCCTTTTCCATCCTAAGTGACCTTTTTGTCACGGACGGCCCTTCTCCTTTTGGATCCAAACCCTTAGCCCCGTTTTTCGTTATTTTTTTTTTTTTACTGCACTGAGTGATTAGAGCACACACCTGTTTTAATTAAAAAAGTAGACTCCTGATACATTTTTTTTAGACTATTCATTTTTTAGACTATTCATTTCTGGGTTAGTTCAGAGAGAATAATGGAAATTAATCATTTCAATTTGAAATTCCTTTAAAATGGTAAATATAATACATCTAATTGTTAATCATTGTGTAATCATCTATATATATATGTCTAGTGTATGTGAGTCTCCAAAAGACTGCCATCTGCTTGCAGAGAGTGAAACTACATCTCTTTCTCACACATGCACAAACACAGAAGGTAGCAGACTAGCTTTCGAAGCTTTTGCTTTGAGTAGGCTTACTAGTATTAAATATCTCCTTACTAACCTTAAAGCTAGTTGTGTTGCTACAAGGCTGAATTATATTCTTCCAAAATACAAATCCAGCCTACCAGTTGTGTGTGTGTGTGTGGTTATATGACTTTACTTACTGCACAAGTTTACTTTCTTCTAGTTCATGCTGCTTTTCTTGTAGATCCAGTGTAGACCATTCAACTATGATTTATATTTTTTTTAGTAATGCAAAGAAAGTAACGGGCAATTATGTTTCCAGAATGGTTTGTCTGGTTGTCCTTGGAACCCAGCATGGACATGTAATGTGATCTTTTGTATCATCTTACCCTGATGGACTTCTTTGGTGGAATCGACTATCCTTGCAAAAGTTTGAAGTGGTTCTCTCTGGAACCTGAAAGATGAAGACAAATTAATAATCCACACCTGTCATCTGTCTGGTGTGAATTACAGGACTAATCATTTCTGCTAGCCAATAGATTACAGCAAGGGTTGAGAAAGAAAGCAACCAGAGGAAGTCTAAAGGTGCATACACATGGTGCAATTTTGGCTATGGACAATTTTGACTATGCCATTTCCCTTAAACTCCCCAGAACCACCCATATTGACTATACACACTGTCCGATTTGGACTTTCATATTGCATCATGTGCATGCCCCATTATGTAGTAATGTTAAGTCACAGTAACATAAAAGGGCTTGACAACAGCTTCACATTGTACTTTAAATGTCCATTAAGCCTACAATACATGTGAATCACATGTTAAAAAAAATATTTTCAATCATTTTTAATGTTAACGTTTGTAAATAATACTTATGAATAGACATTACAATCTTTTAATCCACAAGGATTCTATTTACTAAGCCTTTCTTTACTTTACTAAAGTACCAGCCAATCAGCTCCTTACTGTGATGTAACAGGCTGAGTTTGAAAAATGACAGGAGTTGAGTGGTTGGTATTGTGTACATAGATTACAGTACACTAAATATTTAGTGAAACAGGTATGACGGATTCAGTATGAAATACCGATGCCGGAATCCCGACCGCCAAAATGCAGACAAGGGGGGCCATAGATCGCCCCCCCCCCCTTGCGGGCTCGCTGCACTCACCAGGGCCCGCAAGGGACAAAGTGCCAGCATTGCGGCGGTCGGGATTCCGGCCACCGGCATATTGACGCATCCCGGTATGAAGTACTTTTTATAACGTTCACATATGATATAATATAATTATTAATAGTCCTTTAAAACTTATTTTTAATTCAGTTTATTGTGAATGAGCTTTATATAATATCATATATACTACTTTATATTCATATATCCATCTATCTCCATACGCTGTATAAGTGTGGGTTATGCATAAATGAGAAATTTTATTCCTGCTACAACATGGTTAATAATGTCAGCTTTCAGTATGGTTCATTTATTTTTCTTGAGAGACATAAAAAGCTGTACTTCATATCTATGAAATTAGGATATGTGGCTGGCGTTTGCAGAACAGCCTCTGTTCTTCAGCGAGTCTCCGCTCTAGTTTGTTTGTAGAGTTCTGAAGTTCTAATAGGTTTGAAAACATCATTTGCAATGCTTGGCTGAATTTTAGAGATACTTAGACACTGTCAAAAAGATTTATTCCCGTGTTTAGTCAGGCTAAGAAAATACACAAACTTTTTCTAATATAACATTAGCATCTGAATTATTATTTTTTTCTTTCTTAAAAATCTTGGGGATCATTAAAATATTTGGCAAATGAAATAACTCTCTTTTTAAAAATGATAATAAAAAAGCTATTTTATAATAAAAAGCTTTATTATGTACAGGTATAAAATATATATGTAGAATCTCAGGGTGAAATTTAATAGGAAGAGAGATTCAGAAAGTGAGAGATTTGGTAAGAAATCTCCAGGTTTTTTTAAAGCGGCAATCATTTACACTGCAAAACCAGTTTGATTTTGAAGCGTAAATGATTGTCGCTTTAAAAAACCCTGGAGATTTCTTACCAAATCTCTCACTTTCTGAATCTCTCATCCTATTACATTTCACCCACAGTGTTCCAATAATGCAGCCTACAAAGGCTAGAGCAGAAACACTTCTCAGTAAATGGCTTTTGTTAATACTGTAATTGCACGTGTTGCACACACAAAGCTCATTCAGAGTCAAAGCCAAATTTGTTTTGCAGATGGATCTTGCTATTTGTTAGCATTGTATATGGGGCCTTATTCTGGTTCACTCGCGAAAGCAAATCCTCTCTCGAATGGACAAAACCATGTGCACTGCAGGAAGGGGGGGGGAGATCAGAGTTGGGATTCCGCCGGTTCGCGCCGGTTCTGCATAGCCGATATCTAATATACGATCGGTTCTGCAGAAGTGCTGACAAGGTACTTGAAGTAGCTGTGACAGCCGGGCAGAGAGCTGCGTTCTGCCGGGCTGTATACTGAAAGCAGGTCCGCCACCGTCCGTGGCTATTTTGAATGCTACTGCAGCTGCTGGACCGTGAGCTCCTATTGGCTCGCAGTCCAGCAGCCAATAAGGAGCAGCAATGGGGGCTTCTTATTGGCTGCCGGCCGCGAGCTTCTCTCGGTCCAGCGGGAGAATTCCAAATAGACACAGACCTGCTTTCAGTTCAGTATTCAGCCTGGCAGCGTGCAGCTCTCTTCCCGGCTGTCACAGCTGCTTACAGCGCCTCTCCTCTCTATTAGCTGAGCTCTCCATGGTGAATCTGTGACACTCTCCAAGATGCCATCTCTCTGACACACTCTCTCTGCGGGGGGGGGGGGGCCTTCCAAAACTTATTCTATGGGCCCCAACAAGTTCTAGTTACGCCCCTGGAAACCAGCATGTATTCCCCCTTGGCAACGAGCATTAAGCCCCCTTGGCATCCAACATGAAGCCCCTGGCATTGAGCAACACCCCCCTAGCAATGAGCATGTAATTAAGTGGCACATGTTTCAAATATGTAATGGGCATCATGGTGTGCGGCAAAATGTGTAACTGGCATCACGACGTGTAGCACAATGTGTAATGGGCATTACGGTGTGTGGCCTTATGTGTTATTGGCATTATGGCATGCGGCTTTATGTGCAATGGGCATTAGGACATAGAACCTGTTGTTAATTTATTTGAATCCCAGCACTGGGTCAGATGGAACATGTGCAGAGAGTTAGGTTCCCATACATCAGCAATCACAATTAATGGATTTCCAGATCCAGGGATTTTTTGGCAAGATAAATGGATTCTTCAATCTATTTGACTTGCCCACACATTACAGATTTATTTCAGTGATTGGCAGATTTTTCCATCTAAAGATTGCATCTTCATATCTGGAAATTGCCCTATCGATTGTCATTTCAGCTGTTTATAATGTAAATAGATGAAGAAGACGAATTGGGAATGCCCACACATATAAAAAAGATCCGCAGATAATACCAGATTATTAAGCATGTTTAAAAATCTGATTAAGCAATCGATTGGCGATCCCTATTAATTTTTGATTGGGATTGCCAAAAGGGGGAGCCCACACATCTAAAATTAATTGTGGCAATCATCTCCAGATCTCAGGATTGTCACAATTAATTGCTGATGTATGGAGCCCATCAGGGGCAGATTGGGATGGAAAACCAGCCCGGGAAATTTCTCAGAGCAGCCCTAATGGAGGCGGAGCCTGTTAAGGGGTGGGGTCTGTCAAAAGGGGTGGGATACTGTGTTAGACACAGTTGCTAGTTTTAAATGTGAGTTTATACTATTGCCACTATAAAGCGTTCAAATATAAGAATTGAGACGGCCACTGTCACAAACATTGTCAGTCCACTGGAAAAAAAAAAAAAAACATTCGCCACTACAGAAAAAAAAAATACATATAGGCCTCAATAATGATAAATAAAACACTCTGGCCCCCATTTTGAATAAATAGCACATTGACACTCCACAGGAAAATACAAACAAAAACATTTGACCTACAGGCCCCACCCTCGCCCCTTGACCCCCCTTATGGTTGTTGTTTTTTTACATTTGCTTCAAATCTATTTTTGATTTTGCACATGGTAATGCCACATACACATTACGTCACACACTGTAATGCCCATGACATGTTATGCCACACACTGATGCCCATTATACAGTATGGCACACACAGTGATGCCCATGAAATGTTATGCCATGAGTGGACAATGAAAAAAAAACAGCAACAAAATGCACAGTCCGCGGCGAAGGCGCGCACCAAAAATTTACACCATAATGCCTATTACACGTCACACATCCATATTATATCACATGCCATAGTGCCTATTACACGTTATGCCAGGGTTCAACAATTTTTCTTGAAAGAAGGACAACAGTGACAGTGCGTACCAGAGGCCATAATGCCCATTACAAGTTATGCCAGGGCTCAACAATTTTTTTAAACTAAGGACAACAGGGAAAGTGCGCGCCGAAAAACACACCGGAATGCCTATTATGCCTATGTGTTGAACAGGTTAATTGATAAGAAAGGTGTTTCAATACAGGTGATGGTAATCATACATTAAGAGGGAAGTCCAGGAACAGAGCATTGTGTTCCTCCTGGAGAGGGTCATATTGGCAGGTATGCAATTGTGTCATTCACAATAAGGAAATAGCAATCAGGAGAAAACTGATATTATAGTCTGTTACTCTCCTGTGTCCAACTAACAACAGCTGTGTCCACATTCGGTACACATTCAGTGGGCCATGGTTTTACATATTTGATATATGTTTTATATATACACAATACATATAATATACAAAGAGCATCATACTGCAGAAATTATTATTCAGTGTGCAGATCTCATAGATCTTTGCGGCCCTAAATGTGATCTGTAATGCCATGCCTATGATATGAATTGCAGAAGATTAAGGAATTGACATTCCCCTCTACCTTAGGAGGCTGTTCTTCAACCTGCGGGGCACTCCAGAACACATCATCTTTTCCCGGGGTCAGAGGAGTTATGATCATGTCAGAAAGGGAGCTGCTGTAGTGATTGTCTCTACTGGAGCGGAGATTTTCATTCTTTATTTAAGAGAGAAAACAAATACAAACACATGGATGAAATAATAATGCTGGATCGCAGGCGACCGCCTTGAACGAGAAAACCATTTCCATCTTGCTCTCCAGAGAGGTTTTGTTATACATATTGATGTTATCCTTTTCCTTGATGGTCTCAGGAAATAACATTGAAAAAGTAAAATCTCCCGTGAGTAAGGCCATCCTCTCCTTTGTAAAGGTTTGTTTTTTATAATGTTGAAATATCAGTGAACTGTATACACTGTAGATCATTGCTAAACTGGTTATTAACATAGGGTAATATTACTTAGAAAAGTAATCATTCTGGATTTACAGTATACATGCACACACGCACGTGCACACTGGGGATGACATATATCACTTAATTTGGGCCGTTTTTGAGTATTATTAACTCAACAGTAACATTTCAGACAAAGGCTGCAGTGAGTTGGTGGGTGGCACAAAGTGACAAAGCAGCTGCACAAATACACAGCACATTACACCGTACAGTAATGTCCATTAATCACATTACACATCACGCTATTTGAGCATCTACCACTATCTGGGGATATAAGGTGTTCAAGATAGACTGAAAATTAGTGGAAATGAATGTTATTGAGGTTAATAATAGCGTAGGAGCAAAAAAAAAATTTTTTTTGCGGTTTTATGTTTCTTAAAAAATAAATCCAGATCCAAAAACCGAAACATGGAAAGGGTGGTGTTTTGGAACAGATCCAGATCCAAAACACGAACCACGAAAAGTGGCCGGTGCACACCCCTAATGCCTACCAGTGCCTGCCAAAAGTGCTAGAAACCATTTCCAGGTGTCGTGCAAAAACTAGCACATGTGGTACTCTTCTCCATCATGACAATGCACCTGCTCATAAAGCCATGAAATTGGTGGATTTTCTGGTTCATGAACGCATTCAGGAGCTTGGTCATCCACCGTACATTTCAGACCTGGCCACCTACAATGCCTTCAAGTTACCACAAAACCCACAAAGTGCAAGATGCATGGGGTTTGTTTTGAGTTACCAGAAGCTGTGGTGTAGAAATTTTTCCACCACCTTCATCCAGCATGTAGAAGACATATCTGCTTCAGACCAAATCAAAATATATTTTTGTGTAGGATAAAGTGTATAGGAGAAAACCTTGTTTTGCTTATGATCAAGTAAAATCCTATGTACTTCTATAAAGGTTAACACATGTGTTGATGTTGCCCACAGTAACCAATCAAAATGTGGGCACCACTTATCTAGTAGAGTATACCAAATGATGTCTAAAACATGATTAGTTGCAACACTTCCGCAGTTCCTTCTTAGAAAGTTTGATAACTCCGCCCACTTAGGTAAAGGTAAGGATGCATGATTTCACAGTTCTACTGGAAGCTTGAATAATCCCTGCTAAATCTATAACCATACATATTATATAAAACTGTACTTACCTCCAGAATGGCTCTCGGTAGTGCTGGTGTACATGGGCTAGAACTGCTTCCAGACCCAAGCCTGGCATGCGCATGTTGTATGAAGCCTGGCCATTTAACTATTCCCTGGTCAACGCTTGTGTTTTTCTTTTCTGGCACCTGAAACTATAGATATGGGTGAAATTAAGTGTAAATGCACAATCTTTAATTTGAATGCTTCGCATCTATATGGTAGCCCCCTACATGGACAACCTAGCTGTGAAACAGACGTTGGGCTGCCATGTTCGCAGCAGCTGTGTGTAACATTATGCAGCCACAGAAACCCACCACAGTAACGGTCCGGACACTCCTCAGTTGTTCGGACCACGCTCCCAATGCCACGTCACAGCCCTCCACCAGTTCTAAGACTGCAGTCGTATTTTCCTGCATAAGACCGCAGTTTACGGGGGCATGCATGCACACTACCACGTGTGCATGCTCAGAAGTGCCAAAATCACTGATTGGCAATTTCTGCACTTTAATGGGGTTTGCTGAATTAGCCCCTCTGTACAATACAACACAAATGCGGAGTTCAAAAAAAGCTTGGACAGAGATTAAGCACGAAACAAAGAGCCCATAACTGGCATTTTCAAACACAGCTTGCACAATGATAGTGAGTACTTTATCTCTCTCCAAACTAAATGTCCTTCTTTAGTCTGTTAGTGCTATTAGACAGACTGAATCAAATAGAACTTGATTTTCATAGCACATTTTATTGTTTTTTTTAGAAGACCTTTTAATTAATGGTAGGTCAACCAATTAAATTCAAACCATGGATTTAGATTGTGCTTAGTCACTCATTGATGCCACTTATTAGACCCCTCACAAAATGCATCAAAGGTTTGATTATTTAGTTATTAAAATTGCTGGATGACACATTTACTGTACATAGAAACTGACCATTTAAACTTTTGGTGATGGATACTGGAGTGTATCACTAATACTATGCATTAACGCTATAATTATCTGGTTGATCAGCCAGATATATGCCAAGCGACCATATTGCCAGTGATTTGTTTGAGCTGCAGCCAGTGGTGCAAGTAGAATTTTTTTCTTGGTGGTACTGATAGCCTACACCAAAAATGGGCGTGTCCATGTGTCATGAGGGGGCATGGTCACACAAAGCTAGAGGAGTGACTAAATGACAATAGTGGCGTGGCATCAGGAGACAGGGAATGAGAAACAGGGAATGACTGGGGGTGAGTTGGCCCTTGCTTATTGCCCACACAGAAGCCCTGCACATGCACATAAGTGATTATTCGCATTCGCAGAGCTTTAACATCGGTCCCCTGTGTTAAGACGAACAGATCAGAATCAGGCTCATAATGCCCACAGTAGTAGTGATGTAAGGTTTGAAGAGAGCAGAAGAGGAAAGAGAAAGAGGAAGCGCGAGAAGGGGATTGTGAGAGGAACAGTGAGTGGTTAGGGGGCAGAAGGGAAAAGTGGATGTTGTTGGAAAGTGGTGGAATATGGATGGAGAATAGAAAGGATAGATAAGGTACAAGGAAAAAAAAAGATTGAAGGGAGACAGATAGATGCCAGGCATAGATAGGAGGGTACGAATGCTGGGCAGAGAGAGGGGGGCAGCCATATTTTGGGCAGAGAGTGGAGGGGACGAATGCTGGGCAGAGGTAGGGGGGCAGCCATGTTCTGAGCAAAGAAAAGGGGACAGTTGTGGAAAGAGAGGGGAATTGATGCTGGGGAGCGAGTAGTGGGACCGATGCTGGGTAGAGAGAGGGGGACAAAAGTGGGTAGAGGGGAGCAGTTGTTGGGCAGATGGTGGGGAGACAGGGGCAGATGCTTGGGAGGTGGGGGACAGATGCTGGACCGAGAGGGATAGGGTGAAAGATAAATGGCGGCAGAGCGGGGAGAGAGCGGTGGCTTTTCTAATCAGCATGTGCTAAGCTACTCCAATCACAGCTCGGCACATGCTGTTCTGAAAGATGGCGACAGATGTGGGGAGAAAGGAGCAGATGCTGGGGAGAGAAGCTGAGTAGAGACAGGGGGTCAGATGTGGGAAGAAGGGGACTGATGCTGGGGAGACGAGGGACAATACCCTCCTATGCCTAGTTACAAAAGGTTTGATCCTATAGCATGATCATACACCAAATCATACATCCAGGCTATGTTACAGCTACTTCCAGGGAAAACAAGAATGAAACATTCAACCCCATTAAGCTGATCTCAGATGATCTGGACAGAAGGGTGAAAGCAAAACAACCTATGAACGCAAAACATGTGTGAGAACTGCCTCAACGGTTCTCAAACAAGATTTCCAATGTAGAAATAATGCTACAATTATTTAAGGATTTAAACAATATTTGCAAAATGGGGCTGCTTGGAGTCTAAAATTTTGAGCAGATCTTAAAAAAAACATTCTGATTTAATTTGTATTTCCAACTGTTTATTTGTTCTATGATTTCATTTCATAGTTCATTGGGGCACAAAAGTTTTATTAAAAACTAAAAAAAAATCGGTGTGTGACCGGGTGTGTGTATCTTTTCTTTTTCAATAAGATTCACCCAGAGTGTAATACATGAAGAAAGGCCTTTTATTCCCAAGAAATTCAGCTCATCATTATGTGGCCATCTGTTTATTATCTCTTTACATTGCAGTTATAATATAAGACACATTATGTGTTTTCCCTCTCTGGGTCTGTCAACAACAAGATATTTTACTTTATTGGACATTAATAATACAAGCCATTTTCAAAATATACAGTACTACAGCCGCTAGAATTATGTGTAATAATGCCGAACCTAGGCCAGTTACCCTTACCTTATTAATGGGCCCCACAGTTGGATGATCTGAGGTGTGCTCATGTTGGAGAATTAACAGCTGGGTCTGGTCTTTGGGCAGCGTGCGGTGAAACCTCTTTTGATTTTGAACTTCCACAGTTTTCTGAAATTATAACATATTTTTGCATCTTTACTGATCTTGTATTAATGCTTACTATAACATATTGGTTGCTATTCACTGTCATTGCACAATATTTAGAAGATATCTCCAGACTATTTCTACTGTGTTTTCTACCGTGTGCCACTGGCCACTTATTCTACTCAGTAAAGAACCTCCGTTACACTTTAGATTCTACATACACCAATACTTATCTGTTATTTATTGTCTGCTGGGCTGTGTATATGCTGCATAAAGCCCGTTATCAGGTTATTAAAAGAAATTGTGATGTTGGGACATGATCTTACATTGGTCTTAAGATGTTCTGAAGTGAGGCTCGGTGGAGGGATAATGTACTAGCGTATGTATTGCTGTACATTGTCTGAATAAGGAGTTTGTATATTCTCCCCGTACCTGCGTGGGTTTACTCTGGGTGCTCCGGTTTCCTCCCACAATCCAAAAATATACTGGTAGGTTAATTGGCTCCTAACAAAATTAACCCTAGAATGTCTGTGTGTGCATGTACATGTGGTAGGGAATATAGATTGTAAGCTCCACTGAGGCAGGGACTGAATCTTTGAATATTCTCTGTAAAGTGCTGCGGAATATGTGTGCGCTATATAAGAAACTGTTAATAAATAAATAATAAGATGATAATACAGACAAATCATAATACAGATTACTTTGTTTACTCAAACCACATTACAACACTCACTATAACTGGCCCTTGTTGACATAACATAACCACAACTAAACCAGAAGGTCATAATGGGCCAAATGTAATAGGGTGTGATCATCAGAAAGTGAGAGATTTTGGGAGAGTTTTCCCATTTATTTAAAGCAGCGATCATTTACACTGATAAAAAAAAACAAAAAACAGGTTGATTTTGCCTGTAAATGATTGCCGTTTAAAAACATGTGAAAACTCTCCCAAATATTACATTTGGCCCATTACGTCTAAATGATCCATTGTGGCATATGAATTTCAGTGGTGCTGTAATCTTGTTTTACCATTTGAAGTGGTGAGACTTCAGTTGGGTTGCCTCTTCCATCCATGTTCTGTCTTATATCTTCATGCTGTAAAATTAGAATTACAATAGTACAACAATTGTGTTTCAGTATTCAAATTTCTAGCACCCTTGAGGCTCAGGAGACATCCCTCTCCAGCTAAATCCAGTGAAAGGATGATAATGCTCCATATGATAATTCTCTTTTTTTACCTTGATAAAATACACAGAATTAATTGCCTGAGAGCTAACACTGTGCATGCCCTCCAACTTGACCCATTCCATTAGGTACAAAATGCTATGTTTCTGGACTTCATTGCCAGTGACAGTTACAGAGGTGGGACTGCACCACTGTCCAATATTCAAAAAGGGGAGCCACACCTACTGCCACCTCAAAAATCACTGACCTAGACTCACTGGCTTTTAATGTGAACCCCCCTCTTTGAATTTTGGACTGTACTGAAGTTCTACCTCTGTAACTACCACTGGCAGGGAAGTCCAGGAACAGAGCATTTTGTACCTAACGGAATGGGTCATGTTAGAGGGTATGAATGTGCCATTTCAGATGTGTTGTGGCTATCACAGGTAAAGAACTAAATCAAATAACCAAGCCATAAAATAACTTGAGTGAGCAAAGGTTTTCTTCCAATCAACCTATAATCATTCACTGTTCTCACCTAACAATCTATGAAACCAGACACAGACAGCATACCATGCCATTCAAATACATTTCTTTTGTTTTAAGAATACAGAGTTTTGAGGCTTACACAACTTCAGATAAATGTATCACAGTGAAACTATTAAGCATTTTCCGGTTATGAAGAATATTGTCTGAGTGAAGGGAAATTAAAGCTTTTTTTTGTTATTCGGAAAAAAAAAGTGAAAAAGAAAATTAAAAACATTATTTCTATAAAGCAACGTAAAGCATTATTAAAACAAATGCTATAATTAAGAATGTAACAAGTAAGCAGATTTTTTTTATTTACTTCTTTTCCTAAATGGATTGTCGCTACTCTGAAAGGGGAATTAAGTGGTTAGAATAATATGTTTTAATAAGAAAAGTTGAGCACACAATAATGATGTTGCTTAAAGAATTTAAGTCAAAACTTACATGAAATTATTGTAATTAATTAGTGAACTGCTTGATTAATTTTGTGGGATTTAAGCCTTTTTTCTGAGAGGAGCCAAGCGCTACATTGTAACTTTCCTCTTTGTAATGATTTGCATACTGTACTGTTAGAATGTACTCTTGCATTCTTATTTAGAACAAAATAGGGGAATTGTTTCAAACCTTCAAAGGTGATAAAGTGGAGAAGTTGCCCATAACAACCAATCAACAAACAATCAGATTTGATGCATTATATATAGTATCAGAGGCATAACTCTGGGAGGTAATGGAGTCATCTGCCACCGGGCTCCTGCTCCCAAGGGGGCACCTCTCTTCCCCTGCAAGTGTGAATCAGTTCATTGAAAGCTGTCGATAACACTTCTGTGGCTGACTCCCCCTCCTAGCAGGACCATAGACGTCACACTCTTTTTTTATTTGAAAGATAATATACATACATACACACATGCATACATACATATCATCTACCTATATTTATATATACATGTCTAGTGTCCGTTTGTGTGTCTCCAAAACATTGCCATCTGTTGGCATCATGTGAATCTACATTTCTTTCTTTCACACATGCACAAACACAGAGTCAATCACAAGGTAGCAGACTAGATTTCAAAGCATTTCATTTGAGCGGTCTTACTGGTATTTATATAAGGTGCTGTGTGTGTGTGTCTTGCCTCAGGGTCATTATTCAAGATTTCCTGGTAGATAGGTAAAATGTACCCCCTTTAAGCGTTGTACATTGGCAATGTACTACAGCATGTGTTCTTGATATTATTTTGCACTAAATATAAAGAAGATGGGAATATGACTATAGGCTACGGTGCAGGTACAGTAAGATAAAAAAGTATTCAGGTAAAGACAGAGGATGACATATACAACAGTGTCTATGGAGATAGTGAATCACATAGTGGGTAAAAATAACTAGCAAGATAGACAGTGATAGATAACAGAGTACACAGCCAAGCATCCGTCAGAGGAGAGAAACGGAAAGGATGTAGGGAAAATACTGACATATAAAGATTTATCAAATCTTACACAGAGAGATACTGTACATTCAGAGCCGGCCCTAGCCTAAAAGACGCCCTAGGCAAGATTTTGGCTGGTGCCCCCTAGCACCGCCACTAGTTCCGCCTCTGACCCTGCTCCCCTTTCCCAGCACCATCAACGCTCATCATAGCAGTCATCATTTTGGTGCTCCTACCCGCAATATTTTAAACACAAACAGTGCACACATTCGGTGCGCAGCCCAAACAGGGGTGTGTTCTTGCTGGGAAGGGGCATGGCCACCCAATAGTACCCCCAATTCAAATTATGCCACATAGTAGTGCAACTTTATTCACATTATATCATGCGATGGTGTCCCTTATTCACGTTACATCACACAGTAGTACCACTTTACCTTATATACATTACTCCTCACATTATTCACATTATACCCTTAGAAAAAAATCCTGAGAAAATATTGTATTTTAAGCACCTCCGTGGCCACACTGCAACCCAGCACAAAGCAGTGTGTGCTGGGCAGAGGAGAAGAGCTGCAGCTGCTGCTGTCACTACACCTTTCTCTCTGCACCCCTGATAATACCACACAGTAATGCCCCTTACACATGACACACATTATTAATGTCCTTATAACCATAATGCCCCTTACACATTATGCCAACCTTTATTAATGCCCTTCATACACACATAATGCCCATTGCACATATGTTGCACATTATTAATGCCCTTATATACATGACACACATAATGCCCCTTACACATATGTTGCACATTATTAAGGCCCTTATACACATAACACACATAATGCCTGTTACACATATGTCGCATATTATTAATGCCCTTATACACATGACACATAATGCCCCTTACACATATGTTGCACATTATTAATGCCCTTATACACATGACACATAATGCCCCTTACACATATGTTGCACATTATTAATGCCCTTATACACATGACACACATAATGCCTGTTACACATGTCGCACATTATTAATGCATTTATACACGACACACATAATGCCCCTTACACAAATGCCAAACACTATTGCACAACCAACCCACCCGCAGACAGCACTCGCACAGCCGCTAACGCTGTGACCTCTGCCTCTGCTTGGATACAGATGTTTCCTCATACATCTTGTCTCAATAGGCCATGCAGCTCCTGGCCAGTTCTGCTAACGTTGGGTGCCTTTTTTGCTGAAAATTCATCTTATTTGCATTGTTATGACCAGCACACACAAGGAGCTTCCAATGATTAAAATTATATGTGGCATGAATATATTCTGTGTGCGACTGTGGCTGTACCTGCATACAGAATGCTATGTTACAGTGATTTCCATGAATACACTATTTCATATGCAGACACAGCCTCACTCACACACAGAATATAGGCATGCTGCATATCATTTTAATCAGCAGAAGCTGCTGATGCCCCTAGGCATTCCAAATGCCCTAGGCAATTGCCTAGTTTGCCTATGCCTAAGGCCGGCCCTGTGTACATTACTCACAACTCAGCTTCTAACCATAAGCTCACATTCTGGCTGCTCCCAACAGGGGGCGTTTTTCTACTATAGGGAATAGTCTCGAGGCGTAAAGACTCCACTATTAAATGGCTATCTTACTGGCATTGCAAAGTGGGGGTGGGGCTACAATAACAGCCATATTACAAGCTGTGTTTGAAAAATTCCATTTAGGATCTGATTGACTGATGCTTAATCTCTCTCAACCTTTTGATAAATCTCCCCCTTAGGATGATTTAAAAATACTGCAGAACATACTGTACAGTTACCTGTTTCCTTTTGTTTCCATCGTACATATCTGCCAATACACCTTTCTCCTTATCCACGTGTTTTCTGCCCTCTTTTCCCCTTCCATCCCTCTTCTGTCCTTCCTTCTCTGCCAGCCTTGGCTCATACTCCTGCATTCTTCTAAGTTCCAGTTCCCTCTTCTGATGCTGTGAACATGGCAAAATGAAAATATTTAATCATATGCAGAACCTGCTGGACTTATACTACTACATCTGCATACTGTATGAGCAACTGGGAGTATGAAAATGATCCCAATATTCTTGTGTCAATACATAATAGTTATTGCACATTATGGTCCTATGCTAAAGGAAATACTTTATTAGTGTCAACATTGTCTATGTCTCCTCTCCAAATACAAAACATATTGGGGGAAGAGATAATCTCCTGCACACAGACATGGTCACAGGGCAATTGTCCTCAAGTCCACAGAAGGAGGGTAGTGTCAGGTTCTGTTTGCAGAATTATTTTATTATATGTTTTACTACATTCAGTGGTGTATTTGTTAAAGTATTATTAAATTATTTGGGGGATATCTACAAATACTAGAGATTCCTGTGATGTATGTAAGGGGGACAGCAACAGATATATCCCTGCAGCAGGCCCACCAATTTTGATGGCAAAAGAAGCCCCTATAAGTTTCAATGAGTGCTGCGAAAATGCCAAATTGACCCAGTGCATTCTGGAGTTTGGCCCAATAGCTAATTCCAGATGGTTCAGCTATTGTATCTTATGGGCTACAGTATTTAAAAGCTACCAGGAGAGGGATCAGCGTGGCCCAGTCCTAAACAATAAAGGCAAGTGATCACATTAGCAATGACTTATGCTGGGTACACACCATGCAGTTATCGGGGTGATCAGTCAGTATATTGGTTGATCAGGCTGATAATTGGATAGTGTATATGCAGGGGAATGTGTTATACACGTGGTGCCCCCCAATCCAGATTAAAAGATAAAAGGGAGATAACACAATAAGCAAGAAGTTAGAGCCCATGATTCCTTTTGTTTTTACCAGAGATCTTGCCAAAGGAAATGATATGATGTGGGGTCGATGTACTAAGTCTGGAAGTTAAAGTGGACAGAGATAAACACCACCTATAAGTTTGCAGCTAGGCACTGGTTGGCTGGAACCTTATATCTATCTTTCTAAAATAAGTGAATTTACAGTGTTTATATTTAAGAACAAATATGGAAAGTTTGGCCTGATTTTGTCCATGTCTGCTTTATACTTACACTTCTGCCCCTTCGGTGTCACTCTTATCTGTCGACCCCCCCCCCCCCTCTTAAGGTGGCCATACACACGCAGATTTATCTCCAGATCTGTCTGATTGGAACAAAAACATGGTTATGGATGAGAGCAAATGACAGTTGACCATTTGCTTGGAAATGCTGGAAAACTGCCAAACTGTCACTCATCCATAACCATGTTTTTGTTCCAACCATCCAGATCTGAAGATAAATCTTACTAGTGTATGGGCACCATTAGAATGTAAGCTCTCATGAGCAGGGCCCTCTCCCATCATGTGCTTTTCTTAGAATATCTATATCTCTGCCACCCTAAATTTTTGATTCAGTGTCCTGTCCCCTGACAGAACAGTTTTTATTTACCATGTACTTATGTTAAATCGGCTGTACTGTAATTCATTATTTAATTGTTTATTTATTGCTCATTTATGTATTGCTGGGCACTGCAGAACCCTTGTGTACCATATAATTAAACGAGAATACTACTACTACTACTACTACTACTAATAATAATAATAATATTAATAATATAATGTAGGGCAATTTCATGCAATACGGGGCTGATTACAATAATTAGGTTTATTTTTTTTTTAAAGTTCCACAGCTCTCTTTTATCTCTATATCTTATATTTTAAAGTGATTAATTACTTTATTCAAAAGTATGTCCATGTACATTCATTTGTCATATCTTTTCAGAGTCCTCAGCCAGGGATTGCCATCGTTGCCATTGCCATCGATGGCAATAGTGCAACTGGCCATCGATGGTGGTGCACTATGCATTAGATGACCATGGATGGTTTTACCTATCGATGGTCATCTATTTTCTTTGACTGATTGGCCTGTGGGCCACTCAGAACCTGGGGGCGGGGAATCATGGGTGCCGAAGCAGATATATATATATATATATATATATATATATATATATGCTGTGTCCTGTCCCCTTGGGGGAGAAAAAAACAGGTAAAACTATTTGTTTTTTGTTGCCATCTAGTTCTCCCCCATCGATGGCAAAACTATTCTACATCAGCCATAAACCATCAATGATTCTGAGTCATCGATGGTCAATGACCATCCTTATCCTCAGCTGGGGCCCCATGGATCCCCTTCCTCATAAAATGTCACACACCCAGAAAAGGACAGCCTAGATAGGCCTGGGGACTCGGTTACAAGATCACAGTATTTATGTGTTTTGTGGTGCATCTTTCACTGTCAATATTATTATTAATATATATATATATATATATATATATATATAATTATTACATTACGTATTTTGCCACGTTTAAAGGTTTACAATTTTGTGCTAGAGGCAAGTGACCTTATCCCAACTGTAATGTATACTACTTTCATGAGACCATCTTAAAAATGGCCTAGAAAAGGTCAAACTGTTTGTATATCCCCAATGCCCAGTTCCTGGAGACTTTTTGGCAGAACTTTAGTTGTACTTTACAGGTTCTGCGTTGTTGTTGTCCTACTGTATCATAGGTGACAAATCAGCTGCTTGTGCATTCAGTACAAAGGGGAAAGACGCTCAATTCCTACATCCTCCAGCTTTTTCCTCTGTTCCTTCTGTTGCTCGATGCGTTTCTGGCGCTCTGCCAGGAGCTGCTTTTTGTATTTCTCCTGGTCTTTTAGCTTCTGTAATTGCTCTTGTCTCTGAGGATCTGATCTGTTCTTGTTTTCCTGCTGCAATCGCAAGAATTCACGACGGAGAGTCGATTCACCAGGAAGATTAACAATGGAGCTTAAAAAAAGAAGAACAAAAAAAAAGAGTAAGATAATGGAAGTTTAGCTTCTTCCTATTCTTGCAAAGATTTAACCTCCCAGCAAATGAGAACTCTGCAAGCTTAGCAAAACTTGGCAATACAGAGCACAAGACTCCACGTTACACAGAATTAATAAGGAAACATTAGAAAAATACAGTTATTATGTTCAAATGTATCCAGTCACAAAAAGCACATATTGAACATTCTTGACTATTCCTGTCCAAAAGTTGACACTGTGAGTAATTAGGATAGAAGTGAGCGTTGGTCTGACCCACAGGGAGGCTAACGCTATTTCATTTTAGACAATGGGCCTAATTTAGACCTGCTTGCAGGTAGGGTAAATGTAATATGAAGAGAGAGTTAGATTTGGGTGAGTTATTTTGTATCTGTATCTGTTCAGGGTAAATACTGTCTGTTTTATTTTTACACTGAAATTTAGATTTCAGTTTTACACACCGTACCCAAATCTAACTCTCTCTGCACATGTTACATATGCCTCACCTTCAGTGCACATGGTTTTGCTCGTTTTCAGAACAAATTTGCCCTGCGATCAAGGCCCAATGTGTAGACATTTCTATGGCTAGTTTGCACATTTAGGGGGTGATTCCAGTTGGCTAGTAGGGTAGCATATGGGGGCAAAATTATTTGATGGTTGCCGACCATCAAATAATTTTTCCCCTGCTAGCAAATCCAAGTTGGTCTGGGCTGACTTAGACTTGCGGTGTCCAGGTCCAAGAACTGGGCAGGCGGCTGACGTCCAGGTAAGTCGGCCATCCACCTGCTTTCACATGGGGCCACCCAGCATTTTTATGGGTATATTTTTGCAAGCGCTACGAATGCACCAACACAGAAGCCCTGCACATGCACATGCGCGGGGCAGAGACCTCGGCCCGTGGTGCGAACATGCTGGGGACCGAAGGAATACAATGATTTTTTTTCTGTAAATGAAGAAATACAGAAATCAAATGGAAGCAGATACAATATAAGGAGAGAGATTGGGGATACTCAGAGTCAGCTAGACCTGGGTACGGAGCTGCCTATATTGCTGACTCAATGCTACAGTGCTCTTCCTATTCCTTATGTCAACTTAGTAAATGTTCCAATTGGCTTTGACCGACACTGTCATGTCTGGCCATAGCTGGCCATATTCAGCAGCTATGCAAAGTTATGCAAAGGCTGGAATCGGCGCCCACTGAGTGCTTCTGTGATCTGCTGCTGCATCCGAAAAAGTAGCATCAGAAGGGTGTGGATCGAATTGTTGACCCAACTTAGGTGGACAGTCATTAGGTCGACACCATTGGGTCGACAGGCAACTAGGTTGACAGGGTTCTAGGTCGATATGGGTGAAGGTCGACAGGTGTCTAGGTCGACATGGGACAAGGTCCACATGGGTTTAGGTCGACAAATGCGTTAGGTCGACAGGTCGCGAGGTCGACATGGGTTTTTTACACTGTTTTTTTTTACCCGAATGTCGACACAGTCGACATGGGCACAGTTGGAAGTCAACCACAGCCCCTCCACCATGTCCATTGACACTGACTCCAAATGCCAGCATTATTTCAATCAAAGTGAGGTTATAAAAATGATACTACAGCAACCACTTAACAAAACAACTGCATGTAATATATAGAAAATGTAACAGTGTTTTAGTTTTACTAGTGGTTCACTTAAAAAAAAAATGAATTGCAATGTTTATTACAATTAGTTTTTATAACAGTAAGGTGACCTACATAAGTGCTGCATATTGTATTGCTAAGAGGGGAATGGATTGCGTGAGACCTAAGCTCATATTCTGTTTCCTGTCTCCTACTGATTGTATTGAATAGGGCATATCTGGAACTTATTTGTTTATGGAGGGCCTGGTTGGGCCCAGGTACTATTCAGGAGGGGCCATGGTCTAATTGCTTGAGGCGTGGCTATACACCCTTAGATTAAAATACACAAAAATAGCGCTTCGTCTGCAGCCCAGCACACAGCAGCATGTGCTGGGTTGAGAAGAGCTCCTGCTGTTGCCAGGTAACAGGGGCCCCCCTGGGTCCGACCATCAGACTGGGTAATTAGAATCTCCCCCCTCACTTTGCGCCACTGTTTTTATCCAGCAAACAAGGTAAGCATATAACGAATCACTTTAAACTTTATTTGAAATAAAAAAGAATGAGGAAAACACAAATCAGCTTCAATGATTTGCAAGGTTGGCTCTTCGGTGAAAAAAATAATTTCATATATTACGATTATTTTTATTCATTAGCTGTCCCAAGGGGTTTGTTGGTTTTTTAAATTTGTTTTATTTACAGTTCATTTCAATGATAAATCGCCTAGCACAGATTTGTAATAACCAGGTTCATACATACATTTAAAACCTTTTAAATATTATTACTGCAATGTTAAAAATTAACAACTGTCAAATATATTGGGGCCAGACAGACTATCCTATCCTTTGCTAGAAGGATATAAATGTAAATTCATGTTCCCAAATATGCACAAATGTTTCTGCAACAATTCATCTGAGGTATTCACCTGTCGGGGCAGAGAAATAAGGCAATCTAAACTCCTTTTAAAGCTATTTAGTCTTTTGTAAATTATTATGAAAAATTTTACATACAGGCGAATTGTATAAGGCGCCTGGAGCACGTTCCCCATTTTTCTATAATACAACTAGTGCTAATGTAGATGAAGTGCTAAAAATTCAAACATTCTGTTTGTTATTTGGTTCTTTGTGGGCACAAATTAGAAATAGAAATGCAATTTCATGCAGTGCCTCACAAGCCAAAGGAATCCCCTGCCTCAAGCTGAGCCCATGTGTATTGTATGTGTAGCTGTGCTCTGTGGCACATGGACAATTGTGGAAGCACTGCATCACATGGTTGTTCTGGTGACAGTTTGAAGAGTCAACGAAAGACCAGGCCACCACTGAAGAACCTCCTCTCTCCTCACCAATTTGATCTTTGATCATATAAGACTTTAAATTATTTGCTGCTTGCCAGCTGCTATCAGTGGCATTAAGGCTTGGTCTATGCTGTGGTGATGGAGGAGGGTGTAAAACATCCTGCCTACTCCCTATTCCTCAATGCCGTGTCACACAGCACCATATTGGTAGCACTGAGGAGGTAAAAAGGAGGGAAAACCCTGAATATGCTACAGTAGGTATCTGTTACATACCTTCTGGAGATCCAAAGCCTCAATCCTGCAGCACAATCTCAATATCTCTGATGTAGTCACCCAGGCCTAAAACCCTGCTGACCTATTTGTACATATTGTTTCATTTAAAAAAGCAGATGTGTATATATTTTTACAACTCAATACAGTGATGGGTAAATCTAGCAGCTATTTCATATAGCTGATTTGTGTTACCGTTAAACCAATCACAGTTTGACAAATCATGAATAATTCAAAGTCTTATATGATCATAGATCAGATTGGTGAGGAGAGAGGAATTTCTTCAGTGGTGGCTTTGTCTTTCGTTGACTCTTTAAACTGTCACCAGAACAACCATGTGCTGCAGTGCTTCCACAATTGTCCATGTGCCACAGAGCACAGCTACACACATTACACATACAATGCACATGGGCTCAGCTTGAGGCAGGGGATTCCATTGGCTTGTGAGGCACTGCATGAAATTGCATTTCTATTTCTAATTTGTGTCCACAAAGAACCAAATAACAAACAGAATGTTTGAATTTTTAGCACTTCATCTACATTAGCACTAGTTGTATTATAGAAAAATAGGGAACGTTCTCCAGGCGCCTTATAAAATTCGCCTGTATGTAACATTTTGCCTGTAAGTAACATTGCCTACATCTTGGCCTGCAAATCCATACACAAGCTGTAAAGGCAGGAACTGTATATTACTTTTACCGGTTTGTACAGTACATTCATAAAGGGAACTTTATGAATGTACAAACCGGTAAAAGTAATATACAGTTCCAGCCTTTACAGCTTGTGTATGGATTTGCAGGCCAAGATGTAGGCAATACAATGCTGTCACTGTGTGATTTTAAGAACCAAGAGAATCAAGGTTGTTTTTTGCGGGATACATACGGCTGAGCTGGGGTGCGTATGCCAGCAGCCAGAATACCAACATGGGTCAGGTAAGTATACTTATGTTCCTTCGGCCCCACTAACCCTCCCTTCCAGCATCCTGACCCTAACCCTCCCTTCCAGTTCCTACCCTGCCACCTTACCGTAATATTGTCCTCACAGCCTCTTCTAAGGGCCTAACCCTAATTTCCACCACAAGTGCCTTAACCTAAACTCCCATTTTCCCGGCTGCACATTAGTGCTGCCTGCATACTGTACTTACCATTCAGCATCGGAGGTAGTCTGAATGCTGGCTTTGGTACACTGAAGGCTGGGACACTGTTACTTGCTAGTCAGTTTGTGTTTTTTACCGGTATGGGTCATTGGGTTGACCCAAATTAGACTGACACACATTGAGTTGACCACTGAAGGTCGACAGGGCATAGGTCAACACCTGAAATAGGTCTTCAATGGCAAGGTCGACAGTCAAAAGGTTGACATGAGTTTTTCATGTGTTTTTGTCCTACTCTCCCGCCATGACGTGGTGGATGGTAGGGCATGAAATATTGCCTGATGGCACATGTCAGCAGTGAAAACTCATGTTGACTGTTGACTTTGCCATTGGTGACCTAATGCTTGTATCGACCTTGACCTTCAGTGGTCGTCCCAATGCATGTCAACCTAAATAGGATTGACCTAGTGACCAAATCCCATTTTTTTTACCCCAGACAGTACTTGTGTGTCACATCCTATATTGTTAATAGGACACATTTGACATCGTCCAGTTGCACTTTGCATTTGTACTGTAGGTGCACTGGGGCAGATATATCAATCTCCTCTTAATGTTTGTAATCTAACATTTCCCACTTCTCCTGGCATAGCGCTCAGAAGCAGGGACAGTTTTTACCTTAATGTATTATCTTTAAGTTAGTGAGTAACGATACTCGTTAACTCACCTCTTTTCTGTTTTTTTTTTTTTGCGTCTCCAAGATTA
Source organism: Crinia signifera (assembly GCF_055691185.1). Classification (NCBI taxonomy): domain Eukaryota; kingdom Metazoa; phylum Chordata; class Amphibia; order Anura; family Myobatrachidae; genus Crinia; species Crinia signifera. Next base: position 96,811,365 of record NC_139225.1, on the reverse strand, counting down.
TGGGCGGTATTCAATGTGAATACTGGTGACGTGCAGCGAATCCTGTTTAGGATTCGCTGCACATTCGCCACTACTCGCTGCGTTCCGGAGCCTCGCCGGCTCCGGTATTCAATGAGCCAGGGGCTCGCTGCCCCTGACTGGCGAGTTTGAGCTCCTGCGGCGGACGCCGCAGGGAGCCTGAGGACGGTGGCAGGCAGGGAGATGGAAGTCTCCCTGCCTGCCCCAGAACGTTTGTGGGGGGGAGGTGGGCTCCCTGGGAGCCAGGCAGCACAGGCTGCCCCCCGGGGGTGCCAGCAGGGGACCGGGTATATTCACTACACCCGATCATGCATATGTAATGATCGGGTGAAGTGAATATATGAATATCTAATGAGCGGCTCGGCTCCGGCCCCCTGCTGGCTGCTCTGTGTAAAAAAAATAATAATAATATATATATTTTTTTATTAAATATATATTCATGTGCTTACAGCACATGAATAAAAATAGCATGCCCCTCCTCAGAATAAAATTCCAGATTTTTTTACACAAATTGTAAAAAACAAAACACTTTATTTTAAAAGTTCACCTTCCACTTCACCATAAAAAGATAGCGATTGCTACTCGGTGAATCATGGCGAAAAAAACCTTGAAATGTATTCGCCATCTGGTCATTGAATAGGGTGATTCACTGTTTTAGTCAGAAATTCACCTTACAGCACAAAATCGCCATAAAAACCTGGCGAATCAGCCTCATTGAATACCGCCCTATGCCTCTCTGCATTGGACATGTGCCCTCTGCCCGCATCTCCCCCTGCCCGCAGCAGCTGCCCCTGTCCCCCAGCAGCTGCCTCCGTCCCCCTGGTAGGTGGCATATTAATATTTAATTAAAAAGTAAAAAAAAAATTAAAAGTTAAAAATAACCTCACCCCACCCCACCGGCTATTGGATCTGACAGGGAAATCTGTGCGGCAATGTGTGCACTATGGAAGCCGTGGTCAGAGGGGTCCCTGCGGCGATGTGTATTAATTCGGCGGGGTCCCTGCACTGCATTGGAGCGCTATCCCCCGGGCGGCGGCGTTGGAAGTGCAGCTGGGTTTGAATCTCAAGCCAATCATCTTGCGGCAAGTGTTTTCAAACCCAGCTGCGCTTCCAGCGCCGCCGCCTAGGATAGCGCTAGTTAGTTACAATGCAGTGCAGGGCAGTGGCGGAACTCCCGGAGGCAATGGAGTCTTATGTCGCTGGGCACCAGGCTTAAGGGGGCACTGACCCCATTGCCTCTGATGTTCAATAGTGCCACTGCCTATGTTATGCAGCACAGTGCAGGCGCTGTGCGTGCCCTTCCCCCGTACCCTTGTGGGAAGAGGCGCGGGCGGCTCCCCTCCCCCGTAGCCTTGTGTGCAGTGTTGTGGGTGGGCAGCCCCCCCTCCCTGTTCCCGTGTGTGCAGAGGTGTGGGTGGTCTCACTCCCTGTAGCCTTGTGTGCAGCGGTGCGGGCGGGTGTCCCCCCTCCCCTGTAGCACATGGTGCCCCCCCTCCCCTGTAGCCTTGTGTGCAGTGGTGTGGGCAGGCATCCCTTCTCCCCTGTAGCCATGTGTGCAGCGGTGCGGGCGGCCCCCCTCCCCTGTACCCTTGTGCGTGGCCACGCTCCCCTGTACCCTTGTGCGTAGTAGCCACACCGCCGATCCTCCCTGCCACCTGGCAGCGAGGCGGAAGTCGGCCAGAGGCTTAGCAAACCAACAGTAACAGTGTCACTGAGAGCCGGGATTCGGGCGGTAGACAGTCCACTTTACACAGCCAGTGTGCAGTGACTGTCACTGAAGCTGGCAAACAAGAGCCGGGAGCTGGGTGGGAGATGCTGCAGTGCAGGAGGGTGAGTCTATGTCTCCCTGACATAGTTTCTTTCTCTCTGACACTGTTGTTTCTCTCTTTCTCTCCATAATTCATTCATTCTCTCTTTTTTTCTTTTATTTTCCCCTCCTCACTCTAACTCTAGCTATGGGGGGGGGACCAACTTTTGTCTTGCCTCCGGGCTAGATGGACAAACTTACGCCACTGGTGCAGGGACCCTGCCGAGTTAATACACATTGCCGCAGCTTCCCTAGCCCCCCAGGCCAGTGCTGCTGCATCTCCTCCCCCCTTGCCCGCAGCATCTCCTACAAGGCAAGTAACTCCATCTATCCACTTCCCCCCCGACACGGTAACTGTCACGGCAGCCGGCCCGTCCCCCTGCTCACGGCAGCCGCCCCCCTTCCCCTGCCCACAGCAGCCACCCCCGTTTCCCTGGAGGGGGACTCTTTAATTAACTCTTTTAATTAAATAAAAGGTACTCTTTACCTAGAACGGCGCCCATCGCGACCATCGTATGCACTAAAAAACGGGTGCGATGCGATGCCCGCGATGGCCGCGATTTCCCATAGGGATCAATGTTAAAAGTCAGATTGGACGCGATTTTAGTGTTCAATGCCTCAATGCCTGCGATTAGGGATGCCAATCCCGGGGCATTTTTTCAATCCCGGGATTGGGGATTAAAAAATGCTCAATCCCGGGATTCCCGGGATCCCGGGATTGGCCTCCCTGATAAAAAAAAAAAAAAAAAAAAACAACTGCCCGGGCCGCACTTCACTGAACTCAGATCATCCCCACCATTTCTCTGTAACCCCCCCTGCCCTGCCCTGCACTGCACTGTCACTTACACGGGGTTGACAGGCAGTAGCAGGACCATCATCTCCAGCAGTCGACTCGGTTGGCTTGGAGCATCACAGCCGCGGGCGGGCGGCTTGGAGCATCACAGCGGGCGGGCGGGAGAGAACATCGGGAGGGCGGCTCGGAGCTGCTCAGCAGGCGGGCGGCTGAGCGCTGCACTGGAGGAGGGAGAGTGGGTGACCAACACTCCCCGTGAACAGGTGATCGAGTTTGCTATGCTGTAGCGCCATGGCGGCGGCCGGGCTGTGCAGAGTGACGTTATGTCAAGGGTCACGCTGCGCAGCCCGACCGCCGCCATGCCGCTGTACAGCACACTTGCGAACAGCCGCTGCCGGTGTGCCTGCCTTTATTTTACAAGCGGGTACTAATCCCGCAATCCCGGGATTGAAAGGCTTGATCCCGGGATTAAAATCCCGCAGTTTTTAGGCCAAAATCCCGGGATCCCGCCGATCCCGATCCCGGGATTGGCCTCCCTACCTGCGATTTTTCCATAGGAAACCATGTTAAATGGGCCACAGAGCCCAAATAGTCACCCTAAAGTCTGAAATAGCCCCCACAATTGTTAACGCCACCCCACGATCAATGTGAACCCGAAGCGTGGCGAGCGCAGCGAGCCCGCGAGGGGCGGCGGTACGCGTCCTCCGACCTTTTCATACCCCCACTATCCACGTCGGCGTGGAGTTGAGAATAGAATAGTGTGGCGAGCGCAGCGAGCCACCGAGCCCGAAGCGTGGCGAGCGCAGCGAGCCCCGCGAGGGGACGCGGATACCTTCACAGGTAAACGCGTCCCTTCGCGGGCTTCACAGGTATCCGCGTCCGCTCGCCACGCTTCGGGCTCGGTGGCTCGCTTAACGAATGTTAAGTCCAGGGCTGCCTCAGGGGGATGTTAAAAGCCCCTTTCATACATTTCACCAAAATGTAAAAAAGACCTTTTACTAGCGTTAAGTGCTACAAAAGCACTTAACGCTGGTTAGTACACCTGGCCCACTATGACTAATACAAACTCACTCATACAGAAGTAAAGTGATTGCTTCATTACACAGTATTAGCTCCATGCCCATCCTGGTCATTAACATAAGACATGCATGAGGTAACACTAAGCAGTGTGTTAGGATAAAAATAATACAGTAATTTACTATATGAGTGAACATAAATTAATAATAGGATGACTATTTAGTCCTTCCTCCCTATCATGTACGGTACATTTTCACGTTCTTCTGCCATATACGAGCAGATTGACTTCTATGGTGGCAATTCCAGGGGCTGTGTCAGATACGTCCTGGATAGAAGCGACGCTTGGGTCTAAAGAGAAATGTAAGAATTCCTATGGTGAGGAGCAGTTTAGAGGACACAGATGCAGCCAGAGTGGAGCTCAGAGTAGTCTTTAGACTTGTGTTTTACACTTCATAGAATGAGGGTATGTAGTTAGTTTTGCCATAATTTTTTTGTTCTCCAAATGGCATTGAAAAGACAATTACCATGCTCATTGTATTGTAGGTACTTGTGTAATATCTGGGCGCCCGATTTTTTCATTGTATTGCATTGCATCGCATCGCATCGCATGCACTATAGTGGCATACAATTCATGCGATGCAATTTTTCAATGTAAAGTCCCGATTTTTTATTGTATAGTCACCCATGGGTGATTTCATACCCCCACTATCCAACTACACATGGAGTTGATTTTATATAGTGTGGCGAGCCCGAAGCGTGGTGAGTGGACGTAGAATACATGTAAAGTAATCCGCATCCTCTCGCGGAGCTCGCTACGCTCGCCACGCTTCAGGCTCTGTGGCTCGCGCTCGCCACACTATATAAAATCAACTCCATGCGTAGTTGGATAGTGGGGGTATGAAATCACCCATTGGTGACTATACAATTAAAAATCGGGTCTTTACAATGAAAAATCGCATCGCATCGCATGCCTTAAATAGTGGCATGCGATGAAAAAAATCGGACGCCCAGATAATACACAAGTTCCGTATTGTATGATCATAATGTATGTTAACTTAAACAATTTGCAAACATAAACTTTTATCATATCTATCATGTTTTATCATCCGTTTTCTAAGAGTGGCCTGGCCAAGCTGCAGTCGCAGGAGCATCGCAACTGATGGTCGAGATGTTCCTCTAAAACTGTGATCGCATTGAAAATGCAGGCAGGAGGCGGTATGGTATTGCTAAAGATCACAGCCCTAATGGAGTGGGGTTGGTGGAAAGGGGGGATACTACCTTCTCATAGGGCCTGATTCTCAGTTGGAGGCAGTTTACTCCTTGTATTTTTGTTGCAGTTGTGTCTGTGACTTAATGCTGCTACAAAGCCCTTCCTTCCCTGGTGTACACCGGTGCATCTGATTATGCAAGGCCTGAGATGTCCACCAGACACTGCAATGAAGCTTTGTGCATACTTTAGACAACATCATTGGTTACAAATTTGAAACCTGCAGGTGAAAATCATCCATTTGAGTATAGACTACAATGTGAGCAATTTTGTGTCTGTGTATGCAACTACTTACAACCACACCCCTGAGTACCTCCAATAACACTCCCATGCTACGTTAACTCTGCATGTGATTAGCCAACACATAGTGCCCCCATATTTCCTGCCTTTATTATTTCCTCCTGTACAAGGCACAGGAAGCACAGAAAGTGTAGTAAAGGAGATGCAGCACAGGCAGTGACTAGGAACAGAGAGATTAGCTAGTCCCATGGGAGGGCATATGTACATATGCATACCTCCCAACATGACCCTCTCCAGGAGGGACACATTGCTCTGGTTCTGGACTTCCCTCTGAATGTATAATTGCTATCACCTGTGTGGAAACACCGTTCTTACCTATTTACCAGTTTAAAGCAGGTGACAGCAATCATATATTAAGAAAGAAGTCCAGAAACAGAGCAAAGTGTCCCTCCTGGAGAGGGTCATGTTGGGAGGTATGCATATGTATGGTGTCTTGGGTTGGCTGAGTCCATTTCTTTAGTATGAGAGTGGCACCGGTGTGGCTGCCTTGGAAGAGCAGCAGCTCCGGCTGCACTGTGTGTGTTTGAGTAAGTGTGTGTGCTTGTGTGTGGTGACTTGAGTAGCCACAGTGTGGAACGTCAGGGGGTGGAACTCATACCGGCTGCATCGTTGCCACTACATAGGCCGGTCATCTGAAATCTCCAGTGCCCAGCCACTGTCGCTCTCACATAAGGCCACAGGTACAGCTCAAAGGGCCTTATTTTGGTTCATTCTTTCTGACAAAATCCTTCTTAGATGGACAAAACCATGTGCACTGCAGGGGGGCAGATGTAACATGTGCAGAGAGAGTTAGATTTGGGTGAGTAATTTTGTTTCTGTGCAGGGAAAATACTGACTGCTTTATTTTTACACTGCAATATAGATCTCACTTTGAAGTAAAACCCCACCCAAATCTAATTCTCTCTGCACATGTTACATCTGCCCCACCTGCAGTGCACATGGTTTTGCCCATCTAAGAAGGATTTTGTCAGAAAGAATGAACCAAAATAAGGCCCATAGAGCAGTTCCCAAAGTATGACAGTAGCTGATGATGAGAGAGGAGGCTGCTGGCCCAGTGATAAAAGAGAGGACCAGACAAGCAGAAATTGGCCTAGCCATCCGATGGGTCAATCTGCCCCTGATGACTGTTATTCACACCTTTACCATAAAACCAATCTCTTCCGTATGTTCACATTTTTACATCCATTTACTGTAGCTTCCAGAGTGACATGACTTTTGTATGACTCTGAAGAGTGCGTATGCTCACAATACAATACGATGCATGCACAGTTTGTATAAAATCGTTAACAAGAGCCACGTTCGGTCTCGGGTGCTCTGACTTCTGAAGAAAAGTTTATACAAGCGTCCCGAATGCTCTGCATAAACAGAAACGTAAGCGATAGACAAGTTTGATGAGTGTTCTTTTAAGCTTTTAAAATAACTTTCTAATCTAGCTTCTTTGACAGCCAATATACAGCTTTATACAGTAGCAGAGTCCTTTATCTTGTGTGCCAGAGTTTATATCCTTGGCAGGCCGAGCAACTCCTGAGCGATTTACCTGAAGTGATCTTTTATTGCCCTTTACTGAAGATATTTTGTCCTCTTATTGAAATTTACTTTTGTTAAAGATAAATAGGAACTGTGAGTATAATTACCTTGGCTCCCCTTCATCTTCATTCATCTCATCATCTTCCTCCTCACTCCCACTATATTCATATCCTGTGTCATCTGAAAAAACAAAATGTATAATATAGTATAGTATAAGCGGGTATAGTCATCTGTCAACTATGTAATCTCATCTGGACTGCCTGGATGTGCCTTGTGTGCAAACGTGTAAAAAAAGGAAGTTTGCTTTTAATGGAATCTGTCATTTAGAATGCTGTAACCCGATCTATTGTTTTACCACAACCTTTGGGGTCATGGGCACTTTTTTTGTGCGTCCATACTCTAGGTAGGGGGAGGGGAGACCTCCTACCACACTGTGAGCACTAGTTCCACTTTCAATATAGTAGGGATCAATGCTTTTGCTGGACAATGCATGCAAAGTCATACAGTTTTGACAAGAGCCCCTACAGTATGTTGGGGCAATACGGACAGTGTAATGGTTAGCCTTACTACCTCACAGCACTGAAGTCATGGGTTCGGTCCCCACCATGTTCCTAACTGTGCAGAGTTTGTATATTCTCCTCGAGCTTGCGTGGGTTTACTCCGGGTACTCCGGTTTCCTCCCACAATCCCAAAATATCCAGGTAGGTTCATTGGCTTTCAACAAAAAAAAATGAACCCTAGAATGTCTGTGTGTGCGTGTACGTGTGGTAGGGAATATAGATTGTAAGCTTCACTGGGGCAGAGACTGATGTGAATGTTCAAATATTCTCTGTAAAGCGCTGCGGAATCTGTATGCGCTATCTAAGAAACTGTTAATGAATAAATAAATAAAATGTGTTCAGTGGGCTTTTTTTAAGGGTCCAAAGAAAAAAAAGATCCATGTGTACTGTACATAACTTAAGAGTTAAATGTATTGCTGGTTTATAGGTTTCACAATAAATGTAGCATATTAAGGCTTAAAGATCTCATTGATGAAATGTGCCCAAATATTATTACCTAATTATTGCAACATGGTCATTTGCTCCTATTTTCTATGGCAAATAGAAATGGTTTAAACCTGTTATTGTCAAACTCGGTCCTCAAGTACCCCCAACAGTGCATGTTCCCAGGTCTCCACAAAGAATTGCAAGTGAAATAATTAGCTCCAATTGTGGATCTTTTAAAATGTGACAGTCAGAGTGCATCTGTCGGGTGACCTGGAAAATGTGAACTGTGGTAGGTACTTGAGGACCCGGTTTAGGAACCACTGGTTTAAACCAACTGTTATTAAGAAAGTTAATGGTTTATCATTGACCACTTTTTCCGATGCAGCTGTGCTTTCTTAGTTAGGGTACTTAGAAAGCACAGCTGCTTTCTAAGTACCCCAACAGATATGGGGTGTTCCAGTCTTGCAGGTAAGTGTAATACACTTTATTTTATAGTATTTTGGTATAATATCCCCCCCCCCAACATTTAAAACAACCCAACATATATTTGTTCCATAAACAAATTTTACAAATGGGCTTTACTGTTTCCACCAAATTAAAAAAAAGAATGTTTTTAATATATCATAAAATATATGGTTAATGTAATTAACTATGTCTTTGTAGTCACTGTATATTAGCACAGTAACGGTTCTTACTTTATATCAATCCCCTCTTCTATTCTCTACCAGACTACAGACAACACAACAGTATTGGGATACGGTCACTAGATAGGCAAGCATTAGGCCAACAAGCATTAGGTCGACATGACTGAAGGTCGACAGGATCATTAGGTTGACATGGGGCAGGTTGACAGTCAAAAGGTCAACATGGGGTTTTTCACTTTTTTTGATCCAACATGTGCAGACAGGGGGTATTTCATGCCCTACCAACAATCAACCTAATGCTTGTCTATCCAATGATCCCATTCTAAGGTATTAGAGAGTTAGCAGTAATAGGGCCAGTTTCTCTAAGCTTCAAAAGTGATAAAATGGAGAGTGATAAACAGCCAGTCAATCAGATCCTACCTGACATTTTTCAAACACAGTCTGTGACATGGCAGGTAGGAGCTGATTGGCTGGCTAGTTATCACTCTCCATTTTATCACTTTTGAAGCTTAGAGAATCTAGCCCATAATATTCAAAATTGTCAGTTCCACCTATCAGGTGACACATATATTGCTTTGAGGTGGCTATTGGGCACTTTGATGCAGACAGAATGTGCCTGCCCAGTTAAACCACTTGTGTCAAATAAATTGGAAAGTGGTGCTGGTGTGAGGATTGGGCATCATCTATAAATAAACCACCTGATTTAATAATCTGCCAATGGTTCTGACTGAAAACCATGGTGGTTGATGAGGCATAATGCTCACCTCCTTTTGAAGTAAAGAGATATGTTGGGTAGGGCGGAGTGAAAAAACTGAAATTGAGAAAATCAAAATCGGCTAGTGTGGGAAAGTTGTGACGACCTGAATAAGGAACGTGCAAAAGCTTTTTGATCTGAGTCAACATCTTCTGTTCTGGCAAGAGGCCTGAAGTTTCACTTTTTTGGTGAAAATGACGAAAACTGTGAAGATGCTCCGATCTAGTTAAAATTATGTCTTAGAGTGGTTTATTAATATACTTTAGCTTAGTAAAAGTGAGTTAGATTTGGTTGGGGTGTGTTGAAACTGAAATCTAAATTGCAGTGTAAAAATAAAGCAGTCAGAATTTACTAACTCACACAAATGTAACTCTCTCTGCACATGTTACATCTGCCCCCTGCAGTGCAGCATTTGTTTGCCCATTTTGAGATCAAATTTTTACTGCGATCAGGTTTGAATAAGGGCCAAAAGGCAGTGATACAACAGTTCAAAAGCCTCATTACCTTTTCACTAGTAATGTCCTACCAACCTTCTATATAACAGGACATTAGCACATATGGAGTAAAGCTGATTATAGTTTTCACAACCTTATATGAATTTAGGAATGTTTTGTGATAGTAATGTCAATCAAGTATAAAAAAAAAACCTGCACTGTTTTTGAAATCTGTAAATTAAAAAAAAGCATACTATTCAGCATTGTTTGGAGCACTGTGTGTGGTATATTGTGTCTTATCAATAAGAGTGTCTGGTTGTCAGATCTTGCTAATAAGAAATAACTGTTACAGTCTGTTATTGAAAAACAGTAAGGGCAGTATTCAATGAGAAAAATTTGCCGTGTTTTATGGCGAGTGTGTGCTTTTCTCACGTTGGACGGAGACTTTTGCTCTCAAAGAGCGAGCAACCCTATTCAACGTGCACTTCTCACCGTCTTTCTGAGTGATTTTCGCCGTATCTCTCCGTGTAGCAATTCTCCATCTTTTCATGGAGAAGCGGAATGCGAACTTTTTAAATAAAAGTTTTTTTGTTTTAATTTTGGTGTAAAAAAATCAGGAATTTTATTCTGTGAAAGGGCATGCTATTTTTATTCATGTGCTTATAGCACATGAATATATATTTTATATATTTCGGGAGCCAAACCGCTCATTAGATATTCATATATTCACTGCACCCGATCATTATATATGCATGATCGGGAGCAGTGAATATACCCGGTCCCCTGCTTGTCAGGGCTCAGGACGCCCGGCGGCCGGGGGATGGAGCACGGAAGGTGCACCAGGCTGTCAGGGCTCAGGACGCCCGGCGGCCGGGGGATGGAGCACGGAAGGTGCACCAGGCACTTCCGCCCGGCTCAGCCGAGCGCCCGCATCGCACTTCCGCCCGGCGGCGGAACGTCACTTCCGCCCGGCAGGGGAACACCTCATACAGTTCTCGGCGATCCCCTGCAGCCGACTAGCGGTTGCTGGGCAACAGGGGACGCCGAGACAGGCAGCGCGCGTTCAGCCACCTGAACGCAATCCTGCCTGGGGGCTGGGCTACGGCGGCCGTGGATTGGCTGATCTAGCCCTTTTAAGGGATGATCCCAATCAACATGGCGCCGGTTATAGTTTCTTCTGAAGCCCCAGCCGGTTTGGAGCTTTCTCCTAGGTTCTGTTCCAGCGTTCCAGGTTCAGCTTCCTCAGTGTTTTCTCCAGCCCTGTTCAGTACCCCCAGCCTGGGTCACGTGAGTGCTCCCGTGGAGCCAGGTTTCCTTTTCTTACATTCTGTTTAGTCTGGCAGGTTGCCAATATTTTCTGTTATCCGGCTGTCAGCCTATTAGTGATTTCTGAGTCCTAGTGGATGCCCCGCCGTGGGCGTCTCACTGTCCACTCTCACTGGAAGATTCCAGTTTATTCTTCAGTTCTCTTTCCCCTTGTCATTTCTGTTACCTTTCCTGGTTGAGCCCCCAGTTCTGTCTGTGGGTTGGTTTTGGGAATCCGCACTTGTGGTCACCTTTTGTTTTGGGTGATTCCCCAGTAGTCGCTTGTGTCTGTGACTGGGTCACGTCCCCGTCTCGGGCCAGGTGCCGGTAGTTAGGGGTTTATTCCAGCCAGGCCCTCTAGTTAGGTATCCTTTTGAAGTACCCCCTGACGATCGCTTACCCCTTGTCCCATCCTAAGACCTGGCTGCATCGGGGTTGGAGCTGGCTTAACCGGCTCCTTCGAACGCGGCGGCCACAGGCGAAGCCTAGTTCCTGCAGGGGTTTGTCATCTGCCCGGGGGACTCAACAGAGCCAGAGTAGGGTTCGCTGTGGCCGTCCTAACCGGCGGTCCCGGCTACGGGCTCACGCCTGACTCCTGTTTCCGGTTATCCACCTTGTGTCTAGGCGGGCCTCATAACATTATAACCGGCCATACAGGTTATATAAAGTCCCCTTTATTTAACAACTTGTCAGTCAGGCTTATTGATGAATCCTACTCCGCAGACATTTTCAGACCAGGTCCAGGGGTTGACCCAGATGGTACGAGATCTATCGTTGAAGGTTGCCTCTCAGGAACAGAGGGTGCGAGTCCCAGATATGGGAGCACTGGAACCTAAGGTTAATTTGCCTGATCGTTTTTCAGGAGACCGTAGGGCTTTTTTCAACTTCCGAGAAAGCTGTAAATTGTATTTCAGACTTAGACCGCGGTCCTCAGGTGCCGAATCTCAGCGGGTAGGGTTGGTCATTTCTCTTTTGCAAGGCGATCCACAGACCTGGGCTTTCGGTCTCCCTGCTGACAGTCCAGCCTTGGCTAGTGTTGATAATTTCTTTTCATCCTTGGGACTTCTCTATGATGATCCAGATAGAGAAGCCTCAGCAGAGACTCATTTACGGGCCCTAAAGCAGGGTAGGGACCCCGCGGAGGCTTACTGTACTGAATTCCGCCGTTGGTCAAATGATTGCGGCTGGAATGACTCCGCTTTACGGAGTCAATTTCGTTGTGGTCTCTCCGAAGCTATAAAAGATAGTCTAATCCAGTACCCGGTACCCACATCTTTAGATAAACTTATGGAATTATCTATTCGCATTGACCGTCGCCTCCGTGAAAGGAGATCAGAGCGAGGGGCACAATTACGCCCTCTTCCATTTGTTTCTTTGGCGGCCGAGGACAGCGAGGAACCAATGCAAGTTGGAGCAACTCGTATTTCCCCGGAAGAAAGAGCCCGTCGGTTCGGTGCGGGACTATGTTTATATTGTGGAACTAAGGGGCACCTTCTCCGCAACTGCCCCCTCAGACCGGTAAAAGCCCAGGCCAAGTGAACGTAGAGAGGGTTCACTTAGGCCTTCAACTTTTTTCCTCTCAAGATTCGTTATTAGTACCCAGTTGTGTTTCTTTTCAAGGAAAGGATTTTTCCGGCTCCGCCTTTATCGATAGTGGTGCGGCAGGAAATTTTTTAGACATTTCTGTAGCCCGTAGTCTGGCCATTCCTTTTCTCAAGCTTAATGGTTTTATCACTCTCCGAGGGTTGGACGGGAATGTACTGTCTAATGGAGACATTTCTTTTCAGACCCCATTAGTACGGTTTTCCGTAGGGTTGTGCCATACCGAGGAAATTACGTTTTTGTTGACCTCGTGTCCGGGGGTACCTATTGTGTTGGGTCACCCTTGGTTGGTAAGACACAACCCCGTCATTGATTGGGAGACTGGGGAGATTGCTCGTTGGAGTAAATACTGCTCTAAGCAGTGCATCCACATTCCCTTAGTTCTGGCCGCGATGTCCCTTTCTAATCTTCCGTCTCCATATGCAGACTTTGCTGACGTGTTCTCTAAAGGGAAAGCGGATATTCTACCCCCACATCGTCCCTATGATTGTTCCATCAATTTAATTCCCAAGGCTCCTCTGCCCAAAGGGAGGTTGTATGCTTTGTCCATCCCAGAAACCAAGGCCATGGAGGAATACGTCCAGGAGAGCCTAAAAAAGGGCTTCATTCGACCTTCCAAATCTCCCCTGAGTGCTGGCTTCTTTTTTGTGGAGAAAAAAGATGGTTCTCTCAGGCCGTGTATCGACTTCCGTGCTCTTAACAAGATCACGATAAAAAATACGTATCCTCTTCCCCTAATCTCCGTAATATTTGATCAATTGAGGACAGCCACCATCTTTACCAAGATTGATCTCAGAGGTGCGTACAATCTCATTCGCATTAAGGAAGGCGATGAATGGAAGACGGCTTTTAGTACCCAATCAGGCCACTACGAGTACTTGGTTATGCCGTTTGGTCTTTCGAACGCCCCAGCCGTCTTCCAAGATCTTATTAATGACGTCCTACGAGAATTTTTGGGTTGTTTTGTAGTCGTATATTTAGACGACATTTTGATCTTCTCACGGGACTTAAACTCGCATAGGGCTCAAGTGAGACAAGTTCTGCAGAAACTGAGAGACAACCAGTTGTTTGCAAAACTGGAAAAGTGCGAGTTTGAGGTGTCCCAGGTGTCCTTTCTGGGTTACATTATTTCCTCTGAAGGATTCCAGATGGATCCCAAGAAGTTGCAGGCTGTCATGGATTGGTCTCGTCCCACCAACTTGAAAGCAGTCCAACGGTTTCTTGGTTTTGCTAACTATTATAGACGTTTTATCCACTCTTTTTCGTCTATAGTGGCGCCCCTGGTTGCATTAACCAAGAAAGGGGCCGATCCATCTAAGTGGTCCCCACAAGTTGAGCAGGCCTTTCAGGCTCTCAAACAGGCCTTTATCTCAGCGCCAGTGTTGAGACATCCAGATCCGGATCTCCCCTTCATAGTAGAGGTAGATGCCTCCGAGGTAGGGGCCGGAGCAGTCTTGTCCCAAAGAGATCCTGAGTCGTTGCTTCTTCACCCCTGTGCATATATGTCCAGGAAGTTTTCCGTAGCAGAGGCTAACTACGACGTAGGGAACCGGGAATTACTGGCCATAAAATGGGCCTTTGATGAGTGGCGACACTGGCTGGAAGGGGCGGTTCACCAAATTTTAGTTCTTACGGATCATAAGAACTTGCAATATATTGAAACGGCCAAAAGACTCAATGCTCGACAAGCTCGCTGGGCCTTGTTCTTTATGCGATTCAATTTTATCATCTCATATCGACCAGGGTCAAGAAACATCAGAGCAGATGCCCTCTCTCGATGTTTTTTGCCTCAACAGGAGAACAAGGCCAACAAGATCGCTATTATTCCAACATCTTGTATTCATGCGGGCGTTAGTCAGACCTTGGAGGGTTTGATTCATTTAGCTCAGAGCCAGGCCCCTGTCCAAACTCCTTCTGGTCGATTGTTTGTCCCCAAGACCTTACGTCGCAGAGTTCTTTCAGAACTGCATGAGTCTAAGATTGCAGGTCATCCAGGGATTTCTAAGACCTTGGATCTTCTGTCCCGTGTGGTTTGGTGGCCGGAGATGGCTAAGGACACCAGGGAATTTGTGCTGTCTTGCCCAATTTGTGCCCAACACAAAGTTCCTCGATCCCGGCCCTTAGGGGAACTGGTACCCTTATCCATTCCATCTAAGCCTTGGACATACTTGGCTATGGATTTTATTGTGGGCCTCCCTGTCTCCTCACAGTGTCAAGTCATCTGGGTCGTGGTGGATCGATTTTCTAAGATGGCACATTTTGTGGCTCTCAAACAGTTGCCTTCGGCCAAAGAATTGGTGGGGCTATTTTTGCAGCACATTTTTAGACTCCATGGATTGCCCATTGATATGGTATCGGATCGCGGTCCACAGTTTGTGGCACAGTTTTGGAGACTGTTCTGTACAGCTCTCAAAATCAAGACCAGTTTGACCTCTGCTTTTCACCCGCAGGCAAATGGACAAACCGAGCGACTAAATCAGTCACTCAAGCAATATCTTCGCTGTTTTGTGTCCAAATTACAGAATGATTGGGTCAACTTCCTCCCATTTGCGGAATTCGCATATAATAACGCCTATCATTCTGCCACTAAATCTTCACCCTTTTTTATTGTGTATGGGTTCCATCCTCGGGCTAACTCCTTTGAACCAGGAACTTCCACGCCCCCTTCGCATTCAGTTTCTGGCCTGAAGGTCATTTGGAAAAGAACGCACGAGGCACTCAGAGAGGCGGCTGCGAAAGAAAAGAAGTTCGCAGACAGATCCAGACGGCCTTGTCGATTTAGATTGGGTGATTGGGTGTGGTTATCCACCCGCAATATTAATCTTCACCAACCTTCGGCAAGGTTAGGGCCTAGATACATTGGTCCCTTTCGGATCATCAAAAGGGTTAATTCGGTGGCCTTTCGTCTCGGGTTACCTAAATCCCTGAAGATCACCAATACATTTCATGCCTCCCTTCTGAAACCGGCGTTCTTTTCACACAAGTTTCCGCGAAGGATAAACTCTGGGTCTTCCCCAGTGGTGGTTCAAGGGCAACAGGAGTTCCGGGTGGAGAAAATATTAGACTCCAAGTGTTCCAGAGGTTCTCTACGATTCTTGGTACATTGGAAGGGGTTTGGCCCGGAGGAGAGATCCTGGGTTCTTGATAAAGACCTGCATGCTCCCCATCTCAAAAGAATTTTCTTTAGGGAGTTTCCGGATAAACCCGGTGGTAGGGATGCGTTGATCCCTCCTCAAGGGGGGGGTACTGTCAGGGCTCAGGACGCCCGGCGGCCGGGGGATGGAGCACGGAAGGTGCACCAGGCTGTCAGGGCTCAGGACGCCCGGCGGCCGGGGGATGGAGCACGGAAGGTGCACCAGGCACTTCCGCCCGGCTCAGCCGAGCGCCCGCATCGCACTTCCGCCCGGCGGCGGAACGTCACTTCCGCCCGGCAGGGGAACACCTCATACAGTTCTCGGCGATCCCCTGCAGCCGACTAGCGGTTGCTGGGCAACAGGGGACGCCGAGACAGGCAGCGCGCGTTCAGCCACCTGAACGCAATCCTGCCTGGGGGCTGGGCTACGGCGGCCGTGGATTGGCTGATCTAGCCCTTTTAAGGGATGATCCCAATCAACATGGCGCCGGTTATAGTTTCTTCTGAAGCCCCAGCCGGTTTGGAGCTTTCTCCTAGGTTCTGTTCCAGCGTTCCAGGTTCAGCTTCCTCAGTGTTTTCTCCAGCCCTGTTCAGTACCCCCAGCCTGGGTCACGTGAGTGCTCCCGTGGAGCCAGGTTTCCTTTTCTTACATTCTGTTTAGTCTGGCAGGTTGCCAATATTTTCTGTTATCCGGCTGTCAGCCTATTAGTGATTTCTGAGTCCTAGTGGATGCCCCGCCGTGGGCGTCTCACTGTCCACTCTCACTGGAAGATTCCAGTTTATTCTTCAGTTCTCTTTCCCCTTGTCATTTCTGTTACCTTTCCTGGTTGAGCCCCCAGTTCTGTCTGTGGGTTGGTTTTGGGAATCCGCACTTGTGGTCACCTTTTGTTTTGGGTGATTCCCCAGTAGTCGCTTGTGTCTGTGACTGGGTCACGTCCCCGTCTCGGGCCAGGTGCCGGTAGTTAGGGGTTTATTCCAGCCAGGCCCTCTAGTTAGGTATCCTTTTGAAGTACCCCCTGACGATCGCTTACCCCTTGTCCCATCCTAAGACCTGGCTGCATCGGGGTTGGAGCTGGCTTAACCGGCTCCTTCGAACGCGGCGGCCACAGGCGAAGCCTAGTTCCTGCAGGGGTTTGTCATCTGCCCGGGGGACTCAACAGAGCCAGAGTAGGGTTCGCTGTGGCCGTCCTAACCGGCGGTCCCGGCTACGGGCTCACGCCTGACTCCTGTTTCCGGTTATCCACCTTGTGTCTAGGCGGGCCTCATAACACTGCTTGCTCTGGGGGAGGGGGGGCAGCATGTGCTGCCTGGGTCCTGGGGAGCCCTCCTCCCCTCCACAAAAGTTCTGGGGCAGGCAGGGAGACTTCAATCTCCCTGCCTGCCACCGTCCCACGGCTCCCTGCCGCGGACGCTCGTCCGCCGCAGGGGTTAAGATTCGCCGTGAGGGGCAACTCGCCCCTCCGACATTGAATACAGGGAGAGTGAGTGGCAGCCAGCCCTCCGGAACACAGCGAGTGTGCAGCAAATCCTAAACAGGATTCGCTGCACGTGGCGATATTTTATATTGAATACTGCCCTAAGTGTTACAATAAGTATTACAAGTAACAGTGTAAACTGTTTAATGTATAATTTTAAATATCACTAAACATTAGCTGTATTTGTTTATTACAGTACATCATAATACACTTCAACGTATTTAACTATTAACATATTGGCTTATCTTTGGCATAACTATATGCCGTAATGCAGCCCTTTCATGTTCCCAGCATAGGGGATGCAAAACTGTTTTTCAGACCAATTCATGCTTAAAATAAACTGCCACAAGTAAAGACAATAAACAGAAGTATTTTAAATCCTGCACCTAAAGAACAGAGTGTAATGCAATGTTTACTGAACTTACTGGTGCATTCAGTAAAGAGTTTGTTGGATATTAGGAAACACATAGTTGCACTATTTTATTAAAGGCAAACAAAAGGGATTTACCCTGTTTTTTTCCCCACCAAGTTTATTTTCTTGATCACATCAATTACAGAGCATCCTCTATCCCCCCCCCCCCCCCCCCAAAAAAAAAAAAAAAAAAACACATTCCGGAGAAAACACCATATTCACAATTGAAACCATGAAAATGGGTCATTTATCGGGGATTTTTTCTCCCGCCAAAGTCAGTCACTTTGCACTAGGACAAGCTCGTACTCTCTTTTACTAAGCTAAAGTATATTAATGAACCACTCATGACATAATTTTAACTAGAGCATCTTCACAGTTTTTGTCATTTTCACCCAAAAAGTGAAACTTCAGGCCTCTTGCCAGAACAGAAGATGTTGACTCAGATCAAAAAGCTTTCACACGTTTCTTATTCAGGTCGTCACAACTTTCCTACACTAGCCGATTTTGATTTTCTCAATTTCAGTTTTTTTCACTCCGCCCAAATGCTGGGCTTTTATCATAATACATTTTCACACACGACACTTGACTGTATACTATACCTTTTTCTCTCTTCTTCCTGGTCCTATCTAGATGGTCTTTCAGCATAATGCGTATCTGACGTTCATTTTGTAGGTCTCTAACAAAGGAATGTTTTAGCAAAGTATCTGTTGTAGGGCGATGTGTGTAGTTCTTAATTAGGCAGTTATCAACAAAATGAAGAAATTTCTTTGACCTAAACAGATAGAAATATGAAGTGTGAATAGTTTGTGGCCATTAGATATTACTTAATTTGCATAATATATGAATATAGAACTCTGTAATACACTTTTACACAACATACTTCCAGACAGCATAGATCTAAATTACCCGTCCTGTTCTAAAAATGTGGACATCACTGATACAGCCAAATGCATTCCCGCCAGTGGGCTCTACATGCCCCAAACAGACACTTGCTGGCGTGGGCACTTTAGGTTTTAAAATTCTCTTGGTTTGGCAGCAAAATTTCAAAATATTAGTTATCCAAATTATTCTGAAAACCATAGACTCCAAAAATGTACTTTTATTTTTATGTTTTGCTAAAAACCTATGAAGAACATCTGTAACTGACACTACTGGGGAAATAACATGTAACTGGCACTAAATATGTGCAAGGACATGATTGCTTGGCATTCAAATGCAGTGTCTGAGATAGTACACAAACACAAACACAAACTTTGTTTCATTTTTTAAAACCTTGTTTCATGCAAAAATAAAATATATTTGTGTGTATCTCATGTGTTTAATGTGCTTGTACATCATAAAAGCAAGATACCTCAAGATACTGTACCTCTTTCAAATAAAAAAATATTCCAAAATACGGAATAATCCCTTATCCAAAATTATTCCGGTCCCGAGCATTTTGGATAAGGGATACTCAACCTGTGTGTATATCTATCTATCTATCTATCTATCTATCTATCTATCTATCTATCTATCTATCTATCTATCTATCTATCTATCTATCTATCTATCTATCTATCTATCTCTATAGATATATATATATATATATATATATATATATATATATATATATAGCTATATATATATATAGATATATATATATAGATATATATAGAGATATATATATATATTATTTTTCATTTCTCAATAAACTCCTTGGCATGGGGGTGCTGTGATAAAATGCTGATACTCTAGGGTGCCTTTATTTTTGGAACGACTGGTGTAATCTTTTCCATCTTACAGCTATCAGCAGTCTGTCTGACAACCTAAAGGTGCCCACATTTTCCGATAATCGGTCGAAAATCGGTCGAAAATCAGCCGATGCTCGCTCCCGTGGATCTTTTGCTAAATCTTCTGATCTTACGTGCTGCACAAAAGATCAGAAGATTTAACAAAAGATCCATAGGAATGCACACGGGATCTTAAGAAAAATCTTTGGTAAAGATGTGCGCTTGCCTGAAATCTTTTGTCCAGATCGGACAAAAGATTTGAAGGCTAATTTATGCGCACATCTTATGATCGCAGATCTTTCCCTTTTTTGATGATAAGAAAACCTGCAAATAAAAAAAATAGAATTACCTATCTCTCTGTATCTATTGTATCTGCACATTTTACAATAATGACGCAGATATTTACACAATCTGAATGTAGGCATAAGGTCTGATTCTTCAAGAAGCTTTATTTTATATACTGAAGCTCCCTATAAGTGTATACTGTATAGCACTGTAGCACACGATTTTCCTCCCTTTGCCGAGTTGTCCTTCAACAAATCCAATTACTTCTGTAATTTGCAAGAAAATAAAGGCTCTGGAAAGCAATACATTTCTGTTATCTATCCATCTGTGTGATTATTAATTAATTCTTTCCACTAGACCTGTCAGCTGTTAAATGAGCACATGAGGCCATTTTATCCCATACAGATTTAAGGTGCATACACACTGAGCGATTTTCGCGCATCCAAGTGATTTTCCCAGGGGTGGATGGCTTTCCCTATAGGACGATAGGGAAAGCCTTCCACCCCATCTCTCATCTGCTGATATTTCCAGCAGATGAGCAGTGGCAGCCGGCGATGATGCAAGAGAGCGCATTAGCGTTCACCGCTAATTGCCTGACTGTACACACTGAGCGTCTATGAGCTGAAAGCAGCTTTGCTATCTAAATTACCAAGAACATTGTAATCACAGAGGTAATAGGGTAAAAAAACAACACTGTACATACTCTGTATAAGTCTTCCATTGCTGCAAGCATTTTTTTTATTCAGTTCGATGTGTATACGTAATAGTACTGTATAATATAATCCATACCATTTCCTTGATTTGAGTTTTGGTGGCTGGTTCCTGGGAATTAGGAAAAGGGCTCTCATAGGATGCATGTCACATAAGGCTGGAAAATAAGAGCAGAATAATCTCTATTTGTGTAAAAATCATCACACTGAACCAAAACCACACCCAAATCTAAAGGTGTGTACACACTGGCAAATATATCGGGCGTTCGATAATGTATGGGCACCTTTTAGCTCTGTTCAATTTAAACATGTACTCCAACTTTGAAGGCTATCCTAGTTATTCAAAGCTGCAGGTTTGATCTATATGTGGCTAGATTTAGGCATCCTTTTCCCCTAAATTAGCTCTGGCATGTTGACAAATCTCAGTTTTTAATATCACATTTACAGAACAGTTGTGCAACATCACATGCTTTTTCTGAGACCGTAAAACCCATCACTGCATCAACAATTAACAGACACTGGATAACCCAGAAGGACATTTTAGAAATGTCACAATTTTGTTCAAATGGAAAATGTTTGGATTAAATGTTTTGACATTTAAGAATTATCTCCAAGGACCATTCTAAGGACAGAGTAATAGACTGTCCCTTTTTGTAATTTAAATGTTGAAAATGCATTACGAAACTGTTGGAAACTTACTTGCAGGCAAAAATAATAATAAATATACTGGATAAACACAAAATGATCAAGCTTGCAACAACTAATTAAGCTTGCATTAATTCATTTTCACAGCTTGTTAAATGTAAAGTATGACATTAATATATTGAGTGAATATGTATATGATTTTCTTCAAATATAATACACATGAATATTTAGCGTGTGTGTGTGATAAACTAAAGTATCCCTACTTACAGCACTGGAGCGAGATTTAAGATTTGTAATGAAGAGGAGTTTGGACAACACGACCTTAAGAGGATACATCCCCAGGATCACTAAATACCAATGAGATTCTACAGTACTTACAATTTATCTAGCACCTTCTAGAACAGGGGTGGACAATAAGCGGCCCTCCAGGTATTGATGAACTAACATCCCAGCATGCCTTGCATCAGATTCAGCATGGCCAAATAGCAAAACTAAGGCAAGTCATGCTGGGATGTGTAGTTCATCAACAGCTGGAAGGCCGCATATTGCCCACCCCTGTTCTAGAAGATAATAGCTAGAATTGGTTTGGTTTTTATGGGCAACATCTCCACATCTATAAACCCAGAGTTTAGTAAATGTACCCCATACTATGTATGTATATACACAAACACACTAATCTAACAGCCCCAGCACATATAATGAGTCACCTCGGTCTCTGTCTCTCCATACCTGGCTTCACCTCCTCACTGAAAAGCTTTGCACACAAATCCAACATTGGCCCCACGTGTTAAAGAGGGACTTTAGATGCCCAAAAAGAGAAAAGTTTTTTCTTGTTGTCCTATGACAACAAAGATTTTCAGACTTTCTAACGGGACAGCAGAAGAGTGTCTATACAATCTTCATTATTATATACTCTTTCAATTACCTACCACTATCTCACTCCCGAATTGCGGTGTGACCCCCTGCAATGTTTTAATACAACAGGCTCACACTCACTCTATCAGGGACAGCAGATGGGTGACTTTTCTATCAGCAGGACAGTGCCCGAAAAGGGAACTGTTCTAATGAAATCTGGATGATTGGGAGGTATGCAATGGAGAACTCACTGTAGTGCATACATGCGATTTTGTATTGCCACATTCACCTTGGGACAAAATTTTAAATGAATATTTATTTTTTAATTAAATGGTTAATGAATCCTCTGAAGTACCTGATGTCCAAAATTATGTTAAATATGAGCCTAGAATTCACTCCATAGTAATTGGGTTGAACTTTGATATACTATAATGCTGCTTTCCCCTTTAAGGCATTACTTACGTGGAGATCCTTCTGCCATTTCTATGGCTGTGATTCCCAAAGACCAAAGATCGCTCTGTGGAGTCAGTAAAACAGGGTCATTAGCAAAACAGTAAGTAAGTTTCCAAGAAAATATTCAGTAGTTGAAACTAGATCAATTGCATATTTAATAATTCGAACATGGATGAGGTGTGGGTTAATAGACTGACATACTGTATATTGTATATATTGATACATATTGTTGACAAGAGTGTTGTTTTCCTTTCCAGGGGTTCATGATGAAAACATTACAGTAATTTTTGAAAGTTATAAAAGTGTTGAGAAATGAATGTAAGCTGGTGAGAGAACTCCAGTTCTACCTATTGTACCCCCTTAACTCCCATGGTCAAATTTTTACTCTTTGTTCTCTAGCCCAGTAGATCTCAACTTGGGTTTAAGTACTGAAGACCAGTTGGGGGTACTTGAAAGTAATATTGGTAATAGTGGAAGAAGAAAAAGAAGTCTCCCGATGGCAAAAGAAGTCTCCCATTGACATGGAGAGGAACCACGTTGCGTCACTTCTGGTTCTGTCTGCAGCGTCATCAGTGACCAGCAATTCACTGGGAGCTACCTGCGCTGCCCTCAGATATCAGCGATCATCTGCGCTGACACAGGTGGAGGAAGCAGCAGCTTTAATCCTACAGGTGTTAACAGGAACCCTGGAGACAGACCTCAGCCAGCAGACATACACAGAGGGACCCAATTTCTGACTGCACACTACTCCTATGCTAATCCTTAACACATACCGCTCACTTCCACTCCACTGGTAAGTACTGTGGATATTTTAAATTGAGGATAGAGGGTACTCATAAATGAAAAGGCTAATCAAGGGGTACAGGAGAGAAAAATGTTGGGAACTCCTGCTCGACCCTTCTAATCCCACTAAAAATCAAGGTAGTGATATTTACTGCCTAGATAATTAATCCCCCTGTGTACAGTATAGTGCTATGAGTTCCTCAGTTCTTCTAGATTCTCTTCCTAAATGGCAAAAAAAACAGCACATCTGATCATCTATAAATATTTTTCATTATAGAATGCGGTTAATGTCATGGATAATGCGTACAATCTTTTTCCAAACCCCTGGACACAACTGAATAGGAGACAAACACCCATCATTTCACATATTTTAAAGTTGTATTACACATGACATTTTATAAGAAGCCCCAAGGACTGCTTTGTGCAATTTTTTTTTCTGTGTGTCCCCTTCCCTCAAGTACAAAATGCTTGACACCTGGACTTTCCACTTAATTTATGATTGCAGTCATCTAGATAGTCCAGTAGCATAGCATATGGATTCATATGGATCTCCCTCTCCTCCTTCACACACTCCAAAACATTGGCCTCTCTGACACTGGCTTTGAATGGTTTACCTCTTAACTCATCAACCATTTCTTATCAGTCTCTGCCTCTGGCTCCACCTCACCACCTTCAATCCTTTCTGTCGGTGTCCCTCAGGGTTCTGTCCTTGGACCCCTTCTGTTCTCACTGTACACCACTTCCCTGGGTGCACTCATTCACTCCTTTGGCCTCCAAAACCACCTCTATGCTGATGACACACAAATATACCTCTCCTCTCCTGACCTGTCTCCCACTGTTCTCTTTCAGGTTTCCAACTGCCTATCTGCTATCATCTCCTGGATGTCTGAGCGCTCTCTGAAGCACAACATGGACAAAACTGAACTCATTATCTTTCCCCCACCTAGAGTTACACCCTCTACTAATATCTTTATCACTGTTAGCAACACCATCATCTCCCCCATTTCCCAACTCCGCTGCCTGGGTGTCACTCTTGACTCCTCCCTCTCCTTTGCACCTCACATCCAAGATCTGTCCCATTCCTCTTGGTTCCAGTTAAGCAACATTGCCCGCATTAGGCCTTTTCTCTCCCAGTTTGCAACTAAACTCATCATCCATTCACTGGTCATTTCACGGCTCGGCTACTGCAATGTTCTCCTCACTGGCCTTGCTTGCTTCCAACTGGCTCCTCTCCAATCTGTCCTTAACTTCTCAGCCAGGCTTATATTCCTCTCCTGCTGCTCCACTTCTGCCACTCCCATTCAACAAAATCTGCACTAACTCCCATTCACCTACAGAATCCTCTTCAAACACCTCAAACTCACATACAGGGCCATCTTTAATTCCATTGCTCCTTATATCTCCAACCTTATCTCCATTCATACTCCCTTCCTCTATGGTCGGCCGACAACTGTCGTCTCTCCGACACCCTGATCACTGCTTCCCACACCAGAGTTCAGGACTTTGCCCGTGCTGCACCCCTTTAGTGGAACGCACTCCCTCAATCCATTAGACTCTCCCCAACTTGGCAAAGCTTCAAACAGGCACTGAAAAATCACCTACTGTACTCATCAAAGCGTACCTTTCCACTGCATAACTTAGTTCTGAGGCTTGTCCTCTGACCCCTGCCACACGCCTTGACAATCTCTGCCTGCTTACATCCTGCCACTTGCTTGCACCTCATGTAGGTCAGATGCACTAAGCTTCAAAAGTGATAAAATAGAGAGTGATAAACAACCAACCAATCAGATCTTCCCTGACTCCTCTCTCTCTTTCCCTGACTCTCTTTATTACAGTCCCTCTCTCACTCCCACTCTTTTTTGCTCTCTTTCTTTTTCATGATGCCCCCCCCCCCCCCCCCCAATACCCCTCTCTTTCTTCCTCTCCCATTTTTCTCTGTCTCACTTTTCAAATCCCTTTCTGACAGACTTTTTCTCCCTGATACTATCTATTTTGCTCTTTGCTGTCCTTCTTGCTTTCCTATAGCTCTACTTGACACCTTCTCTCTCCTCTCTCTCTCATAGACACCCTATCTCTAACTCCTTGTCCCCCCTAACTCTTCTCTCACTCTTCCTGATACTCTATCTCTCACTCCCTTTCTTCACCCTCTTTCTCTGGCTCCCCTCTCTCCCCTACTCCCCCTATCTCTCTCCTTAACATCCACTTTTTCTCTCTCGCATACCCTCTCTCTCTGACATCCTCGCTCTCTCCCTTCTCTCTCTCTCTCTCTCTTCCTGAGAGCATCTCGCCCACTCCCACAGTTTCTCCCACTCCCCTTATTAGAGAGGGGGATGATCTGGCAACCCTAGCTATGATTCTGGTGGTCAATGGAGAGTCCATAAAAAAGGTAAGGGGAATAGTAATTCCAGTGTTGGGAGGAAGCATCAGTTTTATTGGTGGGGACCCAGCCAACTTAGTTGTCATGTGAACCTGGGCTTTGAGACTGCAGAGGGAAAGGTAAGAGCAGGAAGACCAATCAGAAGCTACAATGAAGAGATTGTGCCATCTGATGGACTCCTTCTCCCATGCATTCTATAATGGTGAGTTTGCTGATTATGCATTACAGCACCAGTATAGTTCCTTGAAAAATTGCCGCAGTTATCCAATTAGAATGAACACTAGGTTAGAGATATTGATGTGGGAGGTGATAGTGAAGCTTTAAAGAAATGAAAAATAATTACATCTGCATATAGTAGCCAGAGGAGTAGTGGTATTAATGAAAACGTGGTACTTCTTTACTTTCACGCTTCGCTCGCCCACGCTGCGGGCTCGGTGGCTCGCTACGCTCGCCACGCTATTTAAAATCAACTCCATGCCAACATGGATAGTGGAGGTATGAACTATCCATGTTGGTATGGCGTTAAGTTCCTTTATTTTACATAGTTTGTGGCGAGCGTAGAAGCCGGAAGTAGCACGGCGCCATGCTGGCGCCGTGAAAGTAAAGAAGTACCGAAAACGTTTGCTGTGACAGATAACACCCAATCATGTTCTGTAAAGGTATCTCCAAAATATGGGCTACATCGCCAGTGAACTGTGTTGTAAACCAATTTTCATCAGTGCAAACTGGTTATTGTTATGAATAAAAAACTAAACCTACTGTATCTTGTGAAATAGAAATCTATAAAAGAGGTACAGTCGTATTATGCAAAAAAAAAATATTTCACCATTCGACCTCCATGCCCTTCCTCTTTATAGAGGTTGGTGAGGGACTGGTGAGATTGTGCAAAGAATAACTTTTTCTGAGAAATGGTCTCTGCGTCAGTTAACCCTTTCAAGTCCAACATTTAGTCAGGCTCAACAGTCCTAGCGCTAGTAGCTGATCCAATGGTAAGCCACTTTAAAATAATATTCAACATTCAATGTAGACCATTTTTGAATAATAATAAAAGAAATTACAATAATTTAATCATTTAAATCAGACTGTTAGAATTGCAAAAAAAAAAACAGTTTGGACTGCAAAAGGTTAAAGACCTTTTTGATATTGAGGAATGAAATAGAATTTAAAAATTTGAATCATTTCATGGCCTTAGAAAACATACAGTATAATATCATAAGTATATGTTCAGCTTTACTAATGACTGTTCCAGTTCCACTCTGTCATCTATGAAGCGGTCAACTTTTGTTAATGATCTGTTACCAATGTACAAATGTGTTCTCATACACCTAGGGGTATAAAATAATAAAGATTTCAAAAGTGGTGATTTTGCCTATAGATACTCGCTATCATTTTCTAGGATGCAAAAGAGAAATTATAGACAGAATCTGATTGGTTGCTATAGGCAACATCACCACTTTTCATTCTTAGAAGTTTTAGTATCAACTAGTGTTAAGTGCTTTTTCGGGGGGGGGGGGGATTACGTTTGTTTAAAAGTACTAATCGCGCACCTAACGTGCGCTAGGGACAGCCCGCCGAGTAATGCTGGGTGGGACTGTCCCCTGCAATCCCCCCAGTAATTAGTCGCCTAGGCATTATATCGCCCTAGCCGCTTCGCTAGCTCAACTAGCTTTATCCTGTCCCACCTGCAGGGGCAACGCTAGCCCTGCTGCTGGCTTTAAGCTGCACACGAGATCTTGTGATAAAAGTGAGATCTCACACATGCCCAGAGAGTCGGCCAGGGGGGGAGAAAAGTTTTTTTTTTTTTAAATGTGCATGCACAGGGCTGCCTGGGGCACCAATAAGGAGAGCCATTAAGGCATAACAGCTCTCCTTATCGGAGCTGGGGGGTGTTTATACATTCGCCCATAACGATTTCCTGCTTCTCCTCTTTATGCAGGAGAAGCGGGCCATAAACATTATGGCCCCATTGATGCATCTGCCCCCAAGTCACTAACCGTTTATTTGGTGTGATTATAGGAATGGTTTATAAGGACACATATGGATAACCTAATCATATCTGCCCTCCCAGACTCCCACCTCTCTGCACTCCAATCTGTCCACAATGCTGCTGCCCGGTTAATCGCCCACTCCAAACTATGGTCTGCTTCCTCTTTTCCTACATTCTGATACAGCGTCTCCAGATTTACTTCTTCATCAATGCCAACTAGCTCTCATCCTAACCCATCTGCCCCTCACTGTCTACCTCATCTGTGTCACCCGCAGTGTTGGCCCCTTCCCTTTAGAATGTAAAGTTGTAGTTAGAAAAGTGTACTGCATAGCACAGTTGCCTACCCTCCTTGGAATGGCCGGATTGAAGACCCTCCCGGTCAAATACCGGCTGTCAATGCTGTTTAGGGAGGACTTAAAATGACACATTTAGCCTCGCCCCCTCATCATAGACTCGTGAATGCAGTTTTTTGGGGGGTTCTGGACTACATGACATCAGTCTCCACCTCCACCCCGAAGTGCAGATGAATGCCTCCTTTCCTGGCTTTCTTACTTATTACCTAATAGGTCACAATAGGAAAAGGACAACATGCTTTACTAAGTTTAACTGAATACAGTTTTTCTTCAAGGTTAACACTTAAAGCATTTCAAATAATTACACTTTTTTATTTTTCATTACAGAAATATTAAATGTTTCGACTAAATACAGTTGTTATTTTTTTATCTATCGTGTTTATTATGTGGTCTATTTAAAAATGGAGAACACATTGTACTGAAGAGGGAGGAATATCATCGCAAAACATTAATTAAAATAAAACAGCGACCATGAATTCAATAAAGCCTGTACAACAACTGTGATTCAAAGTGTTTGTATAGTAACAAGTTGAAAGTTCTGCATGCAGGAAATATGGTGCTACCTTTATATGGCAGTAGATGGCAGTAGATCTAGCTCTCCATAAACAAACACCACATAGAAATTCAGTGCTGAAACAGGCAGCTTGCTTAGAGCTGTGGTTATAAAGAATAGAATAGAATAGAATAGAATCAACTTTATTGGCCATGTGTGCTTGCGCACACTAGGAATTTTTTGTGGATATACAGTGCAGCATCAGCAGGGATGAAAAAAGGGGGGGGGGGGGCATTACATACATTACATTGAGACATTACATGTGGGGGACGCAGCCCGCCGATCAGCACAGCGCCTAGGCAGCCATCCGCGGCGCCACTGGTCGCTGAAGTAGCTGTGGAAGGTAGCAGTAACAGTATGAGCACAAACATTGCAATTAAAGCAGAGACAGTACAGTTATCACATAGGGGACACGGGGTTACATATGGCTGAGTGCACAGATCCTAGGCAGCCATTTGCGGCGCCAACTTGTATCTTCCTGGGGCTGGTGGTGGTGGCGGGGGGGAGGGGGCAGAAAGAGTCAGTGAGGCCGGGGGAGAGTCAGTCAGGAAGGGGGGTGGAGGGCTCGGGGGTCCTGCAGAGTTACCCGGGGCCGGTGCGGCCTGTCTGGGGGGGATCATGCCAGGCTGATATGATGTGGAGACCTGCCCTGCCCCCAAACTGCCTTGTTCAGCCATATTCCCATCTTCTGATCCTGAAGTTGTTTCTGGGGGGGGGGTTTTCCCCGTACAATGTTCCAGATGGTGCTGCCGGTGGTGTGTTGCTGCCAGGGGGGGGGAGAAGATGGTACTGCGGGTGGGGGGGCCGCGCTGCCCGATGGATGGTGCTGCAGGCGGGAGCACAGCTCTGTCCGCCTCTGGCCGGGTGCCGCCGCATCCTGCGCCAAAGGGCCTGATTCAGACCTGTAAGCAAGACTGCACTGCTGCACTGTGGGTGGGGCAGATGTAACATGTGCAGAAAGAGTTAGTTAGATTTGATTTTGTTTCTGTGCAGGGCCACGATAAACCTGGCTATATCTTTATCTATCTATCTATCTATCTATCTATCTATCTATCTATCTATCTATCTATCTATCTAGTGCATAGCCAGATTATGCAGGGGATGCAGGGCATACTGTACCCTGGGCCTCCCTTTGCCACATGTGCCCCCCAGCAGGAGTGCACCGACATCACTAGCTGTCCCTCTTATGCAGCAGCAGGACCAGGTAGTCAGAATTCAAGAAGAACTGCAGGTTTCATGAGCTGGAACTGGAATGGGTCATGTTGTAAGATATTCAAAATCGAATATAACCCACCCCCACCACTTACACCACCTTCCACTGGGGCCCCTTTTTCTGAAGTGCCCTGGGTACCCCCAAGGCTTAATTCAGCCCTGATCCAGTGGTGGAACTTGTGGTTTTTGGTCCCAGGTGCAAAAATATCATTTAGGCCCCTTCTTCAACCCTCATTTCAGGTTTGCGCAGTAGTGGCCCCGGTAGATAGATAACTATCTATCAATAGACAAATAATGTCTGTGCAAAGGTCATTTCCATGAGAAGTTTTTTTATTCCCACTGTGCAGTACATTGCTATACAGTATAATTTTCTATTAAGAAACTCATAAAGAGTTTATTCATTCAATGTCTCTACATACTGTATATGCTAGCAACAAGCAATGTGCAGGGCTAGCATGCTTTCCACGCTCAAGTCTTCACCACCTGCAATAATATTATTTGTCCTATAGCATTCTCTTTGTAAGCGAATGCAATCCTGCAGGCGCAGTGCAGTATACACATGCAGTAAGAGCAGACCGGTCATCTGTATCTACAGCTGGAAATCCTAATTCCCTTGGGGTGCAGAAAGCATTTCAACAATAACTTTTCCCCAGTAACCTATTAGGAAGTGATTCTTACACAGTCAGCATACTTCCTTTAGGAAAGTCTGGTGAGTCCAGTGTTTATCAGAATAGGAGATGACTAATGACACACAGAATATGTTTTCACATGAACCTGATGCGTTTCCGTTGTAAAAATGTGCTTTGTTGAAAGAAAAAGAAAAGACTCACTCTATAGTCATACGTTGAGTCTGGATTCTCGTCACAAGCAATGACCTCGGGTGCCATCCAGTACGGGGTTCCAATGAATGTATTTCTTCTCCCAATAGTTCTATCCAATTGGGCACTTACACCAAAGTCAACTGCAAAAAAAAAAACCCAGTATAAAGCATGGCCAGGAATTCAAATCCCAGTACAAAGAGAAGCAGCCACATCTATACAGTTAACAACTCCTGGAAGCCAAGCCAAGGTTTTTTTCTTTTTTGATGTTTCTGTGCAGGGAATACAATTATAAAAACTAGGTAAATTGT
The DNA here is from genome assembly GCF_055691185.1 of Crinia signifera. Lineage (NCBI taxonomy): Eukaryota > Metazoa > Chordata > Amphibia > Anura > Myobatrachidae > Crinia > Crinia signifera. Next base: position 96,780,780 of record NC_139225.1, on the reverse strand, counting down.
AGAATAAATCAACGGAACTTTCAGCACAACCTATTTTTGGCCTAGACAAAGGCTTTTTCCCCCCTTTAATATGCACACACAAGTTTAATTCATCGAAGAACTTTTGTGAGTGATACATACCAGCGTATAGCTCATTCAAACTAATTGCTTTGCGGGGGTAACTAATTCTAAAATAGCATCTTTGTGGTGACGAAAATAAAAGAAATGTCACATTTTCTCAGGCAACCATCAATTATGTATTTATACAAATCTATCAAGCCGCTGTGGCTTGCCATGGTTTACCTGAAATGTTTTATAATCATCTCTAAACGGATGAACATGCTGAAATAATTGCCTGCGGAGAAGCTGTCTAAATATAGTGGACTATTAAAAGACCAAGAGGTAAAGTAATGGCTGGTTTCTACAGTATACCATAGGCAATTTAGTCAACATTGGTTGAATACTACACTTAACGTATAAAATATTGTAGAATATACTCCTATTATATATGAAGTAGCACTACTGGTTACCTGTAGGGGTTCTGCTTGATGGAAATGGTTGTAAAGGGGAGGACCAATCGGAAGCTGCAAATAAAACTATAGCATCTTGCTATTGGCCATTCCTGTTAGGCTGTGTACTGTATGTAGCTGTTGCTGTGGCTGTGCAGAGTAACAAATAGGCATGAAAGGAGATAAACCATAGAGGCCTTGATTAGCTAAGGTTTGGGGTGTTACAGGGTAATTACAGTATTTGTGGTGTTCTGGATTTTCTGTAGCCTGTAAAACACCGTAAACAGTGGGAATACCATGCCTGTCTGTTGTTACCCAGTTTGTTTTATCACTGTTTACTATTGTAAAGCGCAACGGAATCTGCTGCGCTATATAAGAAACTGCAAATAAATAAATAAATAAATAAAAGGGGTTCAGTATGATTTCCTCTTTCCTGACATTCAAAATACCAATGGTCAAAATACAGATAAGCATTGGCAGACAGTCAAAATATCGACATGTTCAAAATGCCGACATTCATTATGCCGACTTTGTTAAAATGTCGTCTTTTTTTGGTGTATATGTCGACATAGGTCAAACAGACACTGCAGAAGTGTACCATGGTGCCTCACTGTGTTCGGTACACTATTATAATCTAACTCTATGCCCAGTTGAATCGTTATGTAAGAACAAGTAGGTTTAAAACAAAAATCTTGAAAAACTCATATCATATGACATATCCAAATTTTAAATGTCAGCATATTGATCATGTCAGCATAATGAATGTTGGCATTTTTAATGTGTTTGTATTTTGACTGTCTGACAGTGGTTGTCGTATTTTGACCGACGATATTTTGATAAGTTTGACATGGGTTTTTCACATTTTGTTGTCACAATTGTGGATGTTGTTGACATGGACACCGCATCGGTGAACCATGTGCCCTTGCATGGCGAGTGCAGCTTTGGGCATGGTGCCTCGCTACACTCGGCACACTATTCTATTCTACCACCACACCCTAGTGAATGGTAGGGTATGAAATCCTGCCTATCGGCACATGTTGGCTCAAAAAAACCCATGAAAAACCCCTGTCGACCTTACTCATGTCAACCTAATGACCCTGTCGACCTAATGCAATGTTGACCTTTTGAAGGTTTAAACCTAAGGCCTGTCGACCTTCAGTGGTCAACCTAATGTACTTGGACCTTCCTTTGATCAACCTCGTGACCATATATTTGTAAATTGACTGCATCGCATGGAATGGTCATACTCAGGGTTGCCTACCCTCCAGGAATGGCTGGGAGGCTCCCGAAAATCAGGTCACCCTCCCGGGCCCCCGGAAAGGTGGACAAATCTCCCGGATACCCCCCCCCCCCCCTGCATTTCCCCGGCAGCATCATTAAATAGCCGTGATTCCCGGAGAGGAGACTTTAAAAGTAAGCAAGTATAGTTATACTGGTTATACTGTAGGAGGTCGATGTAAGGTTTAAAAGCCACACTCTGGCTTCTGAAAATGCCCCACTAAGGAGGAGCATTCTCACTCAGATCAATTTTAACATGTAACTGGGAATGTACAGTATATCAGTGTAGTTGTACCTCATTTACTGTACTTGCTCATTCTGATCACACTGCAGCTAAACCAAGTTATTTATTATATCCTTATAGATAAAGGACATTGGATGCACAGATTAAAGTGAGCTATAATACATAATGTAATATTTCTTAAGTGTTAGCTGATACATTTTTGTAAGCATCCAGATACTGTACACATGTGGAGCTACAGTGTGGGTTGTGAAAACATCCTGGGCGTGAGAGACACTTTGGTTAATTATATAACTAGGGTGTGTCAAATAGAAACCATCCAGCATCCTGTTTCTTTTAACTGTGAATATGTGTATTGATTTTTTGACCTCAAGTTATCTTTATTACCAGAAATAAGCATATACTGAAATGCTGTGTAAGATGTAGTTAGCAGGCTTTGTCTTACAGAAGTAGAACAATTATTTAGAGCTTTAAACTTTGTTCTTGGTTCCTCCTTTGCACAAAGTGCCCAACTCAGGCTTAGACGCAGGGCTGCGAATTTGCAGCCCTGGCGATTATCGGTGAAGCGTGCATGTGCATAAATCTCCTGTGACTATAATTAAGGACACCGTATGCCTCCGGTGTGTGATTAGTATGTCAAGCCACACCAGGCGTACATACCTCCTAACATCTGTGTCTCGCTAATCGGGACACTCGCGTGTGGTGAAGCCGCACATGCACCCAAAATGGGTGTTGCCTACAGAAATGGGCGTGGCCACACAGGCGCACTGCATCTTTTCCCTTCAGGCTGGGGGGACTCCCAACTGCCATCCCCGCCGTGGGACACTGGTGGCCCCAGGCGGGACGTGGGAATGTCCCCAACAACCGAGATGTTCCAGCAGAAAGCAGGACAGTTGGGAGGTATGGGTGTATCCAGAGGTAGGGAAGCCACTGTATTAATTTAAAATGTTTACAATCGCTTTATGTGTTTTATTTATAAGATATATATACTTAACTAAGCAATAAAATAATTGAAGTCGCATATTGATTAGTAATCTGAAATTCTGATTATTAATTAATATATTTAGTAATACATACATTTTCTGATTTCTAAAATTGAACTACTCTGGTTGGGGGAATAGAAATGTGCTAAGTCTTTGGGGTAAATCTACTAAGATGGGAGTTCTATTGAAGATCTATTATCAATCAGATCTATTATCTTCTAGAAGGTGATATATAAATAAGAAGTAGAATCTGATTGCTATGGAAAACATCCCATATTCAATAGAACTCCCATCTTGGTGAATTTACCTCTTTGTGTACCATTTACAACTGTTCCACAAGAAAAGGCTTTTTGACCAGGGGTAATCCATATTCTAAGCCTTGGTGAGAGATAAAGTAGATATAAATGGTCTAATTTAGCATGAGTCGATAATCGTAGAATTCCCATCGGACTGCGATTAGAAAACAGCCGTCCAATCTGGAAGTAAAAAGTCCCATGCAAAATTGTAAATAATTTGTGAATGCTAACCAGTGTCCACCATCAGTAACCCCCAATGCTGGCTTACCGTGAGTCAAACTGCAGCTCCATTGAATCATACACATTTTCAGTCACTAACCCCCCTGCACATGTACATGGTACGCATGTGCAGTTGTTCCATAATCAATGTCCAAATTCTCTAATTAGCGAGCCATGCTGAATAAGACACAAAGTACCAAACTGAATAGAAAGTGACCCTAAATCGCACATGTAGTCACATTCGATCCAGATTCTAACCCAATGCACAGACCCACGGCACTGGATTGAAGGGAAATGTCATCAGGACCACACACATATAAAGGGCCATATGACAGTAGCTGTATAAAAGGCGGACAGAGGAGGAGCAAGGTTGGAACAAGATTCCCAAACGGACCCTCGCAGGCTCACTTCGCTAACCACGCTCTGGGCAGGGTGGCTTGCTGGACACCTGGTTACTAAAGGCAACCAATGGTGGCATGGATAGTCAAGGAGCAACCCCCCCTTGCCTTGCTCCTCCCCCTGGGCGTGAAAGGTCTTTTAGCCCACTACAATTTAGCAACTACTGATTAACTCCCTGCAAACATTAAGGGTGGTACAGTCCTACAAAGCCCAGGAAAGTAAGAAGTACAGTATGATCTGAGGCGATCTTCCCAAATTATTGCTTGGTAAAAGTTAATGTCATTTTATGATATTTTGTTTGCAATGTTCTTCAATAAACACAAGCAGAAATGAGAACTCCTATTTACCATTTAATGTAATAAGGTAAAACAAACCTTATTAACAAACAGTATATATATATACTTATCTAATAAAGTAATAAGGCTCATGCATATGCTTGCTGCAGTGTGTAACTTACCCAGCTTCACTTCTGCATTCTCTGTAAGAAGTACATTTTGTCCTTTAATATCCCGATGAATTACATGGTGAGTGTGGAGGTGAGCCAGACCCTGCAACACAGAACTCTGTAACTTCTTCTCCCCAGAAAAAGTAAGATGGCAAATAAAAATATAATTCAGAACTATGGTAGCAATGCATTATGGGAAATAGTTATATACCGGTTTACTAAAATCGTCAATGCTCAGCTCTTTTTTGTCATAAATAAATCCCCATGCTACTTTTGATTAGCAGCCACAAGCCAGGCTAGGGGGCAAAGGCACAGTAGAGATGATGGGGGAAGAAACCAGAAAAAAACATGGGGAAGGAGAGTCAAAGGCATATCTGGGGAGGCAGTAATCACAGGCATTCATGAGGATGGAGGTCAGAGGTACATATAGGAAGGAGAGATGATAGGTGCACATAGGGATGCAGGGTAGAAGCACTCATTGTAACTGGGGTCAGAGGCATGCTTGGTGAGGCTGGATGCAGTGCTACATATTGGGAGTCTAAATGATAGGTGCACATAGCGTAGTATGTGGCAGAGGCACTTACATGGTAGGAGGTCAAAGGCATTTTTGATGAGGCATTGGGCAGAGCAACAAATGAGGAGGGGAGATGATAGGTGCCCATAGGAAGATAAAAGTTAGAGGCAGGAATAGAGATGTCAGATACATGCTCTATGAGTCCCAGGGCAGAAGTGTATATGGGGAGGGGAGAGGATAGGTGCATATGGGAAGGCACTGTATTATTGATAACTTATTAAAGAAGGTGAAGGAGGAGCATTAAGGTGAGATGGGGGTGGAAACATATGAGAAGGATGAACTGTGGTGGTTGCATGAAGCCTTCTATAAGAGCACAGCTACTGCAGTACCATTCTTGGTACTGCAGTATTCTCTTGGTATTCTCTGTGTGCACTGTAGAGCACTGCCATTCTTCTCACTGCTTACTGAAATTGTCATGTTTACTATATATATATATATATATATATATATATATATATATATATATAGAAAAAATGGGGGTAACCCTTTCACTGCGCTGAGATAGTAGGCCGCACCTCTATAAGTCCCCCCTGTTAGTGGGGGAAGAAGGACAACAGATACAGCGAATATATAGAGTGCGCCTTAGTTTGTGTCACCACCACCACCAAAAGACAGGTGTATAATAGACACTTTTTTGGGTACTTGTGAGTTATCCGGGCGTCCGATTTTTAAATCGGGTCGGATCGGGACATCGCATCGCATCGCATGCGACCATCGGATGCGATGCGATGCGATGCGATGCGATGACCCGATTTTTCCATAGGAATCAATGTTAAAATGGACTGAGTCCATTTTAACATGGAATTCAATGGGAAAAAGGGTCCTTTTCATACCCCTACTATCCAAGTGGGCATGGAGTTGGATATAAACCTGTGGCGAGCGTAGCGAGCCACCGAGCCCGAAGCGTGGCGAGCGTAGCGAGCCCCGCGAGGGGACACAGAATACCGTCCCCTCGCGGGGCTCGCTTCGCTCGCCACGCTTCGGGCTCGGTGGCTCGCTACGCTCGCCACAGGTTTGTATCCAACTCCATGCCCACTTGGATAGTAGGGGTATGAAAAGGACCCCTTTTTCCATAGGAATCATTTTAACATTGATTCCTATGGAAAAATCGGGTCATCGCATCCGATGGTCGCATGCGATGCGATGCGATGCGATGCGATATCGCATCGCATCGCATCTGATTGTATGCCTTAACTTAAGGCATACAATCAAAAAATCGGACGCCCGGATAACTCACAAGTACCCTTTTTTGTAATTTCATACAATTTATTAAAATGAACAACAGACGTTTTCAGCAAAATTTAATTCGTATGTAGTCATATTTTCCATCATTCCAATAACCCAACGCGTTTCGTCAATTATGACTTCATCAGGGGTATAACAAAAAATGACTCGGTAGAAATAAGCTTCAACTTAAAAAAGACTGGTTCTTCTTTAATTCTTGAACCGACTAAAAATTTTTTTCAAATCAATCACGATGTTGAAATGGGGCAAAAGTAGGATGACGAGTAGAGAGGGGAATTCGTCTGTCCTCTCACAGCAGTATCTCTCTCCTATCCAGCCACTCCAATGTCTGCATATGCATATATATATTAGTGATTTAGTGATGACAATGACAGCACTATTTTATATAGTAAGGAACTCATATGAGGAATGCACGAAAGAAATACACCCCTGAAAACTGATTATATGAATATTTTAAGACAGCTAAGTGCTCTATGGCCAAATTGCTTTCTAATGATTTCTTATGCTTACAAAGCTACTGTCTGATTTAATGTTCTTAGAGCATACACTAGTGGGTTCATTATCCACTATGTAAACACAATGCTGTTGGTTATCAAAGTTAAATCCACTCTGTCAGATCCATAAATTAGCAAACACTGAGCTGTTAATTTTCATATGGAAAAAAACAAACAAAAAGCATCCCTTCAACAAGGCCAAATTAGTTACCTAATGGGTTTAAGAAAAGTTTAATGTTGACAATTAATAAGAAGAGATGACAGAATTCTACAGTAAGGTGAAATAAAACTGTTATTAAATTCAGGCAGTGTCAAGTAGCTACCAGAAACTTTGCTTTTATGACCAGTCAGTTCTCGCTGATGTGCTGCCATGATGTTAGGCTATGCATATCACCTATATTACAATAGTTAAGCATCACTAATGTTCCTGGACACCTTTATGGGGAACATTGATTATATCAAGAGTTGTGAAGTACCATTCTGGAAAGTACTTTGTGCCATACAGCAGATTTGAATCTCCCCTGTTCTGTATGATCAGAGAAAATCATATTTATCTAAACATGTTTTTCCAGCAGCTGGCTTTGACCACATACAGTATAGGGCCAGATGTACCAAGCTTCAAAAAGTGAAAAAAGTGGAGAGTGATAAACAACCAGCCAATCAGCTCCTACCTGTTATTTTTCAAACCCAGCCTGTAACATGACAGGTAGGAGCTGATTGGATGGATGTTTAACACTGTCCATTTTATCACTTTCTAAAGCTTGATACATCTGGCCCATATACAGCAACATACCTCCCAACTGTCCCGCTATTTTGAGACTGTACCGATGTCCCTCCCACGGGTGGCAGTGTCCCAGGGAGGTGGGCGATTGGGGGATGCAGGAGAACACAGCTGCTCTTCTTTACAGAGCAGCAGTGTTCGCAAAGGAGACCTTTAATGCTACACCGGGCGCTCTACTATTATTTGTTTTCCTATTTTGCACCTTAGCAACATTTAAAAAAATGACTAAAAAGCATTTTGTACACTCATTTTGCGAATTGTTTTTAGTTACAGCAGTACTGGTTTGCATATATCTTGTACTGTTTGCATATATCTTGTCCTACTCCTGACATATGCACAGGACGTGAACCCGCCCATTCAATATGCACTGCGATGGGTCCCCGCTCATTAAATATGCACGGAGTGGGACCAGCTCGGCACTCACTGCCTGGGTCAGCTCAGCCATCAGCGCCCGTAGTGCATCGTGTCCCCCCTTCTTGCGGCAAAAAGCTATGACACTGGATGTACATACAAGTTCAACATTTGTATACACAGCCAAACAAAGACTGCCATGTGTTTTTTATATAGTGTTGTTAAATCTGTCGCCATAATCAGTTAGACAGAAATAAACACAAAGGGATAGAAGATAAATGTGGCATAAATCTTTTTTTAACCAATAGTTCTCAATAATGGGTTTACAAGAAACTACCATAGATTGTACAGGTGGGGTGTTAAGCTTCCATCGTCTGTATTGCTTGCTTGTTAATGTTATTATAACTGGTGTGAACATGTTATGCACCTACCCGTAGAACCTCTCTGCATATATATGCAATCCAGTCCTCTTTAAAGCAGTTGCCTTTCGTCTTCTTCACCAAGTCTGTTACCGACCCTGCTCCGCAATACTCCATAACTAGCTGTATGGGAATGAGAACATTTTCATTCAGTACCAGTAAAGAACCATCAATTTTTTCCACTTTGTAGAAATAAGCAACAAAAGTGGTGTTTTCATCCAGTTTTTCAGGATTATCCATCAGTCCACCCATTTAAAAAAGTAAAGATGATCCTGGTTCAGATGTTTGAGTGGAGATGAGTGTGACTGTTTTTTTTAAATGGTATACGGTTACTCGGTCGACAGGAGGAAGGTCGACATGTATTGTGTCGACCACTGAAGGGTCAACATGCATGAAGGTCAACATGACTGAAAGTTGACATGGGGAAGATTTTTCACTTTTTCATAAGCCGACGTGTGCCGACAGTCAGTATTTCATGCCCTACATCCCATAAACCCCATGTCGACTTTTTTGACTGTCGACATTCCTGGTGTCAACCTAATGACCCTGTCGACCTAACCCCATATCGACTTTCATGCATGTCAACCTTCAGTGGTCAACCTAATGACTGTCAACCTTCCTGTCTATCATATGATCCATACCCTTTTAAACCCAGACAATTTCCTAGTTTACGCTATTTATGCTGTTACCAGATGCTGAAATTTGACTGTACAATACTATCACCTATCACTTATAAATATACTGGTCCAAGTGGCATAAGCATGGGTCATCATTCCTTGAATCACATCATCATGGTCAAGCAACCATTGTGTAATTCTGAATTGCCCAGAAAGGGGTTGCACTATAATGGTGCGATTTGCTGCAAATTGTGTCATCAAGTGCTTTTCCTGTCCATATTAGTAGGACAGTAGGCAGGAACCTTTTATGGGTCAACTACTTGTTCTTTGGGATACTCTCAGACATTTCCAGAGAGAAAGCAAGTTTGTCTCTTATCAAATTCTTAGAACAATGATCATACATCTGATTTACTTGAATGAAAATGTTGGTCCAAAAGTAGTCAGATGGAATACTATGTATGTATGTTAACATTAAAACATTTCAAATTTGCCAGAACAAATGTACTGTATGCTACAGTACTTTTTCTTGATGGATTAATAGAAGATCCCCCTTACCCTCCCCTTACTCATTAATTTGTTTGCAAGATTTAAATGAAAGTTCAACATTGTTCCAAGAACACCAACAGGCGGGGGTGTCTAAAAGCTAAGGGCGCCCTTGCTTCCGGTTTTATAGTTGTATACCGACTTTCTGGATTTGCTTGCTAAGCAAACCTGTCTGACCCACTGCCTAGCCTCAAAGATGTGACATTTTATTTTCAGTGAGAGGGGTGTAGTAGATGCTATAATGGTAAAGTGACACTGTACTGTGGCATCATTTGAACTGGAGAGCAATGTAATGTGGCCTAATCTTGCCTGCTCATTATAATGTGAACTAAAGGCACTCTAATGTTATACAGTATAAGCTGGGGCACTTTATGAATACGAAGCAGAGGCACTAAAGTGTGGCATAATAAGAACCGCAAACAATGTAATGTGCCACAATTTGTACTAGAGGGCATTGGAATTTTGTACAATATGAACTGGAGGGTACTATAGTGTGGCATAATATGAATAGGCGGTACTGTAATGTGGCATAATATGAACTGTGGAAACTGTATGTCATCATGTAAATTGGGGTTACTGTGTGGCATGATGTGTGCTGGTAGGCCTATAATGTGACATAATGTGAACCAGGACACTACTGTGGTTAAAAAAATAAATTAAAGCATTACTATGGAGCATAACATTAACTAGAGCACTACTATAAGGTATACAATTAACATCCTCTGTGATAGAGATGTCTCTAGAAACACTGGGACAGGGACCATTCAAAATGTTGCTATGGGGCCCACAAAGTTCTGACTCCATTCCTGCGAACAGGTCAAGAGTGCTGCTGGTAGGCCTCATGCACATGTAACTGATGCCCCATAAATGATTATGCAATTATTCCTATGATAGTTACCCAGAGCTGATCATCCTGTCCTGCTGGGCATTTCTTGATAAAAGCCCCATAGTATGTGGCAATGTTTCTATGGTGTGAGTACTTCTTCAACATGTTTATTTCAAGTTTTATTTCTTCTTCTTCTTCCTGAAAAAAAACAAACAAAAAAACCCACAAAGTTTATTTGTATAATTTAGATAAACATGGGCCTGATTCAACAATGAACAAAGGAGCATAGCCATGTCTAACTGCTGGTTGGTCAGTTTTTTAAAGCGCTCAGATAAGGTTGGGAATGGGGTACACTGGGGCAGATGTATTAACCAATGTTAATACATAACCCCCCCCCCCCAGTATTTGGCGGCCGGGACGATGTATTAACAGCCGCCCAGGCGTTAAATCATCCCGGGCACAATGCCAGCTCAGGGCTAGCCCTGTCCTATCCTCACTGCAGGGACAATGCTAGCCCTGTTGCTGACTGCGGCATGTGCACGAGATCAGCCGGCCGGGGTTCGCCCATGCACAGGATGCCGGGGGCGCCAATAAGGAGAGCAGTTAACGATGGGCATAACGGCTCTCCTTATTGCCAAGGGGGGAAATAATACATTTGACCGCTACGGGTGCCCGCTTCTCCACATTATGCAGGAGAAGCGGGACCAGTTATTTTAAAAACATTAGGAGTAGATTAATACATCTGCCCCAGTATGTCATATCTTCATTGTAAACTTAATTCTAAAAACAAAGATGCAAAAGCAGTCTGTATCTTCCCTGCTTCACAAATATTAATGTATCTGTAGCCTTTGCTTTCTACCTGGAGTACATTTCTCTTTGCTTGCTTAGTTTTTTATTTGATTATATAGCCATTATCCTATTAGACTAGGCTTCGAGATAATGCTGCTATCGCAAGCCACCCCCCCCCCCCCCCGTTTCATCATTTGGGTTCATCACCAGCGCTGTGTGAGCTGCTCGCCATTCCCCTGGTCCCTTTGTCTCCGTGAATGATAATCTGCATCCAAACTACATCCTCCAAACTACTTCCTCCAATCCTCCCCCCATGGGATATTACTGGGACAGTGGAACAGTCCCTCCCAAAAACCATGACTGTCCTGTGTACAGTTGGGAGATATGGGATAGCCCCTGGAAATCTATTCGCAGCACTAACTTACCGCTGCTGATAAACTCTGAATCAGGCCGATTCAGACTGGATCACAGGGCTGCAAATTCGATGGTCAGTGATTCCGAATACATTTCACCCTCTTCGTATGGCTGCACAGGGGCGGGATTTCACTCTGGCGGTGATGCGACTACCTGATTGCTGGGCCCCGAAGATTTGCAGCCCAGTGATCAGGTCTGAATTAGCCCCTATGTGCAGTGGCAGGTAATGTTTAAGATCTCTAAAGCAATTGGTCTGATGCACAGTGTATTTGTACAGTTACATTGATGTGCAAGTACAGATACGGACTGCCTGACTGCCTGACATGTCTACTTGGATGCTGTCACCAAAGTAATCCTCCACCATTTTTCAATGGTGACAGCATCATATGCAGTGACAGTAGACATAACAGCAATTGTTGCAGTGCCAGATTAAGCCTTCGGGGGGCCCGGGGTACTTTAGCCAGGGGGGCCCCCTTGCACTTGTCATTACTGGCCGCGCACTGCATGGGAGAATATTACACTGTCAAAACACAGAGTAAAGGCAGTATAAACTTGGTCAATGGGTAACTGCATATATATATATATATATATATATATATATATATATATATATATATATACACACACACATACACATAAATACATACTATATGAAAAGCCTGTGTTTGTCCCTCTGCACCTTACTCTGTAGGAGACCTCACAGTCCTAGTGCTGCCTTTGATTAAAAACCCTCCCATGACTAAGCTGCTGCTGCTGTTCTCCATGGGCATGTAATGAGCTCCACCAATTAGAGCTCAGCACAAACCTCTCAACCTCTGCCCTCTGGTTTAAAGTGTCATGGGACTTAGACAACTCCCAGGAATGCACTGCACACTTGTGCAATCAGTGTGCCTTGGCTCCTGATGCTCAGCACCATTAATCATTGTCACATTGGCAGATAGGTGAAGCTGCAGCACTACCCCACTCCCATGCACAAAACCTTTAGCTAAAAAAATACATGCCAACCACAGGGGGCCCCTAGCTAGTGGGGGGCCCAGGGGCACTGACCCCTTGTGCCTCCATTATAATCCGGCCCTGAATTGTTGGCAAGTCCTTCTGTCTGGACCAGATGTCCAACTCACTCCTGCCTGGCCTGCATCCCCGCCAGCGGGTCTTGTAGGAAATCTGAGTTGTTTACTCGCAGCCACAGGTGTGGAAAATGAAGGAGGAGCTGTTGCCGTGTCGGGCTGCTTTAGATGACAATCTCCGGACCAGCAGGTCTCTGTAGGCTTGTGTCCACCGAAAACAGAAAAACAACATAGGCTTTAAACCGAGGCTCGAGCACGGTGGCCGAAATGTAGTGCTCTTACTTTGATAGAGTAACCACACTCGTATCCGGGCAAAGCATATGAAGGGCTTTATCCACAAGGCCTACATACTTTGCGGGATCACCACGCTTTTGCTCCTCCTGACCTTCACTTTCTCCAGCTGCTTCTGCAACAGCCTGATCGGGGAAATTACCTGACTCAAGCTGGCAGTGTCAGAATAGACTTCACGTGGGGCATGTTCAAATGGCTGGAAAACCTTGCACAACACGGAAATCAGTCTCCACTGCGCTTGAGTCAGGTGCATAACCCTCCTTTCCCTGTGTCATAGGTGTCTGTGTAGGCTTGAATTGCCTTTTTCTGCTCCTCCATCCTCTGCAGGATATAGAGGGTGGAGTCCCACCGTGTCACAACCTCTTGTTTGAGGTGATGGCAGAGCAGGTTTAGGAGGGATTGATGGCATTCCAGTCTTCGGCAGGCAGTGGCAGAATGGCAAAATGGTTACTAGATTGTAAGCTCCTCCGAACAGGGCCCTCTTCCCTCCTGTTGTCAAAGCCCTCTTCTCTTCACATTTCACTCACAGCTCTCCTATACTCAAACACTCAGTGACCATCTTCGTCCGCATACTCATCTCCATCATTGGCCTCAAGCCTCTTATAGTATGTTGATTGTGTCCTCACTACTTATATTCAAGCTGTAAAGTGTATTGAACTGTGGCACTCTTTATTTGTACTCTATTTTTGTTATTTATTCTATGTTATGCCAAGTTTTGTCTCCCTGGAATGTACCTTTGTACAGCACTGCGAAACACTTGTGGCGCCTTATAAATAAAATTATAATAAAGTGTCCCGCAATTTTGCGAGCCACCGCAAGCATCTCCTGCGCGCCCCTGTACCTTTTAATAAAATGCTGCACCACCAAATTTATTGTGTGGAAATTGGCAATAATTCATGCCTGCACAATGTTACTGGCATTGTCTGATACCACAAATCCCTGGAGAGTCTAAAGGGGGTAAGCCACTGCGCAATGATTTCTTAGTGAACCCGGTGATACACATCGCTGCCCTGGAACGAGCTGGCATTTCGGAGATGCTGCTACTGGTTCTTCTGCTGCTGCCGAAGGTGATGCATCTATCCAGTGATCTGTCACAGTCATATGTTTGCCCTGTGCCACCTGTCCACATGTCCATGGTTAAGTGGACCGTGGTACAACCGCATTTTTCAGGGCACTGAAGACACTTTTTCAGACGTCTCTGTGTACCGCCTGCCTAGTGAAGTGGAATCTAGACGGGATTGATACAGGGGACATAATACCTTCATCAATTGTCTAAATCCCACTCCACTGATGGCAGATACCGGACTCACGTCTAACACCAACATACTGTAGCTGTCAAGGCCACAGTTATCTGCTTTGCCATAGGATGACCGATGTCGTACTTTATCTTCATCGCAAAGGACTGTTGGACAGTCAGTTGCTTAGTGAAAGACATAGCGGTGTTCTGACTTCCCCTCTGGGATGATAAACGACTCCCAGCAGCAACAGCAGCGGCAGCAGTAGGCATAGCACTGTAGGATCCTGGATAGAAGAGGAGTCAGTCATGCCGGTGACATTGCATGCAGGACTATCTCCAATCTGAATCGAGGAGGAAGTTGACTAGTAGTGACTTGCTGGTGTGGTATTCAGACGCTTGTATACAACAGGACCAAGGGATTTAGTTGCCACTGGACTGCTTACGGTAACAGTGACTTATGAATGAGCTTCAGGTGATGCATAAGTGAGGATATCCCAGCTTTACATAAACTACATATGGCAAAATAATTGTCCGGATCTGCATAAAAATTATTCCAGACCTAAGAGGTGGATTTATTGGTCTTCTGCCCAGGCTTGGTGATAGGCTTTTTTTATCCCATAGACAACAACTGTCTCGCCTGGTGCCTTATTTAAGCAAATCACATCACATTCAGCATCCTCCTCGTCAACTTCATCCTCAGAGCCAGGTACATCAATATTCTCCTACTGTGTACTTCAACATTGACACCTTCAATTTCACATTCAGAAACTGGACTGTGGGTGATCCTTCCAGCATATGCAGGGGGCGTGCAAATGGTGGAAGGATCCACCTCTTCCCGTACAGTGATGGGAAGGTCAGGCATCGTAACCACCAACACACTTGGACTCTCCATGCTGTGCTTTTGACAGCTCAAGTCTCTTAAATTTTTTAGTGGGGGGGAGGAAGAGGGCTTAGATCGTTGTGTGTAAATTGAGCCACTAGCCATGAACATAGACCAGGGCCTTAGCTGTTCCTTGCCAATCTTTGTGGTAAATGGCATATCGGCAAGCTTACATTTCTCCTCAAATGATTTACATTTTTTTTTCTTTGTGTCACTGAACTTTGGTGTTTTGGATTTTACATTTTACTCTATGATGACATTGGTCATCGGCCTTGGCAGACGACGTTGATGGCATTTCATGTTCTATGTCATGACTAATGACAGCTGCTTCAGAACTAGGAGGAAGTTGTTCTTGTTTTTTCACTATTTTATACTCAAAATGTTGCATCTGCATAATTTTTAAAGGCAGTATCACTGGACTGGACTTATGCAGCACTATCACGGGACTGGAACTGCAGCAGTATCACTGGACTGGCCTATACAGCACTATCACTGGACTCGCTTATACAGCACTATCACTGGACTGGCTTATACAACGCTGTCACTGGACTGGCTTATACATCACTATCACTGGACTGGCTTATACTAGGGATTTTTTTTTTGCTCCTACGCTATATTAACCTCAATAACATTAATTTCCACTCATTTCCAGTCTATTCTGAACACCTCACACCTCACAATATTGTTTTTAGGGCAAAAGGTTGCACCGAGGTAGCTGGATAACTATGCTAAGCCACACAAGAGTGCGGCACAAACACATGGCTCATGTAAGAGTGGCACTGCAGTGGTAGATACGGCAGTACTAGGCACCAGACAGGTAGATAAGACAGTACTAGGCACAAGACAGGTAGATACGTCAGCAATACTAGTATGTGCACCAGCAGAATTTATAAGAATTAATTTTATTATTAGGTACTGCTTGGCAGTGGCACACGTCAGTGCACCAGCAGCATGGAATTATTTTTTACAGTCCCACGCAGCATAGTATGTACTAGGTAGGTACACTTAGGCAGTAGCACTGTCAGTGGCAACAGTCGACTGAGTAACTAAATAATCCTGGCAGATTCAGTGCAGGCAGCACCAGTGGATTATATATATATATATATATATATATATATATATATATATATGTATATACAGGGGCGTAGCTAAAGGTTCATGGGCCCTGGTGCGAACGGTCAGCTTGGGGCCCCCCTACATACAACCAAATTAAAATCTCGGTCTGTTTATATTTTAATACATCAAGTATATTATGTTAATAATAGAACTAACATTTAAACATAGGAGAGTAGTTTATTTAAATAAAATATTAAAAGAACAAAGATGATAAAACTGGAGAGGCCCAGGTTACTGGAAGCTCAGATGGTGGCAGACCTAGGAGCAGTAATAATGTTTGTTGTTAGGAGTGGTAATAATAGTATTGTAAAGTGCTCCTTTTATTATATATAACATATAACCTGTAGTGTTACTTATAAACAAGCAAAACAGAATGCATAATCTCACATCAAATAAATATAGCTGTGTTACATAATGGTGGAGTTTACATGATCCCACATAATTAGCACATCTGCACATATTACTATATTCAGAAGAAGGCAAAAACAACCCAGCTAAGGGCTGTAGCTAATAATCCTCAGATAATGTTTCTTCACAAATCCAATGTGGAAAACACAAAAAACAGCTCTCTAACGCAATCACCCTGCTATGCAGAACTTCTAATACTGTTCATTTTAATAAAAACTACAGATGGAATTTATGTAGCGCCAATATATTCTACAACGCAATAAATAGATTGTCATTGCTCACATCAGTTCTCACCTCTCAATGTACTCACTCTATATCACAGACACTAAGGGGAGGGGCACAAAACTTCAACACATGCAGCAACTTATATGCACTTGCACCTCCTCCACATTACAGTAAATAGAACCCCCCCCCCCCCCCCCACATGCAGTATATATACATATTGTCAGGAACCAGTTTCTGTCTGTTTGGCATTTTTGCTCACTGGTGACCTCCAGTGGCAGGTCTGTTGCCATTACAGCTTTGTGTTCTGGGAGCTTAGTTTATTCACTAGGCTGTGAGACATTAAGCTAATCAAGCACTTGCTGGAATCACCTGAGGCCTTTATAAGCCATGCTCTCCTGGGGATCTGGGCCAGTGATAGCTCATTTCCTGTCAGCTTTAGTTCCTGTCAGCTTCCTGGTTAAAGTTCCTGCTGCATGTGCAGGGAACTTCTGTCTGGTCCTTTGTTTCGGTCTCCTGTCTGGATCCCAGGATATCCTCTGCAGCTCAGCTTCTTGCAGCCCTGCATTTAGCGTTTTATATGCTACCTTGGTCCCTGGAGTGTTTGGGTTTCTCCCTGTGGCTCCAGTTGTCTCCTGCATCAGCTTCTTCCGTGTCAGCGCCTCCTGTGTCTCCTGCGTCAGTGTCTTCAGTGTCAGCGCCTCCTGTGTCTCCTGCGTCAGTGTCTTCAGTGTCAGCATCTTCTGTGTTCCCTGTGTCGACGTCTTCTGTGTCGGCGTCTCCTCACTCCTGCGTTCAGTGTTCCTGTCCCGGGACGGAGTCCACGTGAATTCCACCTTCTCCCTCTCTTCGTGGGTCACGTAAGTGCTCCTGTGGAGCCCCGGTTCTTCTTTCATCTCTGTTGTGGCCCGCCGTGGCCGTTCCCCTCCGCGGGACTGTTTTCTCTTGTTGTCAGGTTACGGTTTATTCTTGTCTTCTATTTTTCCCCCTATCTTGTTCCTTAGTCTCCGTCAGGTAGGGGTTTCCCCTTTCCTCTCTGCATCCGGTTTTGGGGAATATCCGTTTTCTGTTTTCTCGGTTCTGAGGATTCCCTATCTCCTGTTGGGTTTGCGACTCGGTCGCGTTGTCCCGTCCTTGGCCTGGTGCCGGTTAGTTAGGGGTTCTTTTTCAGTTAGGCCCGTTAGTTAGAGCTGCCTCTTGAGATACCCCCTGGCGATCGCTCACCCCTTGTCTCCACGTAACACCTGGCTGCATCGGGGTCAGAGCCGGCGTAACTGGCTCTTTCGAACGCGGCGGCTACAGGCGAAGCCTAGCACTACCGCAGGGGTATTCCATCTGCCCGGGGGACTCAACAGAGTTAGTGTAGGTTTCGCTGTGGCCGTCCTAAACAGCGGTCCCAGCTACGGGCTCACGCCTGATCTCCAGCTCCCTGCCTCCTGCAGCACCACACCAGCATCCTCACGTCCCTGTCTCCGGACTTCAACCGTGGGTAACACCCAAATCCGTAACATTATCACTGGCCATACCGATATATGCATGTGTTCACGGTAGTCATAGGGGTACATGCATATATAAAATCTTGTTTCAAGGTGATTTGGGTGTTTTTTTTGATTGGTTGCGGGACCTATAGAGTTGTCCATATTAAGATTTTTTTTTTCCTTTTTTCCCTTCCAGTATTTTGCCCGGTACGGGGTTTTGCTTTATTCAGCATACTCAGGTGGTCTGGTCTGTTTGTTTCATTTCTGTACTTAATTATGCAGGCCTTGCAAGCTTCCTTGATGGCCTTAAATACGGCCTTTACAGCCTTAAAACCTGAGCGGGTTAAGGATCTGCAGCAGTCATTTCTGCGATTGCAAGATCTGTTAACCCAAATTTTCCTGGACCTGTCTGAGGTTTTTGGGGCTCAACCAGCTCCTAGGGAGACCCTGGCTAAGGGGTTAATCAGTCAAACTTCAGATCAGGAGATTCAGAAGAGACATAGAAGTTTTTTACGGCCAAGGCTCACACCAGAAGAGCGGCAACGGCGTAAAGACTTTAACCTATGTCTGTATTGTGGGGAATCAGGCCACTTTCTCCAGTATTGCGAATTGCGCAGACCTGGTGGTGGTACTGGGAAGGATTTTCCTCAATCCAAGTGGTATCAGGAGGTTCCATCTATGCCTGTCTCCTCTAAGCAGGAGGAGCCTGACCACACACCCCACATACGTAACGCTCCGACTTACAACTGGGGTCCTAAGACTAAAGCGCCCCATGTTGAGGTACGGAATCAGACGGGAATGTGGAATTCATCCACAAAGATTCCAGACAGAAAGACGTTAGATACTAATCTTCCAGTCAGGGAGATCAACATTCTTTCAACATTGGAACTGTTAAGTCCCGTAGAGGAGTATCAGGTTTTTCCCTCAAAAGGGGCTTCAAGCGGCATAATCCCAGAGGGGGTCCTTGAAGCCATCACCCCTAAGAGGGTCTTGGGGAACTTAACCCCACATGGAGTTATGGAGGTCATTGCTCCTGATGAGGCCTTGGGAGGCATAACTCCGAAAAAAGAATCCCTGACATCAGTCTCAGCCGGGATTTCTAGTGACATCTTCCCCGATCTTGGGGTTCTCGGAGTTGCCTCTGAGCTTGTGGATCCAGGAGTCCCGGTCTCCTTAGGCGAGTCCGATGCCGGGGGCTCATCTAGCGGCAAGGGCGCTTGGGGCTCATTGAACGTTTGTGGTGCTCGAGGTCAGTCGAGCCAATTTGATGCCCAAGGCCCGCCGGGCGTGTCTGATGATACTCCTAACACTCCATACTTCGATGGAGATTTGGCCCAGCTCCGACCAATTGCTCAGCAATTCCTCACTGGAATGGACTTCTCACATAATGTGAAGATGACTCCTGCTTCTGCTGTCCGTTATCTCTTATCATGCTTTAGAGGAGGAGCTTTGGAGTGGGTAAACCTCTCACAGAGGCTGACGAACCCATCCTAAGGGATCTTCCGGGTTTCCTAAAAACCGTGCGGAAAGTGTTCAGCCCAAAGGCCGTAGCCCCGAGTGGGGGCCCAAAGGCCGTAGCCCCGAGTGGGGGCCCAAAGGCCGTAGCCCCGAGTGGGGGCCCAAAGGCCGTAGCCCCGAGTGGGGGCCCAAAGGCCGTAGCCCCGAGTGGGGGCCCAAAGGCCGTAGCCCCGAGTGGGGGCCCAAAGGCCGTAGCCCCGAGTGGGGGCCCAAAAGTCTGTTTCGCCCCAGAAGGTGGGCAAGTCTGTTTCGCCCCAGAAGGTGGGCAAGTCTGTTTCGCCCCAGAAGGTGGGCAAGTCTGTTTCGCCCCAGAAGGTGGGCAAGTCTGTTTCGCCCCAGAAGGTGGGCAAGTCTGTTTTGCCCCAGAAGGTGGGCAAGTCTGTTTCGCCCCAGAAGGTGGGCAAGTCTGTTTCGCCCCAGAAGGTGGGCAAGTCTGTTTTGCCCCAGAAGGTGGGCAAGTCTGTCTCGCCCCAGAAGGTGGGCATGCCAGTTTGGTCCCTGAGGGGGACTCTGCCAGTTTGGTCCCTGAGGGGGACTCTGCCAGTTTGGTCCCTGAGGGGGACTCTGTCTGTCTGGTCCCTGGGGGGGACTCTGTCTGGTCCCTGGGGGGGACTCTGTCTGTCTGGTCCCTGGGGGGGACTCTGTCTGTCTGGTCCCTGGGGGGGACTCAGTCCATCTAGTCTCAAGTGGTATCATAGAAGCTGTGTCCCCGGAAGGGGTGGCCATATCCTTGTCTGAGGTCCCAAAGACCACAGCCTCAGCAAGGGTCTTGATGGCTGCAAACCCGGTGAGCGTTTCTGTTTTGCCAGCCTCTCGGGAGGCTTCAGAAATCTTAGCCCCCAAGGTTGTTGTTCCCATAGACAATTCCAGTTCTGAGGTCCCAGAGGTGGATGTCCCTACATCCATCGTGTTTGATGGAGATCTTGCCCATTTTATTGCCCTGGTTGGACACTATGTTTCCCTGTTTGAATCTGGACCATCTTCAGGGGTCACTTGGGCTAACATTGTAGACCTCATCATTTCTGCCTTTAGGGGTAGACCTCAGACATGGGCCTACGAGCGGATCAATGCTGGTGACCCTTGTATCCGAGATCTATCTTCTTTCTGTGATGCAGTTATTAAGAAGTTCAGTCCCAAAAAGAAGGATGGGGTTCCACCAGCTCCTGGAAATGTGGTGCCCAGCATAAGCCAGGGGCTTAAGGACCTGGCTTCTGGAGACTCACAGTCTCTGTTTGTTCGTTCTTCTGCCTCATCGCTTGGTCCAGAATCCAGGAGTTTAGCTATTGGTTTTGTCTCACTGAGGGGTGAATTTATGAAGCTTGGAGAAGTGTTATCTATCCCCATAAAGAACGTTATGAGCAAGGTGATAATGGTTCAGCCAATCAGCTACAATATGTAAATTGACAGGTAAGAGCTGATTGGCTGAACCATTATCACCTTGCTCATAACGTTCTTTATGGGGATAGATAACACTTCTCCAAGCTTCATAAATTCACCCCTGACTCCTGACAAAAATTTTTTGGACACATCTGGTACCTGTAATTCTGGGTCTGGGGAATCCAATAAGAGTTCTGCCTATGGCCAATTAAGACATTCTTCCCTTTCTGAGATTCCATCTGTTAAAAAGACTCTCATGATCTCCTCAGATCGAGACTTCAACTCTGTTTCTGATTTGGTAACCCATAGCTGTGATTTGATAGAAGGTACCATCAGATCTGATAATGTGTGGGGCCTTAAACTGCTGATTCCATCAAAATCTAGGAAAAAGAAAAAGAAGAAGCATTAATCTTTTTCCGCTTTCCTGGATCATCTTGTTTGTCTTTTTGGTTGTGCCCTGTGGTCACCCTCAAGGGGGGGCACTAAGACAAGCTGTGGTTGTAGCTTGTGTTTTCATTTTTGTTGCCTTTGCCCCTTCATCCAGAGTCCAGATGCATTTAATTTTTGGAGGTCTGGATTTTGGGGTCTGTTGACCCCTCCTCAAGGGGGGGGTACTGTCAGGAACCAGTTTCTGTCTGTTTGGCATTTTTGCTCACTGTTGACCTCCAGTGGCAGGTTTGTTGCCATTACAGCTTTGTGTTCTGGGAGCTTAGTTTATTCACTAGGCTGTGAGACATTAAGCTAATCAAGCACTTGCTGGAATCACCTGAGGCCTTTATAAGCCATGCTCTCCTGGGGATCTGGGCCAGTGATAGCTCATTTCCTGTCAGCTTTAGTTCCTGTCAGCTTCCTGGTTAAAGTTCCTGCTGCATGTGCAGGGAACTTCTGTCTGGTCCTTTGTTTCGGTCTCCTGTCTGGATCCCAGGATATCCTCTGCAGCTCAGCTTCTTGCAGCCCTGCATTTAGCGTTCTATATGCTACCTTGGTCCCTGGAGTGTTTGGGTTTCTCCCTGTGGCTCCAGTTGTCTCCTGCATCAGCTTCTTCCGTGTCAGCGCCTCCTGTGTCTCCTGCGTCAGTGTCTTCAGTGTCAGCGCCTCCTGTGTCTCCTGCGTCAGTGTCTTCAGTGTCAGCATCTTCTGTGTTCCCTGTGTCGACGTCTTCTGTGTCGGCGTCTCCTCACTCCTGCGTTCAGTGTCCCTGTCCCGGGACGGAGTCCACGTGAATTCCACCTTCTCCCTCTCTTCGTGGGTCACGTAAGTGCTCCTGTGGAGCCCCGGTTCTTCTTTCATCTCTGTTGTGGCCCGCCGTGGCCGTTCCCCTCCGCGGGACTGTTTTCTCTTGTTGTCAGGTTACGGTTTATTCTTGTCTTCTATTTTTCCCCCTATCTTGTTCCTTAGTCTCCGTCAGGTAGGGGTTTCCCCTTTCCTCTCTGCATCCGGTTTTGGGGAATATCCGTTTTCTGTTTTCTCGGTTCTGAGGATTCCCTATCTCCTGTTGGGTTTGCGACTCGGTCGCGTTGTCCCGTCCTTGGCCTGGTGCCGGTTAGTTAGGGGTTCTTTTTCAGTTAGGCCCGTTAGTTAGAGCTGCCTCTTGAGATACCCCCTGGCGATCGCTCACCCCTTGTCTCCACGTAACACCTGGCTGCATCGGGGTCAGAGCCGGCGTAACTGGCTCTTTCGAACGCGGCGGCTACAGGCGAAGCCTAGCACTACCGCAGGGGTATTCCATCTGCCCGGGGGACTCAACAGAGTTAGTGTAGGTTTCGCTGTGGCCATTCAAAACAGCGGTCCCAGCTACGGGCTCACGCCTGATCTCCAGCTCCCTGCCTCCTGCAGCACCACACCAGCATCCTCACGTCCCTGTCTCCGGACTTCAACCGTGGGTAACACCAAAATCCGTAACACATATAGTATGTATACATTAAATACATAGATATAGATTTTTTTTTTAAATGGAGCCTTAAACAATTGCAGATTAGAGAAAACATACCAGTCCCTTGTTGCTTCCCCCTCCTCAGCTAGTCTCTCAGGCTTCGGGCTTGCCATCCACAAAGCAGCCAATAAGCCTTTGGCGCTCAGCTTCTGCGGTGGCCGGGTGCGCGATGACGTCACCCGCGCACCCACAATCGACGTTCTGGCCACCTCTGCATTAGAAAAGCTGTGGGAGGGGCTGCGTGATGCCGCGCATGCGCAGCAGCCCTCCCGCGGCCATCTTTTAATCTATAAATGCTGCAGATGGCCGCGGCCATATTTGTTTTGGGCACAAGTTGGACGCTGCGGCTGCTAAACTGTGCAGTCTTGTGGTCCGCGGCCCATCCAGGGGGGGACCTGCTGCCATCGGCCCCCCTGGCTCAGGGGCCCGGTCGCAGGTGCGACTGCTGCGACCCCTGTAGCTACGCCACTGTGTATATATAATATAATTAATTATTATATATAATATTACAGCACAGCACCAGAGGTAGGCCCCAGCACAGAGGAGACAGTAGTACTACAAGTACACAGTTAGACTGTCCTCCTTGCTAGGGTGATCTCACTCTAAGCAGAAAGGAGAACAGAGTACACAGCAGCACTGAGAGACAGCCCCAGCGAATAAAAAATATTGCGTTCAAGGTCAAGCTCAAGCTCAAGTTTAAGCTCCCAAGTTTAAGCCACAGCAGCAGCACCAACACACCCTCTCCCAACCCACTACTAGACTGGAGTAAAGATGGCGGGCGCAGCAGCCACTATTTTAAGCCTCGTGAAATCCGGCATCGAGAGATGACGTTCTGACCATGCGGACGGACCCGAGTCAGGCGGGAATCTCCAAGCGTTGCTTGGAACTGGGCTCGGAATGATGACGTCCGTGGGGGCTCGGATCTCTGGAATCCGAGTCTGCACATCTCTAGCTTATACAGCACTATCACTGGACTGGCTTATACAGCGCTATCACTGGACTGGCTTATGCAGCGCTATAGCTGCCCATACATGCTGCGAT